>NW_008825559.1:730826-736573 GCF_000699105.1 Pygoscelis adeliae | reverse complement strand
GATGCTGCCATCCCTCTGTGTTGTGGGCACGCGTGGCTGCATCCGTGCGGTTGGACTCAAGCGTGCAGATCCTCTGCTCCGTGCAGGAGCTGGGGTGGTTTTCTTGGGGCAGCTGGTCCTAGATCTCGTCCCTGGGCTTTGAGCGCACTGCTGGGGTGTGCAGTCCTGCATCCCAATACCCCGAAGCTTGAGGAGCCCCTGTTCAACCAATGTAAAAGCCACTGCAGAAACTGCCGCGATCGCTGTCCCCATGCTCTGTTTCCTCTGCTCTGCAATAGATGGGACAAGACTCGAACACACCGACTAAGCGCACTCCAGAAAAACCTTCTTAATTAGCTCTTAGAGCAGGTTAATGTGGTGTTTAGTGCCGGTGCGGGGGAGCTGAAGCTGGATTCACCTTCTTGCGTGGGCTGTCCCCCCCCCTGCACTCCCTTTGCACACATGCACACGTGCCTGCAGTGCTCTCACACCTTCGCGGACGCACTTCCCCATCCCAGGCAGTGCCGGCGGGCTGTGCTCCATCCAGGCCACCCCTGCGGACCCTGACCCCGGGGTCTCGCTGCCGCCGGTGCTGTGCAGCCCCCGACCCGTGTCTCCCACCCTGGCTGCCCCTCGCCTCGCTGCAACCAACCTGTTTTTCCTCTCCCCTCTCCAGGGCTCTCCTTCTACACCCGAGTGCTTGAAAACTGCGAGGACGAGGCCAGGTTTGATGAGGTAAGAGAAGACGCGTTTTCCTCCTGGTCTGTCTCACCCACCTGCTTTGCTTTGCCGTGACTCCCTGTCCAGATGAATATCCCCGTTCCCCAATTTAAGTGTGCTGGCATCTTTGTCGTCTGCTCCAGGGTTTCTCCTGACAGGTACCAAATGGGTCTCTTGGCTGTGGTCTGGCTGGGGATGAGGACACGGGGTGCCCCGTGACGTGGGAAGAGCCCTACAGCATTTCCCCGTGGGGTGATTAATTAAAAAAAAAAAAAATTTAAAAATCCATATTGTTTGCACTGAAGTTCCAGGAAAAATTGTTCGTCTCCACTGGGCAAATCCCGCTGGGCTCTTGGCTCTCCTTTTCCTTGCCTCAGGGGGAAAAACTCCTCCTTGTTTCAAATCCCTGGTGCCTCAGTTGTTGATGCTCAGCCAGCCCCCCTCACCCCGTCTGCATCCCTCGACTCACGCCGGGTAACAAGCCAATTGATCTGCTTTGGGTGCCGACTGGAGGATGTATCGGCCTTCAGCACTTGGCTTTGGGCTTGAAAAGGGAGAGAGAAGGAACTGAAACCCAGGTTCCGTGTGGTTTTAAAATACAGCCTTTTCTTAAGCAGTTACCAAGAAAATGTTCTGAGATGATTGAAACAAGGTCACCCACACAAGCAGGAAATAGAGGTGCTGCTAAGAAGTCACATTCAAAATGGAAATATGCTTTCAAAAGAGAATGGATGTTTCCTCTGATTGCTTTGTGTTTCTCATAGAAGATAACCTGTTCCCACGGGCTGGAGAATACAAGAGGCTATGAGGAATATTAAGATCTTTAAATTGTTTATCGCTTTCTAAAGCTTTTTCACCTTTAGGAAATAAGGTTTCATCCTGGTTCCAGGCATGGGATGTTTTTGTGGGGTGATAAATCCCGTGGTGTTCCCAGCTTACGCAGCCAGAAGCACACCCGGCTCCTCTCTGCCCCTCTGTGTCCCTGGCACGGGTTAGTCCTTGCTCCAGGTTTTAGGGGAAGAGCTTAATCTCAGGCTCCCCTAAACTGCCAGGGAGGCTTAAGGGGCAGGGGCAGCCCACGGCTCGGGCAGGGCGGGATCTGCCACCAGTACCCGCAGTGTTGCACGGGGTCGGTGAGGCACAGAGAGAAGGCGGCTGGAGATGTGGCTCCAACCACGCTCCAACAAAGCCGAGGCAGCCGGGGGGAAGCTGCTGGTGTTAACGGGATGCAGATTTCTATAGATCTGCACACAGCAATTTGTTAGTGTAATAACTGATTTGAATAACAACCACGGAGGTGTGCACTGGTGGAGCTGCCTGTGTCTCAAAACTCTTTGTGATTTGAAGGAGGAGATCCTTCCCTGCCGGGGCTGGAGGGCTGGAGGCTCCACTCGCTGTCTCAGGCTTGGTGGGGTGCCAGGTACCGGCTGCTCCGAGTGCTTGGTGCTGCGCAGTGATCTTGGAGCATCCCAGCCACGCTCTGAGCATCCCAGCCACGCTCTGAGCATCCCAGCCACGCTCTGAGCCCCCTGCGGTCCCAGGCAGCGTGCAGGAAAGGACGGGAACTGGTGCATGTCAGGAGGACGAGGGCTGTAGAGCTTAAAAGACAGCAGGTATAAGAAAGCCTTGAGCCACAGGTGTATATTAGTGTGCATCGCATTTTCTCCTAGTGCCTCTTACTGCATCTGTGGGGATGAGCCTCAGGCTGTCCCCATCTCTCTGTTTAGATCATGTTTATTACAGTTCCTGCTGTGAGAGCCTCATGTAAACCTGGTTAAAATCAGCCTGGCAGTATCTCCACAGTGAATTGCAGCAGAGTGAGGCAAGTTGATTCGGAGCAGCCTTGCATGCCCGGACCAAGCTTTGGGCTCTTCTCGCCTCCTTACGCTGGGTGGTAGGCGATGCGTCGGCAGCAGCTAGGCTGTACCCAGCTCCCTGCTCACCCACACTGGAAATACTCTGATTTTTCTCAGCAACAGCTTGGCTCCAGCCGGAGGAAACTCCAGCACGAATCAGAAGTTACTTTGCACTGGGGACCAAGGTCAGCATGGAGCCCTGGCAGAGTCAACGTCTGTGCAAATGCTGGTTGCTCCCGGGCTTGGGACCTGCCAAACATGAGTAATCCCGGTGGTTTTTAAGTTAAGCACATTCCTAAGTCTTTCCTGTGCCAGCAGGAGAGTGCTTATGCCCTGAACGACTGCCCCATCAGTCAGGCTTTTATCCTTGGGGTCATGCAAGGTCTCCGCAGCATCTAACCCCTGAGCCGAGATGTGCGTAGCCACTCCAGGAGGCATTCAGTTGCCTAAACGTGTGCTAATGCCAGGTCAGACACAGCTCCTGCTGTAGCACCCGTGACCCGATACTATCCCAGCTGGCCCAAAACATAATAGTTTGATGAGTTCTGATGGCACGATGCAGAAAACATGTAGGCAAGCCTACCTTTCTGGGCTCACCTTTCCAGCTCTGCTGGGGGCTTGCTGGGAATTCAGCCACATCTTGCAAGATTAGCCCGAGTGGGCCAGGCCTCCTGCACGGCTGGAAATGGGGAGGCTGCTGCTTGCCCTTCTCTGTAAATTGCTGAGAGCTCTGTAAGAGCGGTAGTACTGGTGGGGTAGCCCTGCCACACACTGGGGGGCTGAATGCAGGTCCCTGCTTGTGCACAGCTAGAGATAGCTGCCTTTAGGAGGAACAGGCTGGGCGCACGCGTAGATGCATCCTCCTTATCAGGTAGGGCAGAGCACAAGCCACAGCAAAAGACGGCAGAGGTGCAGTCCTGCTTCCTCTCTCATTATCTCATGCTGCTGAAGGACCCCCTGATGCTTCAGGTCACGGACGAGAAACCTGCCATGAGCTAGGGAACGTGTCTTGGGCTGCCTGGAGCGATAGCTGATGAGGCTATCCAGGAAAGCAGGTATTTCCCTTTGAGCGTACACACAAGGCAAGTCATCGTGCCATTGATGACAAGCCCAGCTGATGAATTTTATTGAATAAAACTTTATTATTGCATCACTGCAGCACTCAACTATTCCCCAGCTATTCCCCCGCAAGGGGCTATCCCATGGGGAGCTTTTGCAGGGGGGTGACGGGTGCACGTGGTCTGCAATGCTCGTGGTGCGCAAAATGGAGCTGTCTTCTAGAGGAGCCCTGATGGCTGGAGCAGTGTCAAGGGGTCTGCCTGGGGGCACTGCGAGTTTGGGACGGTTGAGGATGAGCAGGAGGGTCTGCCCGCCCTCCAGTAGTCCCTCTGCAGAAGTGGTTTTATTCCCTCTTCAGCTTCCTAGTTCTCCTTGAATTTTGCAATGAATTTAATACCGGTGGGGTGAGAGGCGGGGTGTTGTTTCACGTTACTCTCCAGTTACCTGTGCGCCCTCCCAGTGCTCAGGTGGCTCCTTGCACTGATCATTTATGATCCGGAAGCTTCAGAAATGACCCCGTTTCCTCCTGCTTTCCCCTCAAAATGGGGTAAAAAGGTGACCTTGTGTCTGGGGGGTGATTTGGATGGGGGGATGTCTCACCCACCATGGGGGGAAGGCTTTTGAAGCTGAGCTGGCCAATCTCTCACCTCTGTGAGGGGAGGCGAAATGGGGTGAGGATGAAGAGGATGCTCCCTGCCTCATCTCAGAGCTGGGGACAAGCAGAAAATTCACATTAGGTTCATGTAAAGCCAAAGGGTTTTTTTGACAGCGCTAACGAGGACATCAGCTTTCCCTGCCACCGCTTAACATTCATGAGGACCCGCTACCAGGCTGAATTTGGGCTGCCCCAGTCGTTTCCATTTGTTTGGTTTCATTCTATTTCTTTTGCAATTATTTTTATTCATTGCTTAATGAATTATGCAAAGCCTGTGCTTCTCCAGAGCCTGGGCAAGATGAGCTGCTGGCTATTCCAGAGGGTATGTACGGCACTACGGCTGTATTTTACATTCTTGGGAACGGCTGCATCGTGTCCTGCCTGCACCCCAAAGGGTTTCTTCTTGGAGGGGCTTGTCCTGCAGCTCTCCTGCAGGCAC
This sequence comes from Pygoscelis adeliae, assembly GCF_000699105.1. Classification (NCBI taxonomy): domain Eukaryota; kingdom Metazoa; phylum Chordata; class Aves; order Sphenisciformes; family Spheniscidae; genus Pygoscelis; species Pygoscelis adeliae. Next base: position 731,865 of record NW_008825559.1, on the reverse strand, counting down.
CCACAGGAGGGAAGGGAAGGGGACTCCAGTGGTGGTGGTGGGCATGGAGAGCTGTGGATGGGTCCTGTGTGCTCTTGCCTGCATTCAGTCTCTCCTAAAGGGACCAGGACAGGCTTAGGTGCTGCTGCCAAGAAAGCCGAGACCCAGAGCTGCAGCCTTGGCCCGAACATCTGGAAATGCCCCTGATTAATCAGGCTTGGAGATGACAGGCAGGATGAGCATCCAGCCAAGAATCCCAGGTGCTGTGGAAAAAGGGGAGACATGGCTTAAAAAGAGGTGACATGGCTTAAAAAGGGGTGACATGGCTTAAAAAGGGGTGACACGGCTTGCAAAGATGCTCTTTCCCAGCTCCCTTAAAGCCGTCTCGCTGGAAATGTCTGGCTTCTGCATTCTGCCAAGGCATTTTTTTTCCCCTCTGTTAATAAAAACAGCAGATATCACTTGCTTAGCTTTGCACAGGGCTTTTAAAAAGGCTTTTAACAATAAAACCGGTAAGGAGAATAAACAGGCAGCCAGCCAGGGAAGGAGGAAGGGTAATGAAAGCAGGGAAGCCTTTGGGAGCAGCGCCAGCCCCGAGCAGCGCTGCGGTGGTGGATGTGCTCCCGGGCCGGTGCCGCTGGCGTTTCCTAATGGGGAGGGAGCAGGGAGAGTGTCCCACAGGTGTTCAGGATGGTGCTGAGTCCCATGCTGAGAGCTGCTTGCTATCAGCTCGGCTGCCGACGGGGGTGCGGGCATTGTGAGACGCTCCTCTGGCTGTGCGCCCTCTCCCTTCCTCCCTCTTCCACATCTGGCACACAGCTGGACCAGCCCTGATGGGGAGTGCTGGCATAACTGTCCCCCAGAGGCGGTTTTCTCCTGACGTGTCCTGGGTAGCAGGGGCTCCTCCAGCCACCCCGCTGTAACACACACCCCCCCATCACAACAGCGTCTGGTAGCTCAGGATCTTACTCTTCGCTTTCTGTGGTTCCCTTGAGCCTTAAATGCCGTCTGGTCGCCAGTTCTCACCTCTGTATTTGGTGCATCACCCTTGTCTTTTCTC
>NW_008825559.1:728072-730669 GCF_000699105.1 Pygoscelis adeliae | reverse complement strand
CAGGTTGCTCAGAGCCCCGTCCAGCCTGACCTGGAATGTTTCCAGGGATGGGACATCCACCACCTCTCTGGGCAACCTGGGCCAGTGTCTCACCACGCTCAGCGTAAACAATTTCTTCCTTCTATCTAGTCTGAATCTCCCCTCTTTTAATTTAAAAATTAAATTAAATTGCCTGTTGCAACAGGCCCTGCTAAAAATCCTGTCCCCAGTTTCCAGGCAGATCATTGGGAAGGGATAAAACAGGTTTGCGGATTATAATATTACTTTAGTAGTGATGTAGTACTTCGATCGTGCCATGGCTGGAGGGATTCCTGATGGATATGAGATCAGCGGTCCCAGGAGATCAGCTGTGGAGAGCCAGGAGGGTGGGGAAACTGGATAGGTCTAATGCCCAGCACGGTGCCGCATGAATGAGCCCAACTGCCTGACTTGGAAGGAGATGGAAAACCTCGCAGGTGGCAGATTTGGGATAACCCACTGTCCCCAGCCGGCAGCACGCAGCATCTCCTTGAATGTGTCCCTTGGTTAGATGTGAAGTCAGGGTTTCTCATCGGTTTGCTTTGTTTCTTAGCTGGCATCCACCTTGGCATTGCAGGGGTGTTTTGTAAAGTGCTTGGATGTTCATCCCTCTGTAAAAATGGGCTGAAAGGTTGAGTGGAGCTGCTGCTGCTGCCAGGGGAGGAGGGACAGATGGATGTGCTCTCAGAGACCTCCCAGCCTCGTTCCCTGGGCTTCTTCGACATCGTGGGCCGTCAGACCGCCTGACTGCATTGGGTAAATGTAACGCCTGTGGCTTTCACCCCGCAAGCTAACTCCAGCGCTCGTGCTGAAGCAGAGTGGCCATTGCAGGCTTTTCTGTTGACACAAGCCACATTTTAGCAGCAGCCTTCCAGCTTGCCCCCGCGCCGCCTCCTGCCGCAGCACCCCTCTGCCATGGTGATGGGCATGGGCACGGATAAACACGGTGAAGAGCGGCCATCAAGTGCAGCCCCTTGCAAAGGTCGGACTCTTCCAGGACGGGCTGGGTCTGAGAGGACAGACGGGTCACCTCCGTGGACGCCACGTCTGGGGAGCGCTTTGGGCTTGGGGGGGTGCATCACAGTCCCTGGTGCTGCTGGGTTTTAGTGGCTTGGTGGAAAGCAGCTTGGGAAGGCAGGTGTGGGAGTCGCCGCAGGTGCTGCAGCCCCTGTCACCGAATGACTCCATGGCATGGCTTGTGTTCACTTCCCAGCCCGCATTACCTGCCGCACGGTATTTACCTTCTGCCCAGGCACTCTGAGTTGATGAAAGCAAGGGATCCCTCAGGGCCTGTTATAAATTAACTGAGAAAACTTCAGCTCTAAAACACTTGCCCTCTTTCACCGCGTACGTGAAGGGCAGCTCCCTGCGAGGGTGTTGAGGGAAGGAAAACCCGCCTGCAAAAAGCCGAGGCTGTGCGAACGCGACGCAGCTCTTGGGTGACAGCAGCTGCCTCGGTGGCCGGTGAGAGTGGCAGGAATTTGCAGCGGGACGACGCCTGCCCTGGCAGAGCCTGCTCTAGGTGCTTTTAGCAGGGTGCCCGTCTCCAGTCTCCTTTCCAGAGGTGCGTGGCCTGGGCCGGGGGCATTGCTTTGCCTCCCCGTGTTGCAAAGGGAGTGCTGGCTTCAGCCCAAGGGCAATTCCCTTGGTGCATCTCCGCAGGCAGCAAGGAACAACGTCTAAAAAGCCGAATGAAAGACTTGAGGTAGCTTAGCTACCTCAGCTCCCACCTCAGCTTGGTGGGAGAACGCAGGGCAAAGGCTGAGGAGCTGAAGCCCATAAATTCAGAGCAGAAGTGTGGTGCAAATGTTTAATGCTCAAGGCGATCAGCTGTGGAAGCCAATTATCTGGAAGTGTAATTACATGTTGTTGCTTGAATTCTGGGATGCCTTTTTTGCCTTTTTCCCTGTTAAAAATATGTTCTGACTGAGCTACAAGGCATATCTGTGTTTGACTTAGGAGGCTTTGAGTGAAACATGAAAAGCCATGCCCTAGGTTGTTTAAGAGGTCAGGCTGAGCGACTGTAATAATCCTTCCCAGGCTTAAAAGATGTGTCGTGGTTTAACCTCAGTTGGCAACTGAGCACCACACAGCTGCTTACTCACTCCCCCCGACCCAGTGGGATGGGGGAGAGAATTGGAAGAGCACAAGTGAGAAAAACTCATCGGTTGAGATAAAAACAGTTTAATAATTGAAATAAAATAATAATAATGAAATAATAATAATAATAATAATAATAATAATACGCTCGAGGTGGTCTGGGTGCTCCAGATCCACCACCCGCCTCTCCGAAAGACTCAAAATCAAACGGCAATCAGAGAAGCTGAGAGCAGCCGCAGGGGGAGCGATGCCCAGGGATTCACTAGGGCACGGGACAGCGCGTTTGTAAAACGAAGGGAGGAAAAATAAGTTTGTAAAACTCGTGGCTGGGTGCCACAAGTGGGTTTGAGTGGTTTTCCACGCACTGGGGTAAAACCAGGAGGAGGCTGAGGGTGACTGGGCAGACCGGCAGAGCATGGGTCATGGGCTGGGGAACATGGCGCGGAAGTTTGTTCATAGCCTGGGGATCTGGGTGCCCA
>NW_008825559.1:723346-726938 GCF_000699105.1 Pygoscelis adeliae | reverse complement strand
AACCACTCTTCCAGTAAAGACATTTTTCCTCACGTCCAATCTAAACCTCCCCTGGCGCAACTTGAGGCCGTTTCCTCTCGTCCTGTCGCTTGTTCCTTGGGAGAAGAGACCGACCCCCACCTCGCTACAACCTCCTTTCAGGTTGTAGACCTCATGGTCTCCAAACTGTAGAGCAGGACTTCCTTGTGCTCGGTGCTGTACGTACCCAAAGAGCAAGAGGCAGCCTCTGTCCTCCACCCTATAGCCCAAGGATGGGGAACAGAGACTCATCCAAATGATTTTGTGACAGTGTCAGGGATGCCTGCTCATTCCAGTTCCTCCCCCATATTTGGTCTGTGGGCAAGCAGAGAGAATGGTGTTTCTGAGGAAGGAAGAAAAAAACCAGGACCTGGCTGTGTCCAGGAACTGAGCTCTGCTGGGGTTACCGGAGGTGCTTCCAGACTTCTCTAAACTCCCAGCCTATGTCAGATGTCTGTGAGCAGAAAAGAGCCTGTGCCTGGACCACGGTTTAGTCTTCTATGGAGATAGCGGAGGGGTTTGGGTTTGTCTTGTGCTGGCCAAGGCTCTGGACAGAGGGATCAAAGCTGAGGCTCTGTTGAGGTGGTAAGGATGCATAGACATTAGGTATCGGGAAGGACCAGGAGGATCCTTTCAATACTTAAAGGGGGCTTATAAGAAACATGGGGACAGACTTTTTAGCAGGGCCTGTAGTGACAGGACAAGGGGGAATGGCTTTAAACTAAAAGAGGGGAGATTCAGACTAGACAGAAGGAAGAAATTGTTTACGCTGAGGGTGGTGAGACACTGGCCCAGGTTGCCCAGAGAGGTGGTGGATGCCCCATCCCTGGAAACATTCCAGGTCAGGCTGGACGGGGCTCTGAGCAACCTGCTCTAGTTGAAGATGTCCCTGCCCATGGCAGGGGGGTTGGACTAGGTGACCTTTAGAGGTCCCTTCCCACCCAAACTGTTCTGTGATTCGATGATTCTATGATCCAGGCAGACATCATGTCCATCTCAGAAGCAACCAGAAGTCCTGATCTTGGCAGAGCAGCTTATCCCATAACTGCTGTTAAAAGTGAAGAGTTTCTCTTGAGAAGGTCTAAGCTCTGGTCTCTTTGGCTATCTCTGGGCAGACCCTGGGAACGCCGCCTTCTGCTGGGAGGCAGGATGGGGACTCCCCTGCCCGGCTGAAGCTGCAGATAATAGATGGGACCAGCGTAACATCCAGAACAATGTGGGAGGTTGATGGGCTGCTGCTGTGCTGGTGACATGATGGACTCTGTCCCCTTCACCAGCGTGTCTGAGGGCCATGGTGGAGAGGAGAGGCCGGGGGCGGGAGCACAGGGCTGATGAATCTCCACCTGCACGTGTTGAGGAGCCCTGAACAGTCAGGGTAGGACTACTTCTGAGGCCAGAGAGGCGTGATGATGGCAGGAGGGAACAGGCAGCTCGTAATTAATGTTGGGATTGCTGGTTGCATTTATCAGCCTAGCCAGTACCAGTAATGGTACTGTATTGGAGTACCGTTAATGGAGTACCAGATGCTCCAGTAATGGAGCATCAAAGCAGTGGGAAGGAGTGAGCGGAGAGCAGCGCGCATGCCGTAAGGGGAAGGGCTGAGTTACATCCCCACGACGGAGAGCCCAGAGTAAATCCAGCTGCAGAATGAGGAGTGCAGGCTGGACCATAAGCAAAATGATATCACTATCGTGGGGCCATTTCTAGTTTTCTTTTATATTTCAGGGGTTTTTTTCATTTGCTTCCTTGACTCACTGCAGAAAACGTAAAAGGGGAAGAAAATAGCTTAAAAAATGAGCGTTGGCATATTTCTGAAGAGTCACTAATTTCTTCCTGTGAAGTTGCTTGATAAGCACTTTCTTTTCAAGACTTTGAATGCAGTCCTGCCACTCCTGCAAGCGATGTAGGGCTCAACCCCGCTGCCTCCGCATCCGGGGCGTCACGTTCCCATCCCGCCGTGCACCGAGAGCAGCTTGGCGATGGGGTGTACTCGGCTTCGGGAGGCCGCAAGAGACCCGTGACTTGGAAAACCGAAGGCAGCTCAGGTGGTTTGGCCTGGCAGACTGACTTCTTGCCTTGGGAAGCAAAAAACCCACAAATGAAAGTGATTTTTATATATACACATATATATTTTTTTGTATATGTATAAATGTAAAACGTGTATATATATAAAATATATATACATATTTATACAATGTGTATTAATATTCATACTATATATATAAAATATTTGGCACCGAGGCACAGTCTTCGTGAATGTGTGCCTTTTTACTGGGAAAAAGTTAGGCTAGCTAGCCTTTTTCCATGGTCGTCTCAGCTCCATCCTCATCACCTCTGCAGCAGCTCCCTGAAACAAGCCTGACATCTCCCTCCCATCCTTTCTCCGCAGACCTTCCGCTGGCCGGTGGCAAGCAATATCGACGGGAATGAGATCCTGGAGATCCAGGTGTTCAACTACAGCAAAGTCTTCACCAACAGGTGAGAGCCTGGTCTGTCCTCCTCTCCCACCGACCCCCCGGGGTCCGCTCCGGCGGGAAGAGGGAGCTCCTGCTTGAGCTGGAGCCACATCCCTGTTTGGTGTGGAGACTGGAGGGTGAGGAAGACGTTGGTGATTGATGTCGCCTGGGAAGGGCAAGGAAGCTCAGATGCAATGTGTGCAGCTCGGTGAGTGAGGTTGCTAGCCACCAGCAACCAGACGGCGGTCAGTGCCATGTCTGTGCCACGGTTTTCCCAAGGTGCTGCCGTTTGGTTCAATACAATTTGTATGTGTTTAAGAGAAACTGAAATCTTTTGGTGAATTATCAAGGTGGAGGTGGATACCTAAACGTAGTTCCCCAGCTTTTGCAAATTCTGCAAGTGTTTGTTTATCTTATTCTTGTAATTTTTTCTCACATGGATACTATGGTGGTTGCCAGGACTTATGGATTATGGGCAATGCTATTTTTTAAGGTTTCTTACAGCCTAAGTTTTGCCCCCACATTAATAATGAACACAAGAGAAGGAAAGTCCCTTCCGTCAGCCTTAGCCTGTTTCATACATTTCTCCACGCTGTCATTGCAAAAATATGGGAGCATTTCACAAAAACATGAGTGGCATACGTGAATTGTCCTACAGAACATTTACACCGACATTAAAGAGGGGAAAGGAAAAAGGGAGCGGAGGAAGGGCTCTTGCTCGTGGCTGGACCTTGCGCTAACATTTTTGCACTGAAATCCAGTGTCTTCCCCAGCTGGAGCTCAGCAGGGTCTCCTGAACATCTCCCAGGCACATGTTCATGCAAAAGCTTCCTTCAGAGCCAAAAAAATGAGGAGACAGACAGACGGCATGTGGGGCAGGCATGCTAAATAGACGTGATTTAAAAAAAAAAAAAAAGACAAAAAACCTGCAAACAAAACAAAAAACCCAAACAACAACCTGAGGAAAAAAATTACCTACCTTTGTCTTGCTTTGAAGTAGGAGCTTGAGCAGCAGAAGGAGAGCTGAAGAAACTTGTTTTCTTCAGTTGGTCTCTGGGAAGAGAAAGGCAAGGAGCCCCCAGAGGATCCCAGCCCAGGTGGATGAGCTGGGTGGGGAA
>NW_008825559.1:719803-723330 GCF_000699105.1 Pygoscelis adeliae | reverse complement strand
GAAGGGGGGCCCAGGGTTTGGGGGGAGCTCTCAGCTCTGCTGCAGGAGCCGTACGTAGTACAAGTCACTTTGAGTTGTGTTCAGACCACCTCCTGTAGGCACCTGCATTGAGGTAGTGCCGTTGCAGTGATCGCTACGTTCATGGGTGATGGGCGCATGGAATAGGAGATCTGAATCGTTTCTGCAGCCCTGAACTGTCCCAGGGTCCATGTGAGAAGGGACTCCTCAGGGGCTGTGGGCAGCAGATGGGCGATGGGAGCCCGAGATGGACCAATGCGGGACCTGGAGATCCACCTCCTTCCCCAGGCAGCATAGCTCCAGCCTCTGGAACCTGCTCTTCGTGTTGCGTCCATGACAGCAGTGTTTTTTCTTTGACTGGACGCTCCTTCAATGCCTTCCTTCACTTTCTGCTCCCCTGGTGTGAGCAAGCAGCCTGGATACTGCCGTGCATTTGCACAGGCTTAGTGCAGCCGGCAGCTGGACGACATGAAGGGACAGAGCATCCCTCCATCCATGGTGACTTGGAGCTTCATGTCTTCATTACCCAGCAGAAGGGAATGAAAACATGCCAACTGAATCGGATGCTTTTGCTCTAACAAACTGCACGTCAGGATGTACCCAGTCTACCTCCCGGACAGCAATTCTGCATGCCGTGCACACAAAGAAGCAATCCCTTCTTTCTCTATCTGTCTTAAAACCTGAAAAAAAAATCCACTTGAAAGATGCAATAAAAAGCACAAAGTGGTGTTTCCGTGTCTGGAAATGAAGAACCGTCACTGTTCCTCCATGGAATTGGGAATTGGAAAGGCCAGGGCATATCAGCAGCTTGCATTGATTAGAGGCTGAGAAAGTGATCACTTGGGTAATTCCTTCCACCTTCAAGGTGACCAAAGTCTCTTAGAAATTTCCAAATACCCGACACAAAAGAAAACATCCAGCTAGGTCAGCCAGATTGCTTAAAGTGCCTTTTTTCCATTGGCGCGCTGCACATGCAAAGAGGTTGGCTGTATAAGAGCCACCTCCACTTCCAAGATGGCCTTTTGTTGCATCATTTTCGTCACCTTGGACTTCTTCCTCAGTTTGTCTTTGACTCGTGAGGGCCTGGGCTGCCGCAGAGGAGCAGCCTCACCTTTGAGCAGCAATTGCTGATGCTGCAGGGGAGCAGGCTGCAGCCACGTCCCAGCGTCCTGGATGGGCTCGCACCGCCCGGGGTGAAGCCTGCACCTCTCTATCTTCCACCGTGATCTTAGCTAGCTCAGCTAATGCTTGCACGCTGCAACCCCATCTTCAGCATGAACGGAGCAGTGCTGTTAACTGTATTTCTCACCATTAAGGGATGACCAGATCTGCAGCGAGCAGGAATCTGGTTCCAACGCCCCATGAGAACTGGCTTCTTCCATCAATTTGGTCCCCCCTCGGTACAAAGAAACCCCCACACGCTGTGGTTCTTCTCCCAGGGACTCGGGAGTCTGAGCTGAGGCAGCTGGGCTCCCCCGTCGTGGTGTCTAGAGCACACGAAACCAGGAGCATCTCTGCCCGTTCCTTGCCGGGTATTTTCTGCCCTGGAAAGCTCTTGCACATTTGTAGTCAAAGCACCTCTCAGTCTTGTTTTTGAGAAGACCGCTCTTGGCACCTCTCATGGCACAGTGGTTTTTACCATCTCAAATCGTCTTCGCAACTCTTTATCCCACTTATGTTCAACTTTCAGCATCCTCCCTCTAAAGTACAGACACAGGCTGGATGCATCCACTTCTGCCCTGCATCTCCCCAGCCCTGCAGACTGAGGATGAAACACATCTCTCTTCTCCCCCATCCCTCCTCCGTTCGTGCAGTTATGGATTAATTGGTTGTTTATTCACCGTGCTGGGCTGCTGGTGCACCGCGCTCTCCGGAGCTGCTGCGTTCATGGAAGTCGGGTCCATTTTCTGCCAGCCTGAGGTGCAGATGCTGCTTCTTGGAAGTGTTTTTGGCACATGAGTGCCCTTTTTGTTTGGCTCGGGCACATCCCAAGGTCCCCACTGCTCTGCATGTCTTCCTCCGCTCTCTCCTGGTTGACTGCTCTGTCAGTCTTCACATTATTTGAAAATTTGATTGTAAGTTATTTTTACATCCCAGTCACTGATGTAGTAGTCATGGGCTTAATAGCAAAATTGCACCGTCGCACTGTCATTCAAAGATGATTCTCAGCTGATGTCCTATTTTTAGAATTTCTCCATTAATCTGCTCTTGTGTGTAGCACTGATAGCAGGCAGTGTTAAACCAAACATGTTGTAAGAACCTGCTCCTTTCACGCAGTTACCAAACAAACTGACTCCAAAGAAGCAAACCAAGCTTGTTTTGACAGGTTCTATCTCCTCATAAACCTACCTTGAATGTCATTGATTACACTCCGGTTTTTAATTGCTTATTCACTGAATCCTGTACAAGCTTTCCTATTCTTCTCCTAGGATGGCTGCCAGGTTAGCCCGACTCTCCGTTCACCCTGTATGAACTCTTTGCTGTGCTGGGATTTCTCTATTATTCCACCTTTATCATTAAAAATTGATATCGGTGGATCAGAGGCTGCTGGTTCTTTTGTGATGATTGCCCACAACCTCCCCCTGGCCTGCAACAACCAACAGAAATATTTATCCAGCACGTTTGCCTGCTTTGCTTTGTTACAGGCTGGAACCGGAGCTGCTGCTCCTGTTTCTGGGGTGCATTTGCCTTGAAACCATAGAATCATCGGATCACAGAATGGTTTGGGTTGGAAGGGACCTCTAAAGGTCGTCTAGTCCAACCCCCCTGCCGTGGGCAGGGACATCTGCAACTAGAGCAGGTTGCTCAGAGCCCCGTCCAGCCTGACCTGGAATGTTTCCAGGGATGGGGCATCCACCACCTCTCTGGGCAACCTGGGCCAGTGTCTCACCACCCTCAGCGTAAACAATTTCTTCCTTCTATCTAGTCTGAATCTCCCCTCTTTCAGTTTAAAGCCATTCCCCCTTGTCCTATTGCTACAGGCCCTGCTAAAAAGTCTGTCCCCATCTTTCTCATAAGTGCCCTTTGAGGACTGAAATGCAGAGCTCGTCCTCCCCAGCAGCCGGACCCTGGTCAGAGTCTCCTCTCGCCCTGCTGTGGGACACAGCTGGACCAGCCCTGCTTCAGAGCAGCATCAGATCAGCTGCCCGGGGCGGTGGTGGAGTGTTCAGCAAAGCGGTGGAGTATCTGGCACCTCCCTGCAGAGGTTCTCCAGAGTTTAATTACCTATTCCATCTCTCTCTGCTAAATTAAAAAGCCCTTCAGGTTAGAAACAGTTTCCTCATGCTGGCATTTACAGACAGTGGTAAAATGAACCCCAAAGCATGTCTGTGGCAGTGTGCGTTCAGTCTGTCCCTCAGCAATTAAGAGACCCAGCACAGTGTGCTCTCCTTGCTGCCCGTCTTTGCTTTGGGCCACCGGAGCAGCCCATCCCTGCAGCCCAGGAAAGGAGCCGGGATTAGAGAGCCCCTTCAGCAAACACCAAAGAAGACATCTCCCCTGGCTTTCCC
>NW_008825559.1:710968-719216 GCF_000699105.1 Pygoscelis adeliae | reverse complement strand
TGGGAATGGTTCAAAGCTGTGTCAGGGGAGGTTCAGACTTGACATTAGGAAGCATTTCTTTATTGAGAGGGTGGTCAGACACTCGTACAGGCTTCCTAGAGAGGTGGTCGATGCCCCATGCCTGCCAGCATTTAAAAGGCACTTGGACAATGCCCTTAGAAATATGCTTTAACTTTTGGTGAGCCCTGAAGTGGTCAGGCAGTTGGACTAGATGATCATTGTAAAGCAGAATCCCAAAAGTGGCTTCTTCTCCTCTCCTCTCCTCTCCTCTCCTCTCCTCTCCTCTCCTCTCCTCTCCTCTCCCCTCCTCTCCTCTCCCCTTCCCTCCCCTCCTCTCCTCTCCCTGCATTGTAGGTGTCCATGGGGAGTTAGGGCTCAGCTCAGGTGCCCACACAGGTGTCCAGTGCCCTTTGAGTATCCAGCTTCTGGAAGGACCCCATGTCTCCTGTAGATCCAAAGTTGTATCCGCCAGCCCTGTGTTTGTCTCGGACATCCCAGGACATCTGCATGGCAACAGGTACTCCTGTGTAGGTGATGGAGCTGAACCACCAGCGGCTGGAGAGGGCTCTGGGAGAGCCAGGAGCAGCAAAGCATGCCCTGCCCCAGGGTGACGTGGAACTCACACAAGGAACTGAGGACTGGCTGTGGCTGAAGGATGGGCTGAAAAAGCTGAAGTTCTCTGAAGAAGAAGACAACCAGGAGCCCAAGAGGCAACGACAGGAGAGCCTTAGTCCAACCCTGTAAGCTGCCTGCTGACAGAGGAAGGAATACATTTCAGACCTGAGCATCTGTGGCAGGAATCAACCTGAAGAATAGACGGCTCCAAGTCATAAATATAAAGGGATTATCCAGGGATTTATGTTCAGACTCACAGCATTTCTCCTGCTGGCTAAGAAATGTCTACACCAGGATATTAGTGCCAAGGCACAGCCAATGAACCTGGCCCCATCCCACCCCGGGCAGCTGGTGCTGAGCACCTCCCTCAAGGGAACGCAGGGAATCTGTGGCACAAAAAAAAAAATTAAAGCCCAGGGTCACAAGCCAGTGCTGTAACTACAGCCCATGCTTCTTGCACAGAAATGAGTTGGAGGAGGAGGACAGACAGACATAAGTCTTGGAGAGGAGGGATGGGAGTGGGGAGAAGCAGAGCCCTGGCACTGGGGTTTGGAAAGGTGAGCCATGGTCTCTGTGAATAATTCACATGCGGCTGATTAGTGCTATTTATCAAAGCCCCAGATAAAGGCATGACACCCGATGCAGCTCCACCTTCAATAATGGAGGGGGCCGGTGCTGAGACGTGGCTGCATGGCTCATTGAGTGGCTTTTGTTTCCTGCCTTGGTGGCCATCAGCATGCACCTAATTAGCTGGTAAGATAATCCTTTCCTGGCCCGACCAGGTGCCTCGGCCTCCTTGCAGCAGCTGATTGTGTGCTGGCTCCTTGGAGGGGCTGTGGGCTCCGATGGGTCTCAGCTCTGGGATGGTGGCTGTCCCTGGGAGCCGTTCCCCAGGGCGCTGCGTGTCTGAGTGCCCAAATAAAGGGGCAGAGCATGGAGGTGGGGAGAGAGTTCATAAGGACAGCTCAAATGGGCCAGCCCAGCGGTGCCACCAGCCCAGAAACCTGTCTCCAGCCCCTGGCTGGGCAGGGCATCCCCAGGCTGGGATACTCTCCAGCCAAGACCCATCCAAGCCACCCCAGGGATGCCCTGTCCCAGTGTGGGTGGATGACGGGCAGTTCCACGTCCTGCCCGTAGTTAATTTACTAGCGTAGATGCAGACTGAAAATGCTCCACACAAGAGAAGGACCAATAATCATGGGTCCTACGCACCATCCTGCTTCATCTGACACCACGTATCCCATCCTGGAAAGCAGGTGGTGAAGCCAAATAACTGCTGCATGGTGGGAAGAATACCGAGTTCCTACTGGAACTCAGTTCATCACTGTCCTTTCTCTTCTGGTCCCTTGGGGAGACCTACAAAATGCCTTCAAGATGGGTGAAAATTTGTAGCACGTGGTCCCACAGTGAAGGGCCCTGGGAGAGGGCATATGCAGGAGACGGGTGCGTGATGTGAGATCCCAGATGTGGATCTGAGTGTGTCTGAGCAGGAGAAGACACTGTGGGACACGTATGAGTGATGTGGGGTGGAGGACTGTATGCACAGGAGAGGGCAGAGATGCAAGAAGCGAGTGGAGGCAGCGGCCAGGGCAGCACACTGTGCTGGTGAGACATTAGAGAGGATGGCTGTGTGGTCCAGCGGCCACAGAGCATCATCCCTGAGGCAGGAGGTCTGGTCCCCGCTGCTGCTCCCATTCCTGACCTGCTGGGACAGCCTGGACAAGGCTCTTCTGGGCCACATGTTTTCCTTGTGCATTAAACAAGGACAATATCGGTCAACGACCACATCCCTTAAGGACGAGGAAGGCTGCACAAAACCTAAGAGCTTTTGCTTCGAGGTGGTTTGTTTTCCTCTATGTCACTGTTTTCCTCTCCGGGCCGAGAAGCAGTAACTGGATCCGGCCAAAGGCCGAAAGCCACGTTACAAACCCGTCGGCTGCCCGCCGGCCTGACGGCCGATGCAGGGGTGCGGGCACAGATAACATCCGCCTGCAGAAAACCGATACCCACGGAGAAGAGGCGGGAGCTGGCTCTCCTTACCTGACAGAGGGACAAAGAGACTAATACCAAAGGCTTTTAATACAGAACAGTGCTCTCCGGGATGAAAATAGAGCTTTGTTTTGTCCTTTGTACTCCGGCTTCTCCAGCAATTAAGAGCTTTGCAGAATTCAATTCTTCTGTATGAAACTGCCCCCAACTTGCAGAAACCAGGGCGCTCTCCATTTCATCCACAGAAAATAATCCACTGCAGAATCACTGTAGAAAGAGTACAATGGAGAAAACTATTAACTCTGGTGCAGTAGGTTTCTCCTCTTGTCCGAGTGCCCTCCCCGCGCAGAGCAGCACTCAGGATCTGGGCAGGTACGCAGTGGCCAAGAGCTGCGTTTTGCAAACCAGAAGGTGCCACCGTTTCCTTGAGACGGCGCTTGGACCGCAGCTGGGCAAGCCTTTCTGCTGCCCAGCTTGCTCAAACGTTGCAGAGGTCTGAGCTGCGGCCCTTGGAGCATCGTCAGTGATGCAGGAGATGCAGTTCTCCCCAGTTTCTTCCCTCCCGGTGTGGAAGATCCCAGGGATACCCTGAGGTCGCATTCAGGGGTCTGCGTCCGACTCACCAGACCGCTGGATGAGTGATGCCTCTGGTGGACACATCGAGATGTTGTTTTTGTCTAGAGAATTGCTAAAAGGCAGAAAACAATTAAATCTCTTAGAATGCAACTAAGTATGCTTGTAACCCAGACACAATGTTTACATAAGATCGCGGCACGCCGGCCTCATGCTTGGTTTACCTTTGTCTTGGTCCAAAACAACTTTTTAGAGTCCCTTCCTAATTTCACCAGTAAGACAAATTCATATGGGAAGATCTTATGGGATTCGGGGGCCACCTGCACAACTTAGGGTTTATGCTTGTCATTTTCATATGTGATTCGTATCCCCAAACTTTATTACGTGAAGTCCAGACCAGGCAGGTCTCTTGGAGGGAATCTTAAGCCTGTCTTAGTAGTTGGGAGCAATCCGGTAACCTTGATTATCCAAACATAATTAAAAGAAGTTTTTCCACGACTCCTTTCAGCACTGGAAACACAGCAAGTTGCTTTCCAATGCTGTTATGGGCTGTCTTTGTTATATGTTGTCTTTGCAACAAGCTGTTGGCTGTAAGAGTCCTTTGGTTTTGTGTTATTAACCGTGCAGGAGCAAAAAGGGTCCAATAGAACAGACAAAAGCTCTGGAACAGCTTTTATATGAGGAACTATAAATTAAATTAGTCCTCTTCAATTCAAAAGAGGACATAGTGAACAGCCACAAGGTTAAATAGGGTAGGAAGCAGTTATTCATCATCTGTTTCGGTAGAAAAACTAGGAAGACATGAAAACGAAGATAGCGGGAGCAGGCTCAGGATGAAGTGGGTCTTCAGATGATGCGGGGTGGGCTGTGGAGAGCCCCGCCACGAGATCTGGTAGATACTGACGGTTTACAGGTTCAAAACTGAATTTGACATCTTCATGGATGAAAAATCTGCATGAGTTTATGGAACACAAAGATATCCCCTCTGGCCCCAGGAGTCCTAAGGTGGACATCTGACATAGGCCAGAAGACTCATACTTGGGATGACAAGGTCTGATGAACTGTGGGTCCTTCCTGATGTATCTGGGTTATCGCTACAAATGGATTCGTCCTCCTGAGAGCCCAGGCTTCCTCATCCTCCTGATCCACGGGCTGCCCTCTTTCTTTTCATGTTTTTTTCTTAAACTCTTTTTTTCTTCTCCATTTTCCATTGCACTTCTTGAGCTGTGGGATTATTCACTTCAGAAGAAGGTCCTAGTCCAACTTCTTTTCCAGTTGATGCAAAATGAGTATGGTGGGGATCAGTCCAGCGAGCAGGGTTTCCTCTCACATACCCCTCCACAAAGTAGGGTGGGTGGCAAGTGCTCCAGAGCCTGAGGTTCATAAAGCCCAGCTTATCTTCCCAGCCCTTAGGGCTGGTGTCCGTGGTACACCTACAGCTGCCTGGTCCACAAGCAGGTGTATCATCTACCTGAAGCCTTTCCCCTGCACGAAGCCCCTTGCGATGGGATGGCTGCAGCGAGCAAGTCTGAAATCTCATTAAGACTTTCTAGCATCAGCTTCCATGGAAGGTAAAAGATAGGTGGACGGGGTGCTTGGTTATGACCTGAGAGGACTGATGCCACCAAGAGCAGGAACCTGGAAAGGCAGAAGTTTCCATATCATGTCAGAGACGCAAGCTAATCAGCCGAGATGTCTACGGAGGTATCGGCTCAGCCTTTCTGCAAGCGATACCATGTCATACAACTTGCCCAGGCTTGCACGTGAAAAAAGAGCTGAAACGCTGAGCCCCGTGAAGGAGGGAAGCCGCAGAGGCTGAGATGAGCAGAGTCCAGACTTCCCAGGAGGGGCTGAAAATCATCTTGGCTCACCAAGAGCCCGAGTAAAGTGAGCAGGGGAGAAGGCAGCTGGGACGGCTGGCTCAGCTCAAGCTGGACATGGCCAGCGGCTGATGATGTGGCTTGTGTAGTGCAGGCTGTGCAGAGGAAGAGGTTTGAGCCCTTTCTTTCATTTTTTATTACCTCCTGAGGCAGGCTGGATGTTTGGCTCCTAAGGGAAATGATACTTTGCTGGCTTTCAAACTCTTTCCTTTTTGTAACGCTAGAAATTCAGATCCTCTGCCTGGAGGTCTGGAGGAGTTTGTGTTTGAGTGCTTTCAAGAGGAGACCTTCCTTCTCTGGACTGATCCCCACCAAACTCATTTTGCATCACCAGGAAAACACATTTCATGGAGATCTCCGGCAGCAACAGGACAATTCCCACCGCCCAGCTTTGCCTGCCTGTAACCTGGACACGGGGTTTAAGTCCAATAATCAGCAGAGAAAAATCAGAACCTCCCACGAGCATTTTCTCCCCAACTCAGATACATCTAAGGCATCTGGGACTGATTTCCCTCGAGCTGGGACAGTCCCTCCATTTGAGCACAGAGAGCTCGGGGACTAATGGTGAACTGCAGGACAGCTACGAGTAGGTGGGATGGACCCTTCCCTGGGGAGAGAGGAAAATGAGCAATCAGCAGTGCATTTTAAACCCTGATTATTTTGAGCTGCATCAGGGCTTTTTGCCTTTCGGGGTTTTGTTTGGTTTTGTTTAACACATTTTTGATCACTGAGCAAAGTCTATTTTGGAGAAAGGGAGTCTTTGAAGATTCCTCAGCTTTATATTTAAGTTTTAAAAGCACACAGAGCACGGGTGGGCTTCCCACAAACCCCAACAAAGGCCAGATCTGATATCCCTGGGCAACTTGGGTGTCTGAGAAAGGGGAAAAAGGAAAAGAAGAGAGCACTTCTGTTATTCTTTACGCAAAGACACAAATACACCTGACCTGACACCTTTTTTTTTACATCTAGGGTAGCTTTAAAATGATCTCTGGGAGGGATCTTGAGCCCAAAGTCCTCCTTGGAGGCAGCCTGAGACATTCAGAGATAGCCGCCTTGGCAGCTCTGCCTCCAGGGTGGAGCAAAGCCCTGCCAGGCAAGAGGTGGGCATGGAGAAGGCTTGTGCAGCCGAGCCATGCAGAGGGGATCGGTGAGCTTCTGCCCTGGACTTACCGCGGTCCAACCCCGGTCACAGCCCAACGGCGATGTGCCAAACACGACTCGGTTTGTCACGTGGAGGTCGGCTATGCGTTTCCTCTTTGCCCTGGCATGTCCCATCTCATCTTGCAGAGTTCACGCGTGCTGAGCATTATGGCTCAAAGCCTTCCCTGCTTCTTCAGACCTGGGTTGGTAAAATGACTCTTCATGGGTTACAGTCATTTCCATATAGCTTCTAGATTCATGCGACTGAAAACCCAAGCCCTACTTTGCCAAAAGTGGGTTGAAAAGTTGAAAAAAGTGATTTTTTTTTTCTAGCCATTGCAGCAAGGAGGCTGAGGGGAGACCTCATGGCTCTCTACGACCACCTGAAAGGAGGTTGTAGCGAGGTGGGGGTCGGTCTCTTCTCCCAAGTAACTGGCAAAAGGACGAGAGGAAATGGCCTCAAGTTGCGCCAGGGGAGGTTTAGATTGGATGTGAGGAAAAATGTCTTTACTGAAAGAGTGGTTAAACATTGGAACAGGCTGCCCAGGGAAGTGGTGGAGTCACCATCCCTGGAGGTATTTAAAAGACGGGTAGATGAGGCGCTGAGGGACATGGTTTAGTGGGCATGGGGGTGTTGGGTCGACGGTTGGACTCGATGATCTTAGAGGTCTCTTCCAACCTTAATGATTCTATGATTCTATGATTTTCTAGCATTATAATTTCTCTGTCTCCCAGTACCTGAGGATGCACGTGCTGGGATATGCACCAGCGGCTAAGCTGTGGGCAGCTTGCCTGCAAGAAAGGTTTCTTTGCTCTGGGACCTTCTTACTTTGCACCAGCAACCCACAGCCGTGGCTGTCCTTTGGCTCTATGATGCCTTGCAACCAGGCAGGACTGGCTGGGAGACCAGAGATGTGCAAGGGGTGCAAAAATGGGTGATGAGAAACCAGGGAGCTGCTCTGATGAGCAGCTGGGTGGGTCTGTTCGGGCTGTGAAGCCCATTGGGGTACCTGGGGGGAGAGGCAATGGCTTCTGGAAGCTCAAGCTGAAAAAGCAGAAAGTAAATGAGCTGAAAGGGAGTTGCTGTTGGATCCTTGTGGGTCTGACGGTATGTTTGGAAGCTGCAGTGCTTGCATTTATGTACAAACCAGTGTTTGGGCAATACCGATAAATGCAAACCGTTTCTTCTCGCGGCTGATGCGATGAGTGCCCTGGAGCTTGAACCAAAATGAAGAGCCTTTCTCACCGTCTAGCCAAATTGCAGCTTCATCTGTAATCATCTGACTCTTTAAGTTAAAGCTTCCTAAATCACTTCCCTCCTAATTACCCGCTTTGCACTGAGCCTGTGCGGTAGGCAAGTCAGAGCTTACGCTTGCAAGTGTATATAATTACTATTGTTTTGTTAACGTTTGGATAACCTTGGTGAAATGTAGGACACGACAGCAGTTCCAGCTCAGCAGCCTCCAGATATTAAAAGTTGCTTCAGTGAATTAACTTTTTTTTCAGCAAACCCTTGCAAAAATTCTCATTAAATATAAATGGATTTTCTCTTCGCCTTGGAAGACAAGTGGAATAGCATAATGAGTGCCAGTCAGCCTTGTCGTATTGAAATATATCCTGTCAGGTAACTAATTTGGGATGAGACTACAGATCTGGTTGCTAAAGTGGTAATTTGGGTATACTTACACTTTTGCACGGTGTTTGACTTGGTGTCACGCAATATTTTGATTAAGAAATTAAAATTCTGCGGAAGTTTGACATGGCGGGTGCTGAAGGTGTTACGCACGTGAGCAGCGCTCGGGAGTGACTGCGGGCAGGGATTCGTCACTGAGGACGCCGGCAGCCGGCGGAGCCCTGCGGGGACCAGCCCTTGCCGTGCAGCAGTCCGCATTTCCTCGCGTGCAGGGAGCGGTTACGGCGAGCGGCACAGGCAAGGACGCCGAGCGTGGGAAAGCCGTGTCTAGGGAAGCTGGTACGGAGCTGCCGCAATTGCTTGGCAGCGGGGGAATGGTAGTGAAACACTGGCCCAGGTTGCCCAGAGAGGTGGTGGG
>NW_008825559.1:706997-710812 GCF_000699105.1 Pygoscelis adeliae | reverse complement strand
TGGCCTTTAGAGGTCCCTTCCCACCCAAACCATTCTATTCTATGATTCTATGAATAACAGCATCATGTGCTTCAGTGCGGTCCGAAAAAAATATGTGTCTAGTTTCAGAGCCCACCGCTTCAGAAAGGTGCTGGAAAAGTGGGGTCGGTTAGAAAGGAGCAGCCAGAGTCATTAAAACCTACCCTGAAGTCATCAGCAGCTCTATCTGTTTGGCTCATCGGTAAGGAAAGGAAGAGGTGGCCTGATCACGGACCAAGAAGTGGGAATTTGGTGGCCATCGCTCTTGGAGCTGAAAAATCCACAGGGGTTCATCATCTCAGCAGATTTTAGCTGCGTAGGGCTGAGCCGTGTGGTCATCTAAGCCCCACTGACAGTCCAAAAGATTAACATCTCCCACAATCCCTTCTTTGAGCAGCCTGGGCATTGGTCGTGTCCCCGTGCTGCCCGGTTTGCATCGCAGAAGCTCATTAATTCAGGGCAGACTGTGCACTGGGCAGGCATTGAGGAAAACGGCTCTCCCTCCCCACCATGCCTCCAGGTTGGAGGCTGCGTCCCCCAGCTGTCCCCAAGGACCAGGAGCCCCCAGATCTCCTCAGCCCTCTTTACAGATTGAGCAAGGCAGTGCTCGGTGTGTAATCCGGGTTGTAGCCACGGAGCAGGAGTTTGGAGATGCTGCTTTGGGTTGGGGGGGGTGCAACCAAATCCTTCGGTGTTTGCAGGTTGCAGTGCCAGGGGGTGGAAAGGCATCCTGGCAGGGGGAAGGCAGCAGGAAGATGCAGTGGCTGCTCCCTGCCCACCCCCATGCGACATTACTGGTTTCTCTCTCAGACGCCCTGGAGCGTGATGATGAGCACTGGAAGTTTGTTTAGGTGGGGAGCAGGCGAGGCTGGAGGGATGGGCTGTATAACGGTTCAGTGTGGTAATTCTTTTTTTTTTTTTCTATTTTTTTTTCCAGTTTTACATCAGATTACAATCCTAATTTCGATTCCACAGCTTTGATTTGGGTCTGACCCAGTTTCTCCATCTATCCTAGTGCCCTACACAGACATCACCAGGCTCCTTTTCTGTCCCAAGCCCCCAGCTGGGTTGGCCATGGCCAGGTGGGGAAGCTCTCCTCTCCAAACCGCCCTGGGGCTGCCCAGCCCCGGGCTAACCCCTGCCCCTGCACCCCTGCGATGGGTTGGGAACGGTGCGTTGGCCTGGCCAACCCTAGCAGGCAGCACTCCTGTGTGGATGGGTGAGGGACAGTGCCCAGGCAGCACTTAATTCCCTAATTTAGATGGAGCCAACGACTCCAAGTGGTTCAGGAGCAGGAGACCAGCTCTCCCTGAGGTCTTTAAGTGCAGGCGGGATCCTCCCTTGGGCAGCTGAGCCTTCATTCCAATCTCCTGGGCTCTTGCAGGCCTGGCAATGGGTTAAAAGCAGTGGCATCCCTCTGCTTTCCCCACCCTACCTTGCGAGGGGTGTCTGGAGGTGGGGACCAAACCAGGACAGAGGTGCCATGATTTGCATTTGTCACTTCCCAGGATCTGATGATGGATGGATGGAGATGCCACACACCCCCCCCCCAACAGAGGCTCTCCCGGGCTGCAGGAGCAGAACTTGCCCAGGGAGCAAACAACATCCAAGGGCTGAGCTAGCAGGGAAGGGGGGGACAGGACCTCATGGGCCGGAGGATGCTCTTAGCAAAGCCAGATGCACATCTTGGCCTCAGAGCCCTTGCTTGGACAGAGTGGGCACTTCAGTGCTGGCAACGCCTGGTGGGGTTCACCGTCCCCCCCAGCCACTGTCCCTCATGAACTGCACCAGGCACACAGACGGCTTCATCGAAAGGTGGCACGTGCCACGCGGGCAAAGAGCAAAGCATGGCATGTCCGTGGGGTGTGCAGCAGTCCCAGACTGCCCTGATCCAGGGCTTTGAGCAATCCCTAAGCAACGACCCAGCCAGGCTGGGTTTGAAACAAGAGATGTTCCTACAGTCTGATAAAATTACGAGTGACCCAGAAAAACTCCCTCTCTTTCCATCAGCAGAAATGCCAGGGAGGGAAGCAGGGCACTTGATGAATTATGAAACACTTGGAAATGAAAGGCTGCGTAGACAAGTACTGAATATTTCCTTCCCTCTTGCTTGGCTCCCGCCTGCCAGGGCAGGTGGGTTGGGAGGGGTCCGAGGAAGGAGCACGTTATCCCAAGCCGAACACAGATGCATCTTCCCGATAATTCACACTCCTGCAGACAAGCTGGCCCGAGGTCTGCAAGTGGAGTTGGGGAGTGCAGAAGCACACAAGTCAGGCTGAAGGGATTGCAAAGACATGCTAAGAGGGTGGTGAAAGGACCTACATCTCACCATCTTCTCAGGAGATGAGAGCACTTGCTCTTTGCCTGTTGTCATCATCCAGATATTGTAGCTGGGGAAAAGCTGCCACGGGGCTAGGACAGCCTCTGACATACCTGCTTTTATCCGCTCCCGCGGTAGCAACAGCCTGCCGTTCCGAGCACTCATAGGCATCGTGCGCTTTCGACTGTAGCTCAGCTGGGGAGAGCATCGATGTGCTGGAGACGGGCGTGATGTCGCTCCAGCCTCTGGGCTTCTCTCGGGTGACCTTGCCCCAGACAGAGGCAGCACCGCAGCAGGTCACAGAAGCAGGAGGTGTCGGGAAAGTCTGGTTGGGGGGGTCAGGAGGGACCCCTGCAGCCCCCAGCTGCAGCTGGGGCACGTGCTCTCCTGCTGGGTCCTTCTGCCTGGGACATCCCCGCCGTCCCGTTCTCATGCGGAGATGTCGCCTGAGCCTGCGGTCTCCCCCATCAGCCCCAGCTCCCCCTGTCCCACAACCACGCTCCTGAGCAAGCACGGGAGGGCTGCGCCTGAAACGCCTCTTGGAGATGTTTGCACCCTGTTGACTCCTGGGGTTTTTTTTCCCCACTCTTTTTGCTATTTGCTTTGACAGGGCCAGATCCAGATGGTCTCAGGGAGAACCACCATACGGGTGTGTGGCTGCTACCACGCCGTAAAGCCTTGAGCACACAAACTGCCGCAGCTCTCATACCCCTCCCGGCAAAGCCACAACAGCTACGCTGGAGAAACCCCCCAGTTACTCCTGTTTCTAAGGTGGCGTTGGTATTAGGACGTGACATGTTGTGAGATGGGCTGAAGCGTGGCCAGACCTGCCAGCTGGGGGGGACTTCGTTAACTGTAAAGCACCAGGGAAATATGTGTGCATTGTTGCTGGTATGAAGCAGAGCCACGCTCTTTCAGACCAGCCTCCCCTGTGTCCTGTCCCACCACCACCAGTAAGGGGGTTTAGAGGAACCAGGAGAGCCCCTCGTTCCCCCAGCGTATCCTCTAGAATGCCTTTAGGTATTTCCCATGGAATGGAGTTCCCTGGAGGCACCAATTCATAGAATCATACAATCATTTAGGTTGGAAAAGACCTTTAAAATCATCAAGTCCAACCATTAACCTAGCACTGCCAAGTCCACCACTAAACCATGTCCCTAAGCGCTGCATCTACACGTCTTTTAAATCCCTCCAGGGATGGGGACTCAACCACTTCCCTGTTCCAATGCTTGACAACCCTTTCAGTGAAGAAATTTGTCCTAATATCCAATCTAAACCTCCCCTGGCGCAACTTGAGGCCGTTTCCTCTCGTCTTATCGCTTGTTCCTTGGGAGAAGAGACCGACCCCCACCTCGCTACAACCTCCTTTCAGGGAGTTGTAGAGAGTGATGAGGTCTCCCCTCAGCCTCCTTTTCTCCAGGCTAAACAACCCCAGTTCCCTCAGCCGCTCCTCATCAGACTTGTTCTCCAGACCCTT
>NW_008825559.1:690777-705240 GCF_000699105.1 Pygoscelis adeliae | reverse complement strand
CTCCTTGAAGCTTTCCTTCTTGAGGAATGTCCAGCCTTCCTGGGCTCCTCTGCCCTTCAGGACTGCCTCCCAAGGGACTCTGTCAACCAGTGTCCTGAACAGGCCAAAGTCTGCCCTCCGGAAATCCAAGGCAGCAGTTCTGCTGACCCCGCTCCTTGCTTCTCCGAGAATCGAAAACTCCATCGGTTTGTGATCGCTGTGCCCAAGAACCTCCCACCCCGTCACATCACCCACAAGTCCTTCTCTGTTCACAAACAGTTCATTGCAAAGTCTTGTCATGACTCATTTAAGACTTCAGTTGCTTTCTCAGTGGGGTCAACACCACCAGCCATCAGCTGAAACTACCACCACCACCATAAATGAACCTCAACTGACTAGTGCCTGGAGCATGCAACCTGCAGGGAGAGGTGGAGGGAGCAGGGCTTGGTTGGTCTGGTGGAGAGGAGACCAAGGGATCACCTAACAGCAGCCTGCAGCTACTTGAAGGGGAGTTACAGAGATAACAGTAGTGACAGATGAAACAACAAGGAGCAACAGGCACAGACTGTGGCTTGGGAGGTTCAGGTTGGATATCAGAAAAATAATCTTCCCAAGGAGGGTGGTGCAGCCTTAACAAGTCAGCAAAGAGGTGGGGGATCTCCATCCATGGTGGTTTTTGAGGCTTGGATAGATGAAGCCATGGCCAAACTCATCTAGAGTTGGTGATGGTCTTGCTCAGTGCAGGAGGTCCCTTCCACACAACAGGTCTGGGATTCGGACATACTGTCCCTTGACCAAAAAGCTCTGAGCCCTGCTGCGAGATCCCTCGGGAAACATTTCAGCCCCGCGCTGATTTGTTGCTAAAAGCAGCAGCTGTGAGCACTGGGCTGCAGGGGATTTCAGATGGGAAACCAAGAGACGTTCAGGGAGCGAGAAGTGGGTACAGGCACATTCCTACCCCCTGCAATTGCAAAATAAGGCAAGGCAGCTTGAAACCGTTTTAGAGAAGCCTCTGCAGCTTAAATAGAAAGCAGAAATCCCCAAGCCGCGGTACTGCAGTCTGACTGTTGTTCATCCTCCATCAGCCTGGGGATACTGAAGTGGAAGGTGGATTGCAGTCTCGTGTAAGTCAGCTTTTCTAGAGCATTAAATTGATCAGGAAAATTCAGTTATCTGTCTGAACCTGGTGAACAACACTTCTGGTGTCAGACAGATGCTTGGTTTATGGTAGCTAAGCAAGCTACCACGTAACAGCTGAGCTTTGAAGACTCTCCATATACTCATATAGCCCACCGCAAAGACAAGCGAAAGCCTAGCTCTTCTTCAGTCCCGTAGACATCATACCGTGTCCCTCGGCAAAGGAGCACACCTCGTCTTGAAACCATGGCTCTTCCCTGAGGGTAACTCGGTAAACCAGAGTTGTTGGGAGGGAGCCTGAGCCCAGGGTAAGTTCTCTGGAGGTCAGGCTGGTTCCAGCCCACTTTGCATTTCCCATCACAGTAGTAAGGATTTTTCCCATGGCTGAGAGGTGTTCCCACTTACAGACACATCTGCCATCGCTGTGTCCGTGCAAGAAGCTTTCTGTTCCTTCATCAGGCCACTCTGGAGCAATATCCATCTGTGAGCCAAAGGCACCTGGGTCCACCTTGATCTAAGAGGAGCAGAGAAGCTACCACCGCACCTTAGAGCTGCGTGGCATTTCCAAGGGGCTGCATTTTTATGATGCGCCATCGGCAAACAGGTTAAATAATACCGACACCTACAAACACGTATAAGAGCAAGAACTGCGCAGTGCGTTACCAGCTGAGCCTAGCAACCTTCACAGACAAATCTAACTCGTAAGCAACTGCACTAAAATAACTTGATTTTAGAGCTCAACCCACAAGACCATCCCTCCAAACTGAACTGCTGAAATCAAATCCAGCCCTGAGCAGAGGACAGCCCTCCAGAGCCCTGCAACAGAGTCTGCGCTCAAATCCTGAGAAATAAAGCACAGGCTTCTCTCAAGGAAGCCTTTCCAAAACAAGAGAGCTGCTGCTCTTGCAAACAGCAAATAGCATTATTTCACAAACCCTGAAATCCAGGCTGATACGGCAGCCTTTTCCCCCAGTAAGCCCATCTCAGAGAAGAAGCAGGTCTTCTTGGGAGGCGATGATGCGTTATTCATTGTGCACGAAGCAATACGAAGCACACAGAGAAAAGGTGTTCATGTTCAGTGCCCTACGTGGCACCTTGGAGACAGAGTTAAAGGAGCTCAATGCTGGGATCCACCCGTGCACAGCACGTGGGAGCTGAGGAGGGGAGGTGAAAGTCCTGCAGGGAAGGGCCCCATCCTGCACAGCACACCGGGGCAGGTCTGCCACGTCTCTCCTTTGCTCCTGGCGCATCAAGCACCCCCAGCAAGCTACAGCAGGACCCATCAGAAGTTTGCTGGAAAACAGGACCTCCCTGCTGCTGCTGCAAGCCAGGCATAGCTAGAAAAGTGGATGAGCAACAGTAAGGTCATTTTTCTGTTTTCCTCAGGTAGTCTATTAATTTCCTCAGGTAGTTTATTATTATAAATGAGTGGTGCACAGTGGGACAACTACACAGCACAGTTTGAATTCTTTGGTCAGAGAAATGCCCACGGCAGTGCCGTCTGATCCCCATGCACGCAGGTGTGTGCACAAAGGGACACAGGGACCCGTGCAAAGAAAGGCCATTCCCCATGGGAGGGGAAAGAAAAAAGAGGGTTGGCAGAGGCAGGACGCAGGCAAATCAAGCCCCAAAGCCAGTGAAGACCCCAGGGAGCTGAGCAGGGCTGGGCAGACCCTGCTTTTCCATCCAGCGTTGTGCTGCATTTCAGAGGGTGCTTCAAAGCATGAGGGGATGGCTTGAGAGCTGGGAAAGACAAACCCCATCCTCATCTCTGCCGCAGACTGGCCTAGGGCAAATCTGCTAACACTGCTTCTACCTCGGGTCTCCAGGCTGCCGATGCAGGCACAGCATCGGGTGCTTGGGTTACACAGGGGCAGGGGCAGGAGAGGAGCCCTCAGTATCCCACCGCACAGTGCGGGGAGTTCTCATCTCCCTCTCTGAAATCATGTCTCGATAAATCAGCATCTCAGTAAGTGATGCCTTCAGGTTTGCAAGGAAGTAGTTTAATCAGCAGCAGCTTTCTCGCAGGCCCCAGCAGACAGCGCACTGCAGACATATTCCTGGTGTGCCATGTAGTATCTTGGCTGTCATCTGGGATCGCGGCGCTGGACGTGCAAGGCAGATGGTGTAAGGCAGCTCTGCATTCACTGTTTCAGGGCTTTTTCCATGTCGGGAGTCACTTGTTGATTCATAGCTGGCTCTTCTCAGGCTGGGAAGGACCCTCTGGTGCAACAGCAGAACATAAAGCCACAGCTCTTTGACACGCCATGAGTTGGCAAATAAGTAATGACTTTTATTAGAGAGCTCCAGGCTCCTCCGCTCTCCGTGGTATCTATTTGGACCTGTAATTTAACAAACGTGGCTGCTTTTAGTGCACACAGTGCTGCACTCCCTGGCTGTGAGAGCAGCAGGCTGCAGCGAGCCCAGGCAAGAGCCACTAAGAGCAACTAGATGCCTCCATCCTGCTCATCTCGGGGGAGTTTAGGTGGTGATCAGATGCTCATGGGAGAAATGGCCGTGCTGGTTGGAAGGTGTTATACGCCCTCACCTCAGCTTTCATCTCAGCCCGTGGTGGGAGTCAGCACGTGCAGGTTGGGTGGGAGAGATGTGAGCCCTCCCCGTCTGTTCCTGCGCAGAGTCAGGCAGGCTGCTCGGGGCAGCAGTGGGGTTGGGGAAACCAGCTGGTTTTCCACTGAAGGAAAGATGGGAGTGCTCTGCATCCAGCACAAGGGTGGGAACAACCTGGGAAGGAGGAAATAATGTGTTAAACCATCACTCCATGCCTGCTGTAAATGTCTCCCTTCAGCCCCAAGCCCTTTTGGCTCTGGGACGTGGTCCTGGCTCAGGTGAGGCTGTCACCAACTCCATGAGGTGTGACAAATACACAGGGACTGAACTTTGGCTTGCAGCTTGCCCCACACACTACAGACCACAGCAATAATTACAGGATCAAGGATAGTAGGATCATATCAAAGGATCACAGGTTAATTCAGACTGGAAGGCATTTCAGGAGATCTCTAGTCCAGCCTCATGCTCAAAGCTGGGTCTGCCTGACCTTACACCAGGTGGCTCTTGGCTTTTTCCAGTTGGGTCTTGAAAGCCCCCAAGATGTAGACATCTCCCTGGGTCCCTGCTGCATTGCTTGAAGATACCTAGCAGGCTGGGAGTGGCCTGGGACAAGGACACGAGCCTTCAGGCATCAGTTATGATTAGACCTCCCTTAGCAGAAGGGAGTCAGTCTTTTCCTCTGAGCAGCTTTCAGACTAGCATGCAGCACCTTCGGACTATGTCCATCCAAGTAAACTAACTGGCATGAGCCCTGTTCTCCAACCCTGGGCCAACCCAGCTGGGCTGTTCAACTCATCCCACACACAACCAGGCACATCCGAACGGCTCCAGGGATGTCCTGCCCCAGGATAACCCCTCCTGGGTGGGTGGGTTGGGACCAGGCATGTTGACCTGGGACCTCCCCATGGCCTGTGCTGACAACGTCCTAGTGCAGACGGGTGAGGGACAGTGCCCTGGTTTTTGCCTTGTTCAGTTTACTAGCGCAGGCATAACTGCAGACATTCAGGATGGAAAAGGCCAGTTTGGATTCCCTTAGTTGCATCCCAGTGATACCAAACTGATGGTTCCCAAAGTCTCCTTCTCTTCTTATCCCAACGGCGTTACCTTCAAATGGCTTCTCTCCTGGTTTCTCCTTTGCCCACCACCTCCACTGAGCTGGGGTCACTGGCTGCAGCTGCCAGAGTCCTTGGCCATGCTCTGATCCTGCACCTCACGTCTACCTCCTCCTAAGGCAAATGGGAAGCAAAAACAGCCACGCAAGCTCTGGCGACGTGGCCAGCGAAGCCCTTTCCCATTAAAAACGAATGGTGGGGGGGGCTGACCACAGCTCGCCTGACTTTTCTCTTCTTTGCTCCACAGGCTCATTGGCACTTTCCGGATGGTCCTGCAAAAGGTGGTGGAGGAAGGGCAGGTAGAGGTGACAGACACGCTCATAGACGACAATAATTCAGCCATTCAGGTAGGTCATGAGGAGTAAGCGGCCACTGCTGCCCTTCAGTCATCGGTCCATCTGTCCATATTTCTGCTGACTCTGGGGGAACAGAGAAGTCTGTGTTATGCACCTGAATCCCCAAATCCTTGACCTTCATCCCATTATTCTTGGTCTTAAAGGACTAAGGCAGCCGGGACTGTCCTGAGGGTGCCCAGCAAAGGCTGGCTGTTCTGCATGCTCTCCTCCTGCACCTGAGCAATCCCACGCTGGCTCTGCCCCGGCCGTCGGTGTCTCAACTTTAATCCGTACCGGTAGTACTGGGCGCTTGAAATGCTCGACATTCACCGTATTTGCCTCTGACCTCAGCGCTGCTTTTATCTGACCCCTGTAGCACATGAGGAATACCTCGTGCAGCAGCTGGCCTGAAGTCCCACTCTTTGTACCCTTCTGGGGAAAATCAGGATAAGCCCCCCCAGCCGGTCTGGGTCTGCGCCCCTCATCCAGAGCCCCCGATGCCAAGGAAAAGGCTCCCTGTCTGCAGAGCAGCTGCTGCGTAACTCGGTGCATTTCCATCTGGTTAACGCATCTCATGGGAGCTGTTGCCCATGGAGACTGAGTTTTATAACACACTAGGAAATACAGCTACTTCTGATCTTCTTGGCTATCAAAACCCTGGTGTTTTAATTAAAAAATAAAAAGTCAGCTTCCCCCCTCTCCTCTTTTCTTATTCCTTTGTAAGCTGCTTCCTACACTCAGCATAAAGGAAAAGTGCAATTGCACGTAACCCTCTGTGCTAACAACGAGCAATTAGCAATGAAAAGACGAGTGGTTTCATTAGGAGGAGGCAGGAGGTAACTTCTCCTGTGGGGGTAGAGGGAATGAAACCATCAAAAGTACAAAGGATACAGTCCTGAGGAGGGAGAAAAAATGGAGGGGCTGCGGACCCAGGGTGCAAAAATAATTTCAGGGTTGGAGGAAACAGCTCCTGCTGTTCTCTTGGTTTATCAGGCTGAGAAGTTGCCTGATTAAAGTCCACGGGACCCTCCAAAGGAAGAAAATCCCATATTTTTAAGACCCTTCAGTGTCACAGGGGGGAGGGAGGAAAATCAATGGATGAAAATTAAATACAGGCAACTTCTTGATGTCAAAAATGATGACATTTTTAGAATGAACTAACCTAGGACTGAGGAGGTACCTGCACTGCCTGGTGTCTTGCAGCCTGGCCAGGAGCTTGGTATAGCTGCACAGCAGGTCAAAGCAAACAGTCTGCTACCCTTTGCCTCTTTATAAGCCGTGTGCTTCTAGCTGGAGGCACTTGGAGGAGAAACAACCTTCCCCAGCCCGTGCCTGATGTGCTGGATAACCTGTGCTCATCACCTCCCCTCAGAGGACCTCACGTCTACGTCTCCTCTGTGTCACGGCAGCTCTGCTGGAGTTGTTTTAATTGGTATCCACAGAGTGCTCTGGAAGACATAAATACTGACTGTCTATTGCTACAAAATCGGGGCAGCCCGGGCAAGGCAGATTTTACAGGAGTACAGATCTCCCTTGGATAAGACAAGAAATCACCCCGTGTTCTGCACGCCGCAAGCCGTACGGATGCACATGCACAAATCCTGCATTTCTAGTGCTTGCTGTGAGCAGAAATGCCACGTCCCTCTATTTCCCCTGCATTTCTGGGGCATCGTCTTAGCCCCGGGTCACCCCTGTTCAAACGAGAGCTGGGAGGCCCTTAGTTGCATCCCAGTGATACCAAACTGATGGTTCCCAAAGTCTCCTTCTCTTCTTATCCCAACGGCGTTACCTTCAAATGGCTTCTCTCCTGGTTTCTCCTTTGCCCACCACCTCCACTGAGCTGGGGTCACTGGCTGCAGCTGCCAGAGTCCTTGGCCATGCTCTGATCCTGCACCTCACGTCTACCTCCTCCTAAGGCAAATGGGAAGCAAAAACGCAACTTCAGGGGCGCAGAGACAACTCAGCTTCATAAATTGTCTCTCCAAACTGCCAGCTCCCAGCCTTTGCTCCAGCAAGAGGATGAATTTGGACTGAGGGAGCCTCAAGAAGAGAGAATCCAGAGGGCAACACCTGGGACATTTTGCATGGAGAAATATAGAAATAATTAACATTAAATCTGGAATAGCTCCTGATGGGCAGCAGAGTCAGCCCTCCTGGAGAGGTGACCCACTTTCTCCCGGACTCGAAAGATGCTCTTTCTTTTAGTAGGCATAGGAGTGGACCACGGCCAGTGAGGGCTGTTGCAGGAGGAGAAGGGGACTGAAAAATGATCAGACATGTTGAGGAGGCAGAGGTGGGCAGGTGTGGAAAGCCACTGCCCATCAGCTGAGACAGGATAACTGGCCAGCTGCACTCCTCATCCTTTGAGATGCAAGAAAAAAAGGTTTTGCTTGGAAGCATCATGTTCCTCGCATTGAGCAAACTCGAAGACAAATCATGCACAAGGGTTGCAAAAATCACCTCCAGAATTAGGCAAGAAAGCAATCGCCATCCGTCCCCTCTCTGCAAACCTCGCCTCTCTCAGCTCCTTAAAACCTGTGATTTTAAAGGCATGTTTCCTCCGCAAAGGCACCTGAGCCCGTTCTGGCGTTGCAACACCTCCAGAAGGGCTGCTGGCAAGCATGGCACAGATGCTCAAGGTGCTGTAATGCAGCGCAGCTCCGTTTCTGCAAGACGCTGGGCTGGCACCAGGGATCCCTCCTGCAGATTGTGCTCCCCGAGGTCCTACCCCAGCGCAACCATCCCACCTCCAAACCCACCCTGGGGTGGCCACACTGCGGACACGTCGGTGCGAAGCAGGGCCGGCTCCGAACATCAGCCCCCAGCTCTGGATGAAGGGAGAGACACATCTTCACAGCCGTCATGTCTTGGAAAGCACTTTCCGGGCATACCTTCATCTTTCCGTAATCAAATGCAAAGGAAGGGTTGAAAATTGTTTTCCTTTTTCTGTGCTAACTGCAAAATGTCACTGGCAGCTTCCAGCCAGCCCTAATAACATTATCGACTCGCCTTCGCAAAGATATTAAAAGAGCCAGGAATTGTAAAGCCAGGAGGGATATTACGATTGTGTCATCTGGCTTCCTACAAGAAAGGGTCTGGGACATCTCAGAATTTCTTATTATCTCAAGTGGTGGAAAAAAAACCCAAATAAAAATGATTTTAAAATGTCCAGTGACAGAGCAATCCCAGCCCTTCAGTGAATCATTCCGCTCCTTGATTTTCTTTACTGTTAAATTGAGAGTTTTGTTTCCAGTGTGAATTTCTCTTGGTTTTAGCTTACACCTACTAATTTCCTTTCAAACAAGTGATGATTTTATACAGCCCAAACCAAGATCTTTCGGTTTGTTACACCCATATTTTTTAATTTCTTTTAAAGGATTTTTAAACCTTTAAATTTAGTTTAAAAATGAGATTTCAAAATCAAATATTTCACAATACCGTTGGGGTGGTTTGAAAATCTGAAAAATTAATGTTTCAACATGGATCTTTGTCTCTCCTCTGCATTTGCTTCTTTAAACAATCCAGAACAGCTTGGTGAGGTCAGCACAGGGTGGCAAATCATTTTGATTGACTCAAATTTGTATTTTGCCATACGAAAAATAAAATCAGTCAAAACCTTCCACAAAGCTCTGTTTCCAGCTGGGTTGGAGTCACCCCTTAACTGTCATTTGCTAAACGCACAGAATCCTTCCAGGCCGTATCTCCTATTTTCCAGCCTTTCATCATCCCTTTGACAAGCTGCGGTTGGAGCAAGTCAGGATGCTGTACCTCCTCTTAAACACGCAGGTGAAAAAAGGAAGATTTTGTAATAAATTTTCCCGCTCACTGTTTGCCTCTTCGTTTTGTCCTTGTGTCTAAAATCGATTGCCTTTGCACTGAGTATAATTTATAATTTCTCCGTGGAAGCTGAATGGAGGTGGAGAATGGTTTTTACTTTTGTTTTGATCTTTGTAGCAGCTGCTTGCCTTTCAAAATAGGTACGTTTTCAGTGGAGATATTTTTCTGGCTGCTTTGCCCAAAGCTGTGGTTTTAGAAGGACTTTGGACATCAGGGCAAAGGTAGTGCCGGCAGTTCTTTGCAACAAGATGAACTTTCACATGTTTGATTGGGTTTTAAATCCAGAGAAGGATTTTTGGGGGAAAAATGTTTGGGAGCTCCGTTTTAATTGCTGCAGCAGCCTGGTGCAATCTTGGGTGGGTAAGTGGGGGATGACCATGTAGAAGAGGGAGAGGGCCTTACTCTTACTTGGTTCATCCAGAAGAAGCTTTAGATCAAGCTTGGACAGACCCAGTGCCAGGTCCCTTTCTGCCCCCGAGCCCCAGCCGGGCTGGTCATGGCCAGGCTGGGAGACCCCCCCTCCCCAAACCAGGATCTATCCAAACCTCCCCAGGGATGCCCATCCCTTGCCAAACCCTGCCCTGCCTGAGGATGGGATGGGGCCAGGCAGGAGCAAGGCGCCGTGCATCCGTGGGGCTTGGCAGCCCAGCACTCAACAGCAGGGCACAAATTCTTAACAAGTTGATGCACCATCTCTGTGCATCCCACCAACGTGACATGGCTTCATCTGCCCGTGGTGCCTTCAGCTGCTCGAAGGGTTTGTCTGCTGTGCAGGGCTTTTGGTGTCCCTCATATGTGATGTAGCTGCTCTGGCACGCAGCAGCGACTCCAAGTGAATCAGGCCCCTGAGCAGGAGGGAGGCTGCAGCGCCATGCCTGAGCTGGGTCAGACCACCTCCTGAAGCCAAAGACCTGCTCTCCAACTGTCTCATGCACTAGGAAAGAAAATACTTCGGGGTCAGTAAGGCTCAGAGATCAAGCCAGCTGATGCAACAGCTCTTCCTGCCTTTCAGACTTTGCAGGACCTTCCTTCCTCCCTGTGCTGCCCTTGGGGGCTGATTGTGTCTTCCTTGTGTGTTGCAGACCAGCATCTCCATAGAGATCAGGTACCAGGCTCTGGACGGGACAGTGGGCACATGGAACGACAAGGAGTTCCTGGAGACCCCCAGTGTCCGCTCAGAGGGGGATGGCAGGTACCCCTTAGAGACAGAGAGCCTCCTCTCCGGCCACCGGCAGGGCACGGACAGCTCTCCGGGCAAATCCAACCAGCAGTCCGCAGAGAGGAGCTTCAGAAGGTAATGTGATGCTCAGCGCTTGGAGATGTGTGGTGGCAGCAGGGATGGGGAGGGCTTGGCTTGTCATGAAAGGGCAGCATTGCCCCAGTGCTCCTCTGAGGTGCATCACATCCCCTGGCCCTCAGAAGACCCATTATCACATGGGTGATAATGATCACATTAGCTCAAGGTGAGGATGGGCTCTAAGTGTCCACCCACCGGTGCCAGCAGGTCCCTGGTGCTCCACCACGCCTGCCCAGCAGAGAGCTGAGTCTTCCAGCAAGCGCTGAGGTTTGTAGCACGCAGCAGATGCTGGAGAGCAAATGTAATTAAGTACAGATTCAGAGAGGATTAAGGGTCTGGCTGTTGGTCAGGCCTCATGTTGGATGGGATTAGAGCCACGTGTGGGGTGTAGAGCCACGTGTGCAGATATGTGGGGTCTTGCATCTCGACGGAGCTTGCGGTGCCCCCCCAGGCCTGAGCTGCCTTCAGGGCAGGAGGTGGAGATGTGCAGAGGGGCGAGCGCAGCTGCAGCCAGGGGCAGGGGGAGGAGGGCATGTCGGCCACAAAACCACACCAGTGTGGACGCTTCTGGGGTGGAAGGTGACGGTGACAGTGCCTCTGACCCGTGTCCGTGTGCTGGGGGGCATCGTGAGTGTGCACATCCCATGGCAAGGCAGTTGGCACGGTGGAGGCTGGAGGAGAAAGCAGGGGACACTGTGGCACGGGTGGAGGGAATGAGCCCTGGCACCTCCCTTGCAGCATTAACCCTCAAACAGACAAGCACTTTGTCAAAGCTCCCTCCACGGCCGTCTGTCGGGACCTCAGTACCCCAGCAGGCTTAAACGAAATCCCGTACCGAAGGCAGTGCCTGGGTAGGTGAGCCCTGTTCGGGTTATCTGAGGGACCCTTCAGATGGCCGGTGGGGACACCTCCAGATCTTCTAAGGGATGCTGTTACCAGCTTTCGTTTAAGGGTCCTTAGCATCACCCTTGTGTCTTTCTAAGCTCATGGGACCTGACACTGGATGGAAAGAAGCCCAGGGACTGTATCCTTCCATTTCTTGACACAAAGCTGCTGTAACCAGTTGCAAACACGGCCTGGTGACTGGGATGGGTGGAGAGGGCTCAGGACTGGGGACGCTGCAGTTGGCTGTCCATTGGGATGAAGTGCAAGCTGGGACCAGTTCTGCCATGAGCTGTGGCTTATGGATGCTCAGGGATCAGTCCTTGCTGGGTAGAACAGCCCGTTTACCACCCCATATACAGCCACGAGGCCAAGGCACGGATAGACACTGAGACCCAGCGATGCTGGGCCAGATTCAGCCCACCCCATCACAGGCGCTTTGAACCCTGTGCTCAAATCCTCACCCAGCTCATCAGGCAGCAGGAGAGTTCTGCAAGTGTGAAACCACTTGTGTATAAATATATTGGGTTCATGGGCTGCTAAGCCAGATTTTCAGGCAGCTTTACATAGTTTATGTAGTTGTGTTGTCCATGGTAGTGACTTTGTCTGTCGGTCTCCGCTCCAGTAGCTCTTGAGCCCATTGGCCTCTTTCAGTTGGAACAGTGGAGACATCAAAGTCCTGAACTTGCTAAAAGTCTTGTGGAAAGAGATAAGCTGGTAGCAGAGGGAGACTCTGTAAGTGGGACAGGCAGAGAGTGCAAGGCAGCCCAGGCAGGGCTGGGTCCTCAGGTCACCCACCACCCTCCTGGGATGAGCACAGCCCTTGTCCAAGGGCTGCAAAGTGCTGGTGGATCAAAGGACGGCCCTTGTGCTTCCAAATCCGCATGGGAGCCCAGCCTGGAGGCGTGAATCCAAACGTACCCCTAGGGACGGGCTGCTTTTTTAACAGAGTTTACATCTCGGCACCGTTGCAGCCGTACATCCCCCGCGTTGGGTTTATGCAATTGTGTGCTTCAGTAGCGTTTGCTTTCTGTCTGGGTTTAGCACTTTATTGTGGCCGTATAAGGGCAGAATTTCTTTTTCCCCACGGTGCGAGATTGAGGGAAGATATCTCCAGTCGCTCGCATCAGTCCTAGGCAGTTAATTAACTATGTGAATTGGGCTGAAACCTGTGAATTTTCAAGCAAATTGGAAGTGCAGATTCGTTTCCCAGCTCGGTGGACCGTGGCGTTGCTGAACAGGGAAGATGCTGAAGGATTTAAAAGGGGGGTGGCAGGGCAGCGTGCCAGGCGCAGCCCGGCTTGCGGAGTGGTTTTCAGCCTGTCTGTCAGCCTCGTGTGTTGGGAAACCAGCGTCCTGCCTGCGCCACGCGGACTTTGGAGGCGCAGGCGGCATGGTGTGAATGTGACTTCACTCTCACCAGAGATGTAATGAACACCGCGTGGCTGACGCATCGCCTGCAGCAGGCGGTCGGATGAATTGAGGCTCTGGATTAGGTCTCCAGGGGCTGTAAAGTAAGTCTAAGATGACCAGCTCGGCTGGAGGTTGAGGACAGCCACATTTAGCCTGACAGATCCCACCCGGGGGCAGTTTTTAAGAGGAGGTGCGTGGTTTGCTGAGCACCCCTGCCCGGGTGCACAGAGATGCGTGGTGGCTGAAGGCTGCTGGGCTGTGCTGGCTGCACGCAGACAGTGCTGAGCAGAAGGGCTTTTTGAGGCTGGTTTGTACGTAGCTGGTGAAAAATCCTTCCTGTCGGGGAGCTGAAGTAAATGCAACCGTTTATAAACAGGCAGCAGGGCCATGTGGAGGTTAAATACCGCTGTGGCATCTGCAAATGGTACTGTGGCACTGATCCTTGCACTGCGTTTCCCCCACAGGCCAGCGCCTCTTGGCAGGTGGGAGGGTGGTTCTTGGTGGTCACGGTTTGGTGAAAGTCCCTTGATATTTGGCTTCAGCTCCTCCTTCAGATCCACGATGCTTTAGAAAAAAAATCCCTTTCTACATAGGGCTTATGCTGAGCGAGGCCGAGTGCCGCGGGTGGCCCAAAGGCCCCAGCACTGCCAAGAGAACCGCTGTAGCCCCTTCCCGTTGCTTCACAGCCCTGGCTCACGGGAGCAGGCTGTGCAATCATGTGCTGTAAGCAAGCTAATACACACCTGTTTTAAAGGAGAGAGAGGAGCATCCCTTAGCAGACACGCCAAAAAAGCAAGGCGTGCTAGTCCCACTGTCCCAAGCTTAAGTTCTCACGTGGACAATTGCACTAAAACTGGTTTCACCTGCTGCTTTGGTCCCAAGGAGCTTCCCCATGTCCTCTGGTTTGGAGTCTTGTCCCCCGGCGGGTCATTCTGAGCGCGGGGGGCTGGTCAGGCTTGGCTGTGTCTTGCTGCCCTGCGCTCACCTCTGCCCACCCCAAGGGCCATGGTCATTAATGTCGCCACCACTACTGTTACGAATACCAAGGAGGGAAAGGGCTGATGTTTTCCGTGTCACCACCCTCGCAGGATGGAAGAGGACGAGATGTACTACCACAGTGAAGATGAACTTTTGGGAGAGGGGGACACCTTTAGCCAGGGATCCCTCAACACGAGGTAGGGAGCCAGTCAGCACCCGCTCGTGCTGGTGGCAGTGGGGTTTGCAGTGCTGTGTTGCTCCTGCCGTGTCCCTATGGATGTCCCACAGGCATTGCCCCTGGATTCCCATTTCTTGGCTGCAGGAGAGCTGGTGGGGAGAAGCGATGGAGCAGCTGGAAAAGCTTTCTTGGAAAGGATGCTCAGGAGGGGTGCTGGGGTCCAGGATGGAGAAAGGGCCTTGGGGTGAGGCTGCAACTGGGACACCCTTGAGGCCCCCTTCCTTCTCCAGGTCCCACCACACAACAGGCACAGCTGTCCCCAGAACCAGAGATCAGTCATGTCCAGTGCATGGGGAAGAGCTCCTTGTGATGTGCATGAAGGTCTGATTTCTGTTTGCAGTGGCTTTTCTTGCAGTGCGGTGCTGTGAGCTGTTCCCCACCGTGTGCCAGAAAGAGTTTGGGGAGGAGCTGCAAAAAAGAGAAGTTCAGGTAAAACCCGGGGACCAACCCAATGCCTCCGAGAGCAGCTCAGCCAAAGGAAGGAGCATTTTGAGGGGGACTGCTCAACTCCTGTGGGTCCAGAGATGGCAGAGAGCACATGAGGGTGGTTCTTCCTACACACAGCTCTTCTGGGGAGCTCATTTCTCGTAGCAGCTCCCCGTGCAGCCTGCCGCCGAGTGCCTCAAGCTTCACTAGCATGAAGATACTGACTCTCCGTCATGGGAATTTATGGCCATATCTGTACTG
>NW_008825559.1:683855-688982 GCF_000699105.1 Pygoscelis adeliae | reverse complement strand
TGGCCGAAAGGCCCCAGCACTGCCAAGAGAACCGCTGTAGCCCCTTCCCGTTGCTTCACAGCCCTGGCTCACAGGAGCAGGCTGTGCAATCACGCGCTGTAAGCAAGCCAATACACACCTGTTTTAAAGGAGAGAGAGGAGCATCCCTTAGCAGACACGCCAAAAAAGCAAGGCGTGCTAGTCCCACTGTCCCAAGCTTAAGTTCTCACGTGGACAATTGCACTAAAACTGGTTTCACCTGCTGCTTTGGTCCCAAGGAGCTTCCCCATGTCCTCTGGTTTGGAGTCTTGTCCCCCGGCGGGTCATTCTGAGCGCGGGGGGCTGGTCAGGCTTGGCTGTGTCTTGCTGCCCTGCGCTCACCTCTCCCCACCCCAAGGGCCATGGTCATTAATGTCGCCACCACTACTGTTACGAATACCAAGGAGGGAAAGGGCTGATGTTTTCCGTGTCACCACCCTCGCAGGATGGAAGAGGACGAGATGTACTACCACAGTGAAGATGAACTTTTGGGAGAGGGGGACACCTTTAGCCAGGGATCCCTCAACACGAGGTAGGGAGCCAGTCAGCACCCGCTTGTGCTGGTGGCAGTGGGGTTTGCAGTGCTGTGTTGCTCCTGCCGTGTCCCTATGGATGTCCCACAGGCATTGCCCCTGGATCCACATTTCTTGGCTGCAGGAGAGCTGGTGGGGAGAAGCGATGGAGCAGCTGGAAAAGCTTTCTTGGAAAGGATGCTCAGGAGGGGTGCTGGGGTCCAGGATGGAGAAAGGGCCTTGGGGTGAGGCTGCAACTGGGACACCCTTGAGGCCCCCTTCCTTCTCCAGGTCCCACCACACAACAGGCACAGCTGTCCCCAGAACCAGAGATCAGTCATGTCCAGTGCATGGGGAAGAGCTCCTTGTGATGTGCATGAAGGTCTGATTTCTGTTTGCAGTGGCTTTTCTTGCAGTGCGGTGCTGTGAGCTGTTCCCCACCGTGTGCCAGAAAGAGTTTGGGGAGGAGCTGCAAAAAGAGAAGTTCAGGTAAAACCCGGGGACCAACCCAATGCCTCCGAGAGCAGCTCAGCCAAAGGAAGGAGCATTTTGAGGGGGACTGCTCAACTCCTGTGGGTCCAGAGATGGCAGAGAGCACATGAGGGTGGTTCTTCCTACACACGGCTCTTCTGGGGAGCTCATTTCTTGTAGCAGCTCCCCGTGCAGCCTGCCGCCGAGTGCCTCAAGCTTCACTAGCATGAAGATACTGACTCTCCGTCATGGGAATTTATGGCCATATCTGTACTGGTAAACACCTCTGTCAAGTCTCATTAATTAGACAGTGCCAGGCCAAGCACCTGAAGTGCCCATAACATTAATAAATAATTAGGACAGCCTCTGAGAAGGTTTTGGCACTGAGAAGGTTTTGGCACTGACCCAAACGATCCCCAGGCAGGGTCAGGAAGTACAACAGCCACGGGCCAGTCCCAAAGGGCAGAGTAGGGATTGCCCATCCAAAACCTTTCTTTGGATGGGAAGCGTTAACAAGGGTGGGATGCGTGCCAGGCAGTTTGGCTTCAAAGGCCGGGAGTGTGCCCTTGAACTTTTAATTTCATAGTGTGGAGGTACGTGGCTGTAGCACATGCCCAGTGAGCAGGACGCTCCAGAAGCATGTCTGTTCCTGCACGTGCCCCAGGCTGTAGACACATCTGGGATGTCTGGGTGCCTGGAGATGGAGGGACCCTCGAAGTGCTCTGACAACGCTGCTGGATGCCTGGGAGTCCCCCCAAAAGCTCAGATGCCACTTGAGCCAAGCCCAGATGTGGGAGCCATCACTCCGTGCGTTGGGTGGGACATCGCTGTGCAGTGCCTTCAGCTTCCCGTGGGTACCACTGCTCGGTGTGGGGACTGAGATGGGCAGCCCTGCTGTGCCACACCAACCTTTGGACCTGGCCAAACCAGGGAAGCCAAGTTCAAAGCCAAGTCCAGCTCCCGCCTTGCCTTCAAGGGTTGGGTCGGGTTCGGGATGAGCTGCTCGTCATTTTGGCACAGGACAGCCAAAAATCAAATTTCTGCAAGGCGGCAGTGAGGTATGTTGTAGGGATAAGGGGAGAGAAAGCCCAGGTCTGACTGGGAGGGAGTTCAGCTCCCATCCCTGGAGAAGCTTAAGTACAAGCTGGATGCACATCTGAGGAAGGGTTTGTGGCGAGCTGATCTCCCTTGGGGAAGAAGTTGGACTTGAAATCTTCTTGGCAGTCCCTTCGCCTGTAATTCTGTGTGACTTCACAGTCTGTTTCCATCCTCTGTGTCCCCCGGGAAGGGGCTTTGAATCCGAATGAAGATAGCGGAAAGATCTCCCTGGATTTCCACAGGCTTTCTGTCAGTGTCGTCTCCATCACAAAGCTGTTTACCTCCTCCCCTGGCTCATTAGGGACATTATTTTGTTATTCAGCTGATTCCCTTTCCTGAGGGGATGCAGAAGGGGGGAAACAAACAGACCTTGAAATGGGAAAAAGCAGCAGCAACGACAAGGAATATATAAATAGCGCCAGGCTTGCCAAGCACTTCTCAGCCATTCGCTTGCAGCCTAATAGAGGTGCCAGCGATGCTGGCGAGACGCGTGTTGGAAACCTGTGCCGGCAGTGGGGATTATATCAGGGTTATTTGCAGCCAGGCTCAGTCCCTGTGCTGTCAGGAGAAGACACACACCTTGCAGGGAAATAACCGTGTTTACTCTTCTAACTCCTCCGTGCCCAGAGCAACAACCTCAGTTCATAGAATACAT
Organism: Pygoscelis adeliae; assembly: GCF_000699105.1. Taxonomy (NCBI): domain Eukaryota; kingdom Metazoa; phylum Chordata; class Aves; order Sphenisciformes; family Spheniscidae; genus Pygoscelis; species Pygoscelis adeliae. The sequence goes on along the minus strand of NW_008825559.1, from coordinate 686,228 downwards.
TTGCACAAGGTGAATTCTCTTGTTTTCCGGACAAAATCTCGGGTGAGGGAATGAGACAGGGGAGGCACAAGTTCGTATGGCGTAAATAAACGGTCCAAATGGAAGCACTGGTGAGGGTTGGGCTCTGAGACAGTAAAAGGCAGAAAAAACTGTAACTGCAGTCACGATTTGCGGTTTCAGTCAAAGAGGTGCCCAAATCCCTCGGCCCTGCTGGGCAGGGGTTGAGGAATGGCCCCCTGAGCGTTGCTGTGGCTGGGTGCTGTGGTGCAGAGGGGTCAAGCGAGGTCCCTCTGCTGCCAGCATCCCTCATCCCTCCCACCACCCCTCTACTGCCAACGCCTCCGTTTGCCTGGCCAAGCCAACAGCCGGGTCAGGGCACGGATCCACGCGGCAAAACAGTCGAGCAGTAAATAAATAACCACTCTGGGCTTTTCTTTATTTGTTTTTCAAAACTGGATCGCTTCCAGCTCACAGTGGGACCACACACTGACCACCAAGCTGGCTCCAAACCTTGCACCACCTTTGCTGTTGGCCCATAGCCTGAGACTCGCTGAACTTCTGCCTGGACTCAGACTCTGCAGTTTTGCACAGAAGCTCTGACCTGCCTGCAGGCAGATGTGGAGATCTGGCCAGGTTACTAGCCAGGGTCACCTCTCTCCGGTGGCTTAGAGGTGGGGAGGTCCTTATGCCCAGGGGCTGCCCGAGGAGGTAACCAGCGCTCTAGGGAAGGCTGGTGGGGATGTTTGGGACGTTACGGTGCTGAACTGTTATGCAGCAGTGAGCAAGGGATGCCAGATTTGCCTTCTCTTTGCCAGTCTGTGCTTTCTCTCCCTTAGCAAAGCAAGACCTGAAAGCCCTGCCCCAACGCGTGCTGCGCAGGGGCCACCCTGCCCTCGGCAGCAGGAACAAATCCTTAAGGGATGGCCATTTGCTCCCCATAAAGTCCCAGCAGGATTCCTGGCAAGGAAGTGCAGATGCAAAGCTCTCTTTGCTATTTTTCCTCCATGACAAGGAAAAGTACCCAAGGGCCTGGAGCACCTCCCCAGCTCCCCGCTAATGATTCAGGCAGAGACAAATAGCACACTGAGAAATAAGGCTGCAGTCAATAGACCTGCAGGAAGCAGTTTGTTGGAGACTGCTGCCTCTTCTTCCTTTAAGAAGAAATATTCTTCTTAAAACACCGGCATGCTTCCTCATGGCTTGACCCTTGCCTGCTGACGGATCCCTTGGGAGCCTGGGCGCATCCTCTGGTTGTACGCACGGTGCTTTCATGCAGTGACAGCATCATTATTGGCATTTCATCTTGCCAAGACTGTGAACCAGTTGGTATCGGCATAGTCCAACTCCACTTCTGGTTTTTTTTTCCACCCCCTGGAACAGCTTTTAATTTTTGCCATGCGAATATGTGATGTCTTTTCTAAGCTACCTTCCCAGGCTCCCTCAACGTGAAATGGAGAGCAGTGGGGCATCTTCACAGGCTGTTCATCTGGGTCCCCCAGACCCAAGCTGGAGGCAGGTGGAGGGTCCCCCATCCGCTCTGCCTCTGCTTCTCCAGTGAATGTGGGGGATCCTAGACGGGAGGCTCACTCTCCACCTAAAGTTTAAATGGCTTAAGGTTAGTGAGACAGTTCCCATCTCAGAATTGCCTGCGGAAGGTCCAAGTTGGCAAATTAAGGCATTGCAAGAACTGCTTTTATTATTCCATTAACTGCAACTGTAAGCCCACGTATTTATTAAAGACAGACCATTATTCCCTTGTGTCTATTATACTTGAATGTTAGGTCTGTTACCAAAATTAGCAAGACTCCTAACTAGCCGAGGCCCGCAGGGTTCTAATCAAGATCTCTTTGCAACACTTCTTCATACGGGCTCCAGAGAGAGCTCCTCTGCTCCTGACGCTCCATGGACCAAAGGAGTGGTGGGGGGAACAAATGGGTCCCTGTGGGCCATCGTGTCTGGAGCATCCTCCCCAGGCACAGCATGGCCAGCTCCAGTTTTTTCTGATAGCTGTAGTTATTTTGACAGCTCTAGTTATTTTGGCAGCCAGGAGCAAGGACTCCTGGTGCTCTGCATTTGCCCTCCAGCAGAGGAGGTGGGCTGATGGGCTCATCTAGACCTCATTGCTCTCTACAGCTTCCTGAGGAGGGGAAGCAGAGAGGGAGGTCCTGAGCTCTTCTCCCTGGGATCCAGGGACAGGACGCATGGGAATGGTTCAAAGTTGCGCCAGGGAAGGTTTAGACTGGACGTTAGGAAGCATTTCTTTACCGAGAGGGCGGTGAAACCCTGGAACAGGCTTCCTGGAGAGGTGGTCGATGCCCCAAGCCTTCAGTGCTTAAGAGGCATTTGGACAATGCCCTTAACAACATGCTTTAA
>NW_008825559.1:671463-683816 GCF_000699105.1 Pygoscelis adeliae | reverse complement strand
TATTCTATTCTATTCTATTCTATTCTATTCTATTCTATTCTATTCTATTCTATTCTATTCTATTCTATTCTATTCTATTCTATTCTATTCTATTCTATTCTATTCTATTCTATTCTATTCTATTCTATTCTATTCTATTCTATTCTATTCTATTCTATTCTATTCTATTCTATTCTATTCTATTCTATTCTATTCTATTCTATTCTATTCTATTCTATTCTATTCTATGCTATGCTATGCTATTCTATTCTATTCTATTCTATTCTATTCTGCCTTTGGCCTGGCTGGGGCCAGGGGCTCTGTCTGCATAGCAGAGCAGAGGACGAGAGCTGGACCTTGATCATCTGCCCCAGGATGCCTGGGCAGGGCCACCCCCCGGTTGGTCTGGATGGGTCCTGGCTGGGAGGGGAGAGGATCCCCCCAGCCGGCTGGGGTTCCTGCTTGTGGGAGTCATGGATTAGTGCGTACGTGAAGAAAAAATTAGAGAGAGGGAGATTGCAGCAGTTGAGCTGTCTAAATGAGGCAGGTTTTTCAGGGATAATGGGGCTGGATGCATCCATGCAAGCTTGCAGCAGGAAAGGGAAGATGCAGGAAATATTGGTACACTCTGCTCCATCCCTGGGAGGGGATTTAGGCCCCCCCCCCCCAAGTCTGCCCTGAGATCAATCCCCAGACAGATTGCAGCAGCTCTGAAGGTGTTAATGGCATTTTACCATTGACTGCGTTTTCTCTGAGCTCCCCTGGTGCCGGGAGGATTTTGCAACGTCTGAGGCGTGGCACAAAGCTGAGCCTGGCTCGAGCTGTAGCAAACCTGTGCTGGAGTTTACCATGAATCAAACAAGGGAAAAAAAGAAAGAAAAGACATTTCACATTCAGACTTTTGAAAAGAGTCAAAGGGCACTTTGATGTGAACCATCCTTTTGAATCAAAGAAAAGGACTCATTTCGTTTAAAATTTTTTTGTACATATGAACAAAAAAGTCCTGGCTCACTTGGAAGGTCTTTCTGTTTCCATCAGTTGCGGGTCCCAGACCCAAGACAAAATCGCACCAAAAGAATAAAAAGAAGAGAAAGTTTTGGTGTTGCCAAATCTGCGTTTCGAAACCAGGCATCAGCGTGGCTGGGGAGGGCTCCCACTAGACCGTCTCCTGGCCGTCCTCATCCTCATCCCCCCATCCCCTTCCCTGCAGCTGTGCCGAGAGCATCGCAGACCCGAGCGTGCCCCGAGGTGTCCTTCCTCCAGCCCGAGGAACCCCCTGGACTCTTCTTCCTGCACAGAAGATGGACAGTTTGCATCAGGGCAGCTGGACCAGGGTGCAGACGGCCAGATCTGGGCTCAGGGCTCAGGAGCAGGCAGAGGAGCAGGGAGGGAAAGGACAAGAGAAGGGGGATTAACAAGGCATGGCCCTTTCTGTCCCCTAAATGTCACAGGAGCAGCCTAAGGGATCATAGGCCAAGCCAGTCTACAGCCCGGGAGACATAGAATCATCGAATCATAGAACGGTTTGGGTGGGAAGGGACCTCTAAAGGCCATCTAGTCCAACCCCCCTGCCATGGGCAGGGACATCTGCAACTAGAGCAGGTTGCTCAGAGCCCCGTCCAACCTGACCTGGAACGTTTCCAGGGATGGGGCATCCACCACCTCTCTGGGCAACCTGGGCCAGTGTCTCACCACCCTCAGCGTAAAAAATGTCTTCCTTCTGTCTAGTCTGAATCTCCCCTCTTTTAGTTTAAAAGCATCCCCCCCTGTCCTGTCGCTACAGGCCCTGCTAAAAAGTCTGTTCCCAGACATGGGGACCTGGTTTAACTCCCAGCTTTGCAAATGACCTTTCCTATGGTCTCAGGCATCTTCTTTCCTTGCTCTGCCTTTCTTTCAGCCCACTCCCAGCTTTGAGAGCCGGTGCTCTCCTTTTCCTCCTGGTCAGTCCGCTGGGACTCAGACATAGACATCCCCGAGATGGTTCAGCCCAGAGATCATGCAGCTTTGGCAGGTCTGCTAGCAGAGGTGCGACCCTCTCCAGCCCCAGCACGGTCCGGGGCAGCTCTGCCACCTTCCCACGGAGCAGAGCAGTGCCCCAGCCTCCAAATCTTCATCAAGGCTTTCGGGGGTTGCGCTCTAGGGCTTCACTTCATGCTGCCAGTACCAGGGGAGCCAGATCCATCTGCATCAGCAAAGAGTCCGCACGCTGTATTCAATCCAGCTCCTGCAGTGGATGTCTCTGCACCAGGTTCCCACCGTGCAGGTGACTGGGCTTTGGTGCTACCGGCGGATCAAAGCCCTACCAAAGCTGAAACCCAGCAGTAAGTGTCTGCTGACCAGTTCTGACTGCTCATCGTTTCCCACGTGGGCTGCCTCTGTGTTTTGCACGTGGGTTTTGGGTGGCCAGCCAAGCTGGCAGCCGGCTTGAGAGGAGACAAGGAGAAGGCAGCTGAGTACAAGTGAGGAGGAGGAAAGCCATTAGCATCCCAGCTGAAAAAGCCCCCAGTGGGGTGGTCTCACACATCAAAGTGTGCTAAAGCCGACATGGTTTGGGGAGAAACAGCCTTAACTGCAGACACACCACGATGGGCTCTGGCTCCTACCCTCAGGAGCAATCTGGTCCCTGCGAACACAGCTCAGCACGCAGGAGCAGCCAAGAAAACAGGCTGTGTGCTGGGAACACAAGGGCTTGGGACAAAAAGACTTCTTTTTTTTCTTCTTATACCTGTTAGGGCATCCCCCTCAGCCAATGCTGGATCCCGGATGATCCCTTGCTCTGACACAAGGCATCCTCATCTTCTCTCCCTCCTTTGCTGGGCGTCTCTATGTGTGTTTTACCCTCAAGTGTCTGCAGTCCCACAGACGCAGACATCTCTGCTTGATGCTAAGCGTTGGACTTCTGTCATTGATGTAAACAGGACCCCCATGCTTCGCTTGAAGCAGCCGCCTGAGAGCAATCCTGTACCTTTCCAAGCACAGATCATGATGTGCAGGAGCTCTACCCCATTTCCCAGCACCTGCAGGGTCTGCGCTGGGCGGGGAGGCAGCTCCAGCAGAGCTGGGAGCAGAGATGCCTTGGACCAGTGCTGCTAAAAGCCATCAGAGCTTCGTTCTCAGACTCCTTAGACTGGTGCTGTAACCCCTTGAGGGTGCTGCGCAGGTGTTTGCAGGATGGGGCCTGAGTTTGCAAGCTGTGATAATTGTTTGTATTGTATTGGCGTCATGTTTCTGCTGGGGAGGGAGCTGGTGTGCGTTGGGATAGCTGAGACCCAGCTTGATGCAATCAGCCAGGATGGGGTGAGGCAAAAGCAGCTGGTAATTCATCTTACCTCCTTCCAGGCAGCCCGGCACGGGGTACAGCACCGACCCAACACAGCCTTTTCCAGCCTGAACAGCTTTTCTCTTTGAGCAAATTCACCCCAAGCAAAAGGGAGGAGGGTAGGAAGGAGGTCGGGGCGGAGGGGACCGGTTCACTTCCACCCTAGCGTGGAGCTCAGCCAGCCAAATAGCCACAGAAAACCAGTCTGGGTCATGCGTGGACCCTGCAGGCGCAGCCGGGAGTGGCGTGGGTGGCAGAGGGAGGATCAGCCCAGTGCAGGGTGGTTGTAGGTTTTCAGACGTGCATGAAGTGGTTTGCTGTGTTGGTATGTTCTGAAGTTCTTCCTGTACTGAAGCAAATCGTCCCCTTTTTTAAAATGCTGACGCAATGGAAGAGCCCTCTATCTTCATATCACAGTGGTTTTTTTCCTCTCTCTCTGTAAATGCCTTAGCCTCGGAGACGACGCAGAAGAAGAGCAGCACACTAGGTAAATACCCACACCAGCCCTGCTCAGACAGTGGCCCTGAAAGCCTGCCTCTGCAGTGCTGAGGCACGTTCAAAGTCTTGCTGTCCAGGGAGCGCTTCCTTGAATCCAGGCTTAAATGTCAAAGCTTGGAGGCCCAGATCTGTCAGGTCTAGATTTACGCGCTTCACTGGGGCTCACAGGCTAGGAGCACACTCGCCCTACGCAGCATCCGTATGACGAAGCAGGCCAGGACGCAGGAGGTAGCACCTTCCCATCTGTTAGGCCGTTAGCATGGTCCCTGGCGTGGCTTTGGCTCGGTATATAGCTGATACAGGCCAGGATGCCATTGGCCTTCTTGGCCGGGGACGGTTTGTGATAGCACAGGGACTGTGATATGATGGAGCAGGGACCACCCCCAACAGGTGGCCTGGATGCAGTTTGTGGAGAGAAGGGACTTTACTCGTACAGACACAAGCCGTGTCATGGCCAGAGAACGAGCCTTGGTCCGTTTATTAACCAATATAGACTTAGCCTTAGATTCCCTCTGTGGCCAGTAAAGAGAGGTGGGCACTTCCAGAGGTGATTCAGGGAGAGCGGGGACCCCGCTGGACTGCCAAAACCTGGGGGGGATAGGGCTGTGCGCGTCACGGCTCCTGATCACCTTGAAACTGAGATCGCAGGAAGCATCACCTGATAGCTGTTGACCTTGAAATATTCATGGGCAGGACAGAGCTCTGCAGCCGAAAGCAATCTGGTCATGGTGAATTATTAATCGTGTCTTTTCTTGTGCATGCCCAGCGGGATCCAAGACATGTCTGACTGGGTTCAACTCTCCGCCTGCCACCAATTAGCCCCGTGGGTCACTTGCTCCAAAGCTGGGGTCATTGCCAAGCACTGGAGTTGAACTTGGTGATGAAAATACCTCCAGGAGGCTGGGAGAGGCAGGACTCCCTGTTTCTGTCAGGCCTGGGCCCTTTGCTGGTCAGCCTGGGCTGGTCAACAGTGCAAACACGTTTGCTTGGCACTATTGCTGCTCACGGTGGCTTTCCAGAGCTGCTGTGTCTATAGAGAGGTAGAAATTAGGCAGTGCAGTGAGATGCATCTCAGCACCATCCTGCATAGCTCTAGGAAGCTCAGCAAGGCCCTTCCTATCATCCCAATCTTCCTAGGTTGCCCCTATAGTCAAAGGAAAGAGGAGTCTCCCAAGGGATGTTTACCCACATAGGATCTGACTCAGCCTTTGGATGTGTGTGTCTCCATCCTTGGCTGTCGTGGACGACCGGTGTAGACAGGTTCATGACCTCCGTGTCCAAGTAGATAAGGAGGGTCCGAAACTGCTAACTCAAGCGTGGCATTTGGGCACACATCTTAGGGATGTCACACACCGGACCATTGCCTCCATCAGCATAACCAGGCAACTCCAGGGTCCTTTTCATCCCAGCAAAGGAAAGTGAAATGATCTCCCAAAGACTATCGGCCCCTGTCAAGTTTCCCCCACCCTTTTTGCAACCCTTCCAATGTACCATTAAATTGCTAGGGAAAAAAATGCATCCTGAGGACCCTGAAAAGCAGGAAAAGGTGTTCAAAGCAGTAGACTGGGTGCTGCTGTCAGTCCCAAGGCAGAGCCTCCAGCAGCTTGAGATATTTCCTGGAAGCTGTTAGCACCTGTGATCTAGATTGACCCCAAACTGTTCCAGTCTAGGAGATCTTCCAGATCTAGCAGGAGCAATGGATGATGCCAGCTGCCAGGGTGGTGACGGCTCTTGCGCCCTGTGCCAGAAGCGCGGATCCTGTCACCAGCTGGGTTTTTCCTGGGGACAGCGTGAGCGGAGCACCCTGGGCTGGGTGCACACAGCTGAGGTTACCACCCACCAGCTGTCTTGGAGCACCCTGTGGCAGGGAACTGTGGCTTGGACACACCACCACCCCTCCTTGGAAGGGATGTCCCTGCGCTCACCAGGTCCCTGTTTCCCTTGCTGCTGGCGGGCTGCTTCAAGAAGCCTGACACTGGTATTTTATTTTTTTTCTCTCTCTCTTTCTCTTCAGTGCCTCACTCAGGATTAAGTTTAACGATGGATACAAATCAGTAGCAAGGTACCAAAATGTCATGACTGGTGGGATCTTGGCTTTCTGAGGGAGGGTTGCTCTCATCCCAGCCCACCCCAGTCACCCCACATCCCACGAATACGTGACTGTCCGGGCATAAATACGCCCAGGATTTGGGACACAGGCCAATCTGGTTTAAGCTCCAAATCTTCCTTAATTCAAATTAATTGCCAAATCTTAAGCCAGGAGAGCCGGGTGTGTGGACCAGACCTGGGTGAAGCCAATGGTTCGTGCATCACACCAGCATCACAGCGCTGCGTCTCTGCAAGTGCAGGACAGCACATGTGAGTGCTTGAAGCTGGAGCCTGCAAGGGAGGAAGAGCTGCACGGTAGCATGCGAGCCCTGTGCTCCAGGAGCTTTCTGTGGGACCCAGCCGCACCTGCAAACCTCCTCCATGTCACATTGCAAAGGAGAGGCAGGTCCCGTGGTCCCTCTACAGCCAAATCCCACGTAATATGATGATGATGATCACCCCACCTGTAGGGCTAGTGGACTCCCAAAGGCACCATGAATAAGAACACATCTATATAAGTGAATTTGTCTGGCATGGGTGGGTCCAGGACAATGATCCCAGCCCCAACCCATCCCTGTAACTCTGTTCTTCACTGCTGCTGCTCAATATTTGTGGGGAGGTGGAGAGGATGCAGAAGAAACCTGCAGAATAGTGCTGGCCTGCCACTGGCAAGCAGGACCTGTGTCCTTCAAGGAGCTGTGGGACAATGTCTCCTCAGTGCCTCGCCACGCGGTGCCGGCCGAGGCCAGAGTGGGACCTTGCCCTCTGGTGTGCATTGCACCGAATGAACCTTCCCAGCGTCAGCCCAGGAGGATCCTGCCCGGGGGGGGGGGGGGTTCATTAGCCCCTTCCCCTGTCCTGGCCGGCTCCCATGGGGCGTGAGGGGGGATATCTGTTCGGGTGGGTTTGTTTCTTCCTCATGTTCATCCTCCTGGCTGTGTCTCTTCCAAACAGTGAAGACCCTGAAGATCCCAGGTACTGGGCATGGTATCCCTGCTTCGCTCGGGCCCTTCGGGCATGCTGTGTGCATGCATGTGACGTGCGTGTTGGCGTACCAATCCCTGCATGGCATTTGGACCCAGGGAAAGGTCCTAACTGCTTCCTGCCCTCTTCTTAATGGGGGGCAGAGCTTTCTTGTATTCACCCATCCCCTCCTCCCCGAAGAGCAGGGCTTCTTTGTAGCCGGTCTATTCTCCCCTATGCCCAGCAAGGACACGTTTCCTTCTACTCCTTCCAAGGGAGCTTCAAGGATAATATTTGTCTGTCTGCTTAGCCATCCACCCATCCATCCACCCATCCATCCATCCATTCATCCATCCATTCATCCCAATGCAGTTCTCTCCACCAATCTGTCCATCTGTCCATCAATCCATCTCAATACAATCCTATGCATCCATCCATCTCATTGCATTTCTTTCCATCCATCACTGCAATTCTCAGCATCCATCCATCCATCCATCCATCCATCCATCCACCCATCCATCCATCCATCACAGTACAGATCTATCTGCCCATTCATCCCAGTTCCATTCCGGCCATCCATCCGTCCATCCGTCCATCCATCTATCCATCCTGTCTGTCCATCCATCGATGCATAACACCAGCCAGCCAGCCCAGTGCCGTAGTATTTATCCATCCATCCTGAAGCAATGCTCTTTTTCTGTCGGTTGTTCATGCACTCTCTCTTCTCGCTGCTCATTCCAGCACCACCAGTACTGTCACTATCTCTGTACCCAGGTCCCTGGACGCCAGTGGGTTAGGAAGTCCTGTTGCAGCAAGATCTCCCTCTGGCATGCTTGCGGATTGGGTTTGGTTGATTGCTTGGTGCATGTTGCTGATGGGGATTTTGAGGGGAGAAGGCGGGCAAGGGTCTTTGTCACCGCAGCAGGATGAATCACGTCTGAACGAATTGCTCTTTGTGATTGCAGAGCTAAGGCTAAGGGGAAAGAGAAAAGACATCTCACGTTACCATTCAGGTACCCTGATTCCCCCCGTCCCTGCTTGTGCCCAGGCTCACTTTCCAGCTCCAGCCTCTGGCCCTTCGCAGCAGTGTTACTGCATCCCCCTGAAACGGCTGCAGGGCAGGACCACACGTTCATCTGTGCTAGCGAGAGTGCTTAAGACCAAGTTGCTTGAAGGCATAAAATGAGAATTCTCTGGTGGTGCCACTAACGGGAAATCTGTGCCCTTTTCGGGCACCCAGAGCCCAAACTGTGGCTGGCTGGAGTCAGAGGCACCTTTTGCAGTGAGGGTTAGCGTGGAAGGGGCAAAGGATAAAGGAGGGGAGGGAGAAAGAGTAATCTGGTGTTAGCTGCTCCACCAGGCCCTTGAAGAAGAATCTCTGGACCTCCCACATAGTGCAATCGCCTCGCTCACCCAAGCACTGATGATCCGAGTGCCCAGGACCAGCAGCACCACGCGTTGCTGCATACGGGAGCCAGGAGAGCAGAGAGGTGCAGGAGGAGGGAGACACTCAGAGCAAGAGGGCAGCCGCAGCTACGTTCATGCGTCCCTCATCCAGGCCACGTTTACACCAGTGAAATGAACAGGGAAAGGATGCAGGCTCCGGCACTGCCCCGTCCCACCCACCCGAGGATGTTGCTCCCCATCCTGGCATGGCGGGGGACCAGACGCTCTGGCACCCCCAGGACAGTTTGGATGGGCACTGGCGGAGAGGGAGAGTTTCCCAGCCCGGCTGCGGCAGGGAAGGATCCTGCAGCAGTGGGTCACTCGGGGAGATGCAGCTGCTGGTCCCTACAGCGATGCAAAGGGCTTGTGCATTCAGACCCAGCCAAACCAGCCACGCTCAGGGTGAGATGGTGATGAGCCATGGCTTTGCAGGGAGCTCGGACCACATCCATGAGCGGCGGGAGAAAGCATGGAGTGATTTAAATCCTCTCCCAGCACTGGGCAGGGGCACTAGGGCAGCTTTTACAATGCAGATGAACCAGCTGAGCTGCTGGCATTGGTGTTTGCTTGCTTCCCTGACAAGCTCAGCTGGCAAGGGAATTTCTGCTGGTTTGCTCTCAGACCAAGTGTCGGTGCCGGGAGAGAGCAGGACTGCTGGCTTCAGAAGCAGCTTCTGGATGGGTTTCCTTGGCCGTTTTCCAGTCCAGGCTCTAAGCTGATCCCTGCCTATGCTGGGCTGAACGGGAGGACCCTGCTCTTCCCAGACTCCCACCCAGCGCTGGGTCCTGCCCCCTGTGTTGTGCTGGAGCTGGTCTTCTGGACTTCACCTCTCTAAAAACCCATCTAGCCACACCTCAAACAAAAATGTTTTTCTCTGGGTGGTTTTCCAGCAGCTCAGTGCACAGAGAGCCGGAGGTCCATGCTCTGAAGCCACCCTCCTGTCCCATGTCCCCAGCACAGACATGGCCATGAGGTGAAGCAGAGTAACAAGCTGTAATTAAAAAACAGCCCTCCTAATTACTTTCTAGAGCTGGCTAATTGCTTTCTCCTCCCCATTTTGCTGATGCATAATGCGGGGAGATTAGCCAAGGAAGAAAGAGTGACAGGGGAGGAAAACAGGGAGGCAGGACCCAAATAGAGAAATGTAGGAGCCATGAGAGAAGGAAACCAGGTTTGAAAAGCCAGAAAGCAGAGACAGAGCAGGAGTCTGCAAAGCAAAACAGGGAGGTGAGGAGTCAGTGTTTTCCTGCGTGGTTTCAGGGCAGGAGGACGCAGTGTCAGTCTGGGCAGGGATGAGGACCCCCAGATCCAGCCCGTCTCCTCCAGCTGAGCTCTCTCTGGAGGGAAGATATGAATACACCTCTGTGGGAGGATAAGGAAGACCACTCCCCTCTACCAAAAAGGAGAAGCAGCCTTGCCTCCTGCCCCGACAGCATCCCCAGTCTGTGCATGTACCCACTCACACGTGTGCGTGCACAGTTCTAGCCGCTTTACTGGCCCCACGCGTGCATCCAGTGAATGCCCATCACTTCAGCTCCTAGTGCGGGGAGTTGTGGTTCCCCTAAGCCTCTCTAGCCTAGCAGAGGGTAACGCAGAGATGTTATCCACCTAAATTACAGATGTAGGCAGGACAGGGGTGTTTGGGGTCAGCCCTGCCAAGGAAGGTTGCCCATGACTGCTGCCTAGGGATGGGGCACCTGGAGCACTCGCGAGGAGCAGGGAAGCTGCAAAGGGAAGAGCAGCCTCTTCTGATTTTATGCTCTGATGTGAAGCACTTGAAGTGCACTGAAGCTTGTTTGCCTTCTGTTCCCTTGATGCGTGGCCACCGGCTCCAGCAAAGGCAAAGAGAAGACGAAGGAGCACAAGTAGGTTTGCTCTCCTTGCTTCTCCTTCTTCTCCTTCTTGTTTCCAGCTTTCCTAGCTCATGTTGTGGTGTGCTCTCCCTTCCTCTAAAGCTGAGCCTGTCAGCCCTGGAGGAGCTTGGGTCTCTTGGGTGTGTGGCCTGAGGCCTTGAAGCCTGCAGGGAATATTATCTACAGCAAAAGCCAAATGTAAAAGACAGGCTTGGAGCGGTCCCCAGCAGCACTGGAAGGGAACTGTGAGGTCTTGAGAGAAGCCTGGCTCCCATCAGGTTTGGATGGGTCCCGGCTGGGGGGAGAGTTCCCCAGCTTGGGCATGGACAGCCTGGCCAGGGCTCAGGGCAGGAGAGGGTCCGGGTGCAGGTCATCAGCACAGGGCTGGGCAAACGGGGCTTAGCACCAGCTTTACAGCTCCTGGGCCCACAGGTCAGGCTGCCGCGTCATCCACGTAGACAAGTTTCTTCAGCTCCTGCCTTTCTTTTATCCCCAGCTGCTTGCATTGATACCAGACCAGGCTGTGTCTGAGCTCTTTTCCAACAGCAGCGTCCTCCAGCTCTCCGGCTTAGCAGATCTGCTGAACTTTAAGCTCGAGTCTGCTGTGAGTGCGGGCTAATATCCTGCTGTCCAGGGGACGATCCCTGCAGCCACCGCAGGGCACTTCCCAATCAATGAGGTCTCTTCTGGCTCATATTTATTGCGCTGCAGCTTAAGGACCAGTTTATGGCAGTATCTTACTGATGAACCCTCCCAATTAATGGTGTAAAGCGACGAGGTAGAGGTGAGGTGGGGAAAGGAGAGAAATGTCTTCAAGCAGTCAGCAAGGAGGGGGCAGACTCAAGAAAAGACGGGAAGAGATCTCCCTGCACCGAGCAGCCTGGTCCTTGCTGGCTCCCCTCTGCAGTTTGGCTGTGGGGGGAAGAGGCAGACTGGGTCTGAGGGTTGGGGGTCTTCCCTGGGCTCGAGGGCGGTGTGTGCAGGAGGATCACCCCGTGGGGCTGGCAGTGGGGCCTGTCCCTGGTACAGGTGGGAGAACTGGAAGCCTTGTTAGCACAGGGGCGATGGAGGCAGCGCCCACCTAATGGGCGTAATTCCTGCAAAGAAATGAGCCACGGAAACCCTCTTCCCTGCTCCCAACTCCCCAGTAAAAAGCAATGATTAAAATGTCCTTTTTAGCCATGAATAATTAACCAGCAACCTGCAACTGTATCTTTAACTAGAAGCTGGCCAGGAGAGAGACTGCTTCCACCTCCCTGCCCATGCTTCAGAAATCTGTCCGTCTCTCCATGCTCCCCTCCTGGAGAGCCACGTGGGCGGAACCCTAAAGGGCAAAGCCAAGTGCTTCTGGGAGCAGCAAACTAGGTGGTGGATGTCTGCTTCGCCATCACCTGAAGATGATTCATCTGCTCAATCCCATATTAGACACCAGAAAATCCAAGGGGAGAGTGCTGTGGGAGGCTGGGTGGATACTCTGGTGTCTAATACAGGTTTAAGCTTGCTTGGAGGCCTGTCCCTACTTGGGAACAGAGGCGAGGTGTTCGGTCCTACACCCCCAAACCTGCAGGAACCCAGTCTTGACCCTGCTGCCAAGCTGGGTTGCAATGGGCCAGCAGCTTGCACTGTTTTGGAGGAGAGCGGGCCGGTGGGCGGCAGCCTCCTCTCCAGCATCTCCGTTCTTTCGGAAACCAGGCTAAACGCAGGCTTTGGCAAAGGGAGGGCTCTCGGTGCTGCCGTGCAGCCTGTGTCGGCATCTCAGGTTCGCTGGTCCTCATGTAATATTCACGCGGGGATGGTGTCAGCTCTCCACCAGCGCCGGCTTCCCATCCGCGCCATCGGACGCCTGGCAGGAGCAGCGGAGGGGTTGGCACGACCTTTGTTTAATGCTGCAAAGACCCTGCTGTGCCCAGAGAAGAGGCTTAGCCAGGGGCCCCATCCCTGCTCCGTCCCAACCTGCACGTGGGGCACGTCTCTGCCCTTGGTGCCGGGATGGCCACCCCACCCTAGACGTGCCGCTGGCCACTATCCTGTCTCGGCTGAGCTCTTCCAGCATCTCTTCCTGGGGGAAGCCAAGTCCTGGACGGCCAGCGGGTGAAGGTAGTACCCCCGGGGGATGGGAAGGGGAAGGGGGGGTTGTATGGGATGTGTCAGTGCTCACCTGGCTTGGAAAAGGTGACAGATGGGGCTTGGAAAGGGGCTGGGGGACA
>NW_008825559.1:660322-671112 GCF_000699105.1 Pygoscelis adeliae | reverse complement strand
AAGGGGGGTAGATTCAGACTAGACAGAAGGAAGAAATTGTTTACGCTGAGGGTGGTGAGACACTGGCCCAGGTTGCCCAGAGAGGTGGTGGATGCCCCATCCCTGGAAACGTTCCAGGTCAGGCTGGACGGGGCTGTGAGCAACCTGCTCTAGTTGCAGATGTCCCTGCCCACGGCAGGGGGGGTGGACTAGATGACCTTTAGAGGTCCCTTCCAACCCAAACTATTCTATGATTCTATGATCTTTGCCTCCCTGGGGCTCCAGTCCACTGCGATAGTACCGGTAAGGGCAGTGGTGAAGGCAGGAGGCAGTGCCAGATGTTGTAACTGGGGCTGAGAAGAGCAGCGGGGAGATGTGGCCGGGATGCGGGCATGGGGACAGCACCTGAAGTTTTATGCCACCGAGGGACCTTGTGCCCTCCGGGCTCCGCTTTCCGAGCCAGCTAGAGCTGAGGCTGGTCTCATGGATGTGCTAGCGGCTGTCAGGCTATTTCTCATTTCTGGGACCTCTTCTGCGGTAAAACTCTCTTTGGGGACGCACGAGAGGCTCCTGCAGCCGATGTCCCCAGCACATTTACTGAGGCTGAGCTGGCAGCGAGGGGTCATCGCTCCAGGAGGGGAGGGGGGTGACACCGTCTCTCACGTGTATCCCTCTGGAAGGAGCTGGGTTGGGCTGGTGCTCTGGGATGGGTCTCAGTGCACGCTCCTTGGAGCGGGTGCTTAATCCCAGTCTTGTTCCACATGGCCCAAAACCAGCTTGATCATTTTACTGATAGGGGCATCAGATGCTGTGCTAACCAGGACCCAGTGCGTCCTCAACACCCATGCAAGGACCTTGTTATTTTGGGTCCTGGTAGAGGACCAGCACTGCCAGCGTCTTCCCTGCAGAGTCCTGCTGGCTCCATCACCAGTTGCTCTTCTGCTTTGTTTTACTTCCCAAGGAACCTCAGAAATTCCTGGGACAGATACAGTGATTTTATCACTAACCATCTGCAAGAAAATTGCCTGCATGCCAGCTCTGGGGCTGGTGGGACTTCTTTTTTTTTTTTTCCCCTCCATTTTAAAGAAATTAATTGGGAAGAAGGGAATGTAATGTAACCAACCCTGGAGGTGCAGTGTCTCACTGAGGGGCTGTGTGTCTGCTGGATTTCCCACACTTGGTGGAGAGTGGTCTCGGAGCAGATTTTCACAGCCTGAGCTATGCATTTGCTGATAAAAAAAAAACAAGTTTGTGAATAGCTTAAAAGTGTTACTTTCCCTGTAGCACCTCGAGGCGGATGTTCCCTGGCAGGATTATAGATATGGAAACCTACCCCTCATCTTTTCTCCTCCTGACCATTAAGAAATCATCCTTTCACTGAGGATCCCATGAATTAATCACAGCTACCAGAGACTGCCTTGAGGCCCAAGCAGTGCTTTAGTCCCAATTAAACCTCAGCTATAAATAGTTCCTGTATCTTATGCTGGCCTTCTGCCCCGATTGAATTCGCCCCTCCCTCGGTGAATACATTATCCTCCTCTTCTCCTTAATTTTCTTCTCATTTGCTCGGGCTCCACCAGCAGCCTGCAAACTTCCAGTTGTTATTTAAGACAACAAATGCATCGGGCCGGCTGCAATGCCAGGACTTCTTCGTTTTGCAAAAAAAGGGTGCAACTTCATCCTTTGGCCCCAGCCAGATGCGATCAAAGCAGAGACTGGGGGGGATCCTGCAGCTTCGCTGCTGTCACCTGGCTGACGGGCAGCGCGTCCCAGTCCTGCTGCATCCAGGGCTGGTGCTGAGCCCTGGCTCCCCTGCCCTGGCAGCCAGCTTGAAGGTGAGGTCCAGGCTGGAGTTGAGGTTCCCCCTTGCTTCCAAGCTGGCCCAAGAACATGTCCGTCAAACCTGCACGGCTTCTGCAAAGCGCAACACTTCCAGGTGATGGGAATTTTCCAATAAAAAAAGAAAAATCCCCTTCGGCTTTACCACCTTCTGCTTTTGGGGCAGTCGCAGGCCATTGCCTTCCAGTCTCCCTCCAGCTGTTTGCCCTTTAGAACAGGGTTATTGCTCTGACTTGTGCTTCTTGCTGGTTTCAGTTTTGCAGATCCTACGGAGGTTTTTTCCTACTGAGGTTTTCAGCTGAATCTTCAGGCTAAAAATCCACATTACATCCAGACTCCGTAACTTTCACCGGGGTGACTCAGAACCTCCCACCTCTTTGCAACAGCAGCATGGACTTACCTCCAAATAACAGGGAACAGTTTCCTGAAAATAGAATCATAGAATCATTAAGGTTGGAAGAGACCTCCGAGATCATCGAGTCCAACCATCGACCCAACACCACCATGCCCACTAAACCATGTCCCTAAGCGCCGCATCTACACGTCTTTTAAATACCTCCAGGGATGGTGACTCCACCACTTCCCTGGGCAGCCTGGTCCAAGGTTTAACCACTCTTTCAGTAAAGACATTTTTCCTCACGTCCAATCTAAACCTCCCCTGGCGCAACTTGAGGCCGTTTCCTCTCGTCCTATCGCTTGTTCCTTGGGAGAAGAGACCGACCCCCACCTCGCTACAACCTCCTTTCAGGTGGTTGCAGAGAGCGATGAGGTCTGCAATACCTGCACGGCTCTTACGGTCTTTAACAATCTCTGCCCGTTTGCATTTGTGAGCAATCCAGTTTGCAGTGCAGAAATCCTGAATGCTGTATTTGTATACGTTTGCTGTATGTGTATGTAACAAACACCAGGTAACACAGGAGCCCAGACCGCCAAAGCACTTGTGGTTGCACAGGCTGATTTCCCAGCTGGAGTAACGGCCCTAGCCCCACTGAAGCATTTGGAGCTAGGAGTTATACGTCTTAAACTTGCCTTGAAATAATGGATATTTTTAGAAAGCAACTGGCAAGCCATTTGCAAACCATTATTTTATCAGCCAATCCGGCCCAAACTGCCCTGAGTGAATTTGACCCCAGCCGGGATTGCAGAGGGGGAGCTAGGACTGACCTGGTACGGGTGTTTACCACACTGGAAAGGGAAAAAAATCATGTTGCTGCAATGGGATGCTGAAAAACCTTAGGATCTGCATGGGTTTGCTGCTGATCTAGCCAAAGAGGTTATTGATTTTTCACAGCAAGGCGGTGGGGGAAGTCGTTGGACGTTTTAATTTTTAGTTAATGGTTTTAGGTAACTGGGGAGCAATTGCACAAACGGGGCAGGAGAGGTGAGAAGTCTGTGCGTAGCGGGGGCCAGCAGCAGAGACAAGAGGCACGAGTGGGGGGGAAGAGTTCGTTGGCTGCTAATGCTGTACTCCAGCCTCGCGTTTTATCCCAAGTCGAGGCATTCCCTGAGGAAAAAAAAACGAGACCCAAGGCTCAAAGGCAGTGCATTTAGCTGCGATCTTGACTCTGCCCTGAGGCATGTTTGCAGCAGCCCCTGCTTAGTCTTTCGGCTGATATTTCCTCTCTTGCTTTTGAGCTCTGAAAGGCTCCTGTTCCCACCCCCAAGTCCCAGAAAACAGCACTAAAAATACAGTAATTGATGGTTGGGGTTTTTTTCTCCCTCTCTTCTTCCAGAGCTGGGAAAGGAGTTTTTTCAGCCATGAAGCTTGGCAAGACACGTCCGTCAAAGGATGACCATCGGAAACAAGGTATGTTGTTCCTAGGAGGAGGTTGTTCCCTGCTCCAGTGCTGCTTTTTGGCTATCCTCCACATCCCAGGAAAGCACCTGAGAGACCCCATAGAACGACAGAACGGTTTGGGTTGGAAGGGACCTCTAACGTCCATCTAGTCCAACCCCCCTGCCGTGGGCAGGGACATCTTCAACTAGAGCAGGTTGCTCAGAGCCCCGTCCAACCTGACCTGGAATGTTTCCAGGGATGGGGCATCCACCACCTCTCTGGGCAACCTGGGCCAGTGTCTCACCACCCTCAGCGTAAACAATTTCTTCCTTCTATCTAGTCTGAATCTCCCCTCTTTTAGTTTAAAGCCATTAACCCTTGTCCTGTCGCAACAGGCCCTGCTAAAAAGTCTGTCCCCAAAGTGGCTCACGTCAGGCACAGCCAGTCAGTAACTCAGGGATTAGACGGGGAGCACTGGGTGCTGGGGAGGAGAGCTGGAGAGAGGGGCTCCATGGGGAAATGGGAAGTAGGAACTGATGGAGAGAGGCTCCCGCTGAAGGCTTAGCCAGGTATCACCCACCTTGTGCGACCGTGGCAAAACCTGGGAGTCGTGCAGGCAGCTTCCAGCTTATTTTTAGGGATGATTTGCAAATGTGACAATGCAAAGCAGGATTTAGCCCTTGCATCTTGCTGGGCGCGCGGTGCAGCAGCAGCCGCGCAGCAAGAGGAAGGGCTCAGCTGCTGCGGGGCTGCCTGTCCCCCTGCTCTGCACAACAGCAGCGCTGAAATCAGACGCCTTTCTGGAAACGCACAAGAGGGTCAGCGATCGGAAAGCCATTGCTGTTTCCATTCAGACCGGAGGATAGCGTTTCAACAGCAAAGAAGTGGGGGAATGCATGTTTGCAGGCAAGGACAAAGCATTGCTTTAGATAGTGTTTCTGGGCAAATCTCCACTGTTTTTCAGCCAGGTTTGAGGGTAGGAAAAGGGGAATTTGGCCTGGGACATCAGTGTAGGTAGAGGCATTGGCAGCCTGTGGGAAGGCATGACATTGAAACCTGGGTGGCCTCCCTCCCTCCCCAGTGCCTGGGCATTCATCTCGTGGTTAAAGCTCCACGCAAGACCATGGGGAAAGCAGCTGGGATGCAAAGGCAAGAGCAGGGTGTGCTAGCAGATAGTAAAAGTGCCTTCCCGATGGGGATTTACCCGTTGGCCGGGGACGGTTTGCAACACGGTTGCTTGTTTTGGTCAGTGCTGCACAGCCGTGGGGCTCCTTCTTCCACCTTCCCCAGGTACCGCTGGCTTTCACACACCTCACCAGGGCTCTGCTCTCTTAACACCACCCTCCTCTCTCAGCCTCAGTGCTGTCTCGGTTGTGATTCCTACCCTTGGTCTGGCCAGCCGGTGATGGGATGGGGTGGATGTTGCATCCACCCTGCTCTTGCCTTTGCATCCCAGCTGCTTTCCCCATGGTCTTGCGTGGAGCTTTAACCACGAGATGAATGCCCAGGCACTGGGGAGGGAGGGAGGCCACCCAGGTTTCAATGTCATGCCTTCCCACAGGCTGCCAATGCCTCTACCTACACTGATGTCCCAGGCCAAATTCCCCTTTTCCTACCCTCAAACCTGGCTGAAAAACAGTGGAGATTTGCCCAGAAACACTGGGCACTGCTGGTCCTGCTCAGGTCAAACAGACCCACCAAATCACCGAAAACCAAGCTGGGAGGGTGTGAGTCTCTCCACCCACCCGCACGTGGCAGGATCGAACCTGCTTAGGTCCTTCCCGGCTGGTGTGGCTCTGGCTCAATCTCAAAAACTCCCAGTTGAGTTGAGGACACCCTGTCCCCACCCAACCTGCAGCAGCATGTCTCTCTCCACCCTCACGGAGAGCTTTTCCTAACACCCAGCCTAGATCTCCCTCGCTTCAGCTGAAGCCCATGTTATCTCACAAAAACAGGCCAGACTACGGTGAAAAAAATGATTTCTGGTCTCCCGGAGCATGCCGATCTCCTGGAGCAAGCTACAAGCTTGCCTAGGTTAGCAAAGTGACGGGGAACCTGTTTCCCAGGAGCAGCGTCTGTGCTGTACGAGTGGATTCGTACAGCTGTGCCACCAAAGCAAACCAGTGACCCAACAGCTATACTGGTGGTTTTGGCCCCACAGAAAAAAAAATCCTTGCTGCTTTGTGGTCATTTCTTGACCAGAGCAAAGGCAGGAGGGGCAGGCACGACGTGCACACGGATCGTGCACGGGAAAGGACTATCTCAGCAACTTCTTCCAATAGAAACGCAAACCGGTGGACAGGGCAGCTGTGTCTCAGTGCCTGTGGGATCTGGGGTCTTGACCCTCCCTGCAGCAATTTTTCTTCTTGGGAAATGACCCATTTCTCCTGTTTTTTCAGACCTCTCTACCCCAAAGCTAGGCAGCTGCTTGTCTTTGCAACTGCTCTTCTGGTAGGTAGAGCTGCAACCCTTGCTCAAATGCTCTTGCAACCCTTGCTCAAATGCTCTTTCACCCCTTGAAGTCTGGGGTGTTTGTCGTTTTCTGTTTTCTTTTTGCCTTCACAGAACCATATATAGGCATGCTGCCCAGGTGGAATAATGTGTCACAGGAGGCAATACGTCTTTTTTAATCCCTTTTTAGATCAGGTTGTCTGTGACCTCACCTGGTGACCATTGTTCTTTGTATTATCAGGCGAGGTTGACAGGACGTATTGGTTACCTTTCTCTTCGCCTTTAATTATTCACCGAGTGGAAACAATAAGAGACATTCTTTTGTCTCCTTTGTGCAGATGAACCCGCTGTTTTGGAGGCAGAAGACCTGGACCGAAAAGCCATGAGACAGGGATGTGGACTGGAGCCAGACACCATCTCCTTGGCCTCCGTCACAGCTGTCACCACCAACGTTTCGAATAAGAGGTGAGGGCCAGATGTGAGCTTCTGCAAGCCAGGAGGCGAGGGCACGCTGGCAGACACCCCACAACCGCGTGTCCCCTGAGACGGGGTATGTTGGAAATATACGTTGCCCCATGCAGCCGGTGGTTTTTTTGGAAACACCTGACCTGCTACAAAGAGCACCGATGTTCGGTGGTGTTTCACAGCCCCCAGGGTTTATATTCCTCAGATTCAAAGAGGGCAGGAGCTTCGAGGGGTGACCCTGCAAATGCTCTGTCACAGCTTGCAGCAAGTCCATCTGTGGTTTGACTGAGGGTTTCTTCTGCCCCTCCAAAGGTCCAAGCCTGACATCAAAATGGAGCCGAGTGCTGGGAGGCCAATGGACTACCAGGTAGGTGACAACGTTGTGCCCCCAACCTCAGCTCATGGGGGTCACAACCCAGGGGGTGGGGGGGGACCGTTTTGCAGGGAACAAGTTCGTGCTGGGTTTCAACACACTGCACTCACAAAGCACGACTTCCCAAGAGCTGGCATTTAAGTCGTCGAGCGATAAGCTCGAGATTAAATAATTAACTGGTTTTGCTCTCTGTCATATGAAGCCTAGAAAGCCCAAATTAACCTGTGATTGAAACAGGCTATCTCCAATACATTTCTCTTACTCCCAAGAGTCCTTTGCCTGTTGGAAAAGGACCTGGGGGTGCTGGTCAGCAGCCGGCTGAACATGAGCCGGCAGTGTGCCCAGGCGGCCAAGAAGGCCAATGGCATCCTGGCCTGTATCAGAACTAGTGTGGCCAGCAGGAGCAGGGAAGTGATCGTGCCCCTGTACTCAGCCCTGGTGAGGCCGCACCTCGAATGCTGTGTTCAGTTTTGGGCCCCTCACTACAAGAAGGACGTCGAGGTGCTGGAGCGTGTCCAGAGAAGGGCAACGAGGCTGGTGAGGGGTCTGGAGAACAAGTCTGATGAGGAGCGGCTGAGGGAGCTGGGGTTGTTTAGCCTGGAGAAAAGGAGGCTGAGGGGAGACCTCATCGCTCTCTACAACCACCTGAAAGGAGGCTGTAGCGAGGTGGGGGTCGGTCTCTTCTCCCAAGTAACTGGCGATAGGACGAGAGGAAACGGCCTCAAGTTGCGCCAGGGGAGGTTTAGATTGGATGTGAGGAAAAATGTCTTTACTGAAAGAGTGGTTAAACCTTGGACCAGGCTGCCCAGGGAAGTGGTTGAGTCCCCATCCCTGGAAGTATTTAAAAGACGGGTAGATGAGGCGCTTAGGGACATGGTTTAGTGGGCCTGGGGGTGTTGGGTCGACGGTTGGACTCGATGATCTTGGAGGTCTCTTCCAACCTTAATGCTTCTATCATTCTATGGTTCTAAGAGCTTTCAGTGTGCTGTTTAGTATTCAAGATTGGTGAGCCCTGGCTGGCAGTACGCTGCTGACTGGATTTCCTCCGATAGGCTGGTACCTGGCTGCTGTTGTCCTGTTCAGCGGTGCTCCGTTCCTGCCACTTTAGCTAGAGTTAGAAGAGCCACACGTTTAGTTTCCTGAGTCTCAGACGATCCATGCTGCTCACTTTTCTTTTACTAGTTGGTGCCAGCGTGATTCATAAATTGGCTCCTCTTCTCATTTTCGCCAAGTCGTGCTGATTCAGCAGCGATTTAGCTTTGTGTCCTCTCCTCTCAGCACAGCAACGCGTTCCTGGTGATATCTCGGAACAATGCAAACAATGGTTTTTGTTAGAGATCTATTGCAGAACATTTGCAGCATCCGCTGCAGACCAAATTGTGAGGCTTACAGGGAATGACCGTGCTTGGTTCAGGAGCGGGGAACATAGAGAACATAAAGAGGAGGGGGAAGGTGCAAAACAAATTAGAACCAAGAGGCAGAAGGAACACAAAGTCCAGTTTTCTGGCCACTGCAAGCAGGAGGATCACAAGGTTGGTGTTAATGGGGAATGGCTGGAGTATAGCAGGATTTGCAGCGCTAGGCTGGTTCATGAACAAGGTACGTGCCTGGCTGACCTCCGTGTGTCTGCTTTCCTTTGACAACTGGCTTCTGTGGAACATCTGAGAATTAAGAGGAAAGGACTTGATCTTCCAGGCTCCATCCCCGGGAAACCTCAAGACACTGCCTCGGTCTGTGGCAGCAGAGGGGATGGGAGGGAGGGACAAAGCGTTAATGAAGGATGGTGCCCAGCAAAGTCATCTCCAGGAGCAGTGGCGGAGGGAAGGTCTCGGTGCAGAGACGACCCTGGCTGCAAGCCTCCCCAGAAGGCGTTTGGGATGTTTCCAGGCACCTTGCCACGCTGTACGTGAGGCGTGAACCCGAGCCGGGTTCCCTGAGCCGCTGCAGCGCTGGGTGTGGGATCGGAGGTTGCGTTCGCACCTCAGCTCCCCTGTGCTAGGTCAGTTTGTGCAGTGACAAATGCCAGGCAGCCTTGCCCTCTTCCTCAGAGGGCTCAGCTACCCCTTGTCAGCTGCCTTTTAGGAGCACTTGAATAGAATAGAATAGAATAGAATAGAATAGAATAGAATAGAATAGAATATTTCAGCTTAAATTATCACGGCATCCCAGCAACTGCTGGTGGGTTTTTTTAATCTGTTTTTCTTTTGGGGCTGGAGTCTGAGCCTCTTTTAAAGAAATCTGATTGAAAGTCAAGCCTCTTAATATGTTACCAAAATGAAATTTCCCCAAGTTTACCCATAAAGATAATAGTTTAATTTTTAAGAGAGTCCTATTTTCCATTATTATATGATTTAGGATAAAGCTGAGTTCAAGTTACAAAAATAATTAATGACAGCTAGAGAAGGCACATGTAAGTTAACTCATCTGTTGGGCTTCAAGGTAACCAGAACTGAGAGTTCATGTTATTTAAAAAAAATAATTTTAAAGGATACCCAAATTCACTGTGCTTTGAAACCTGGAGTTTACCTGTCCTGCCACCAACTTGTGATAGATTTTAAAGACATGACTCTAGAAAAATGGCTGCTGGAAATTGAAAAGAGTTGTTACCTACATGCAAGTACACCTTATATTTTTTATTTAAATTAAGAAATCTAAGCAGGAATTCCTAATATGAATTTAATATTGCAAGGAAGGAATTTAGGTACGATCTAAATACCTAATATTAATTTAATGTCACAAGGTGGATTGAATTGTGAATGACAAATTTCTGTGTCGTAAATACATGCAAATGTTTCATCTGGATGATTTGCTGAGATTCTGTTGAAAGTAGTTCATTTTTCACATACCACATACAAGAGTACTTAATTTAAATAAAATGGCATGTGCGTATGCATGCACATAGGAGGGTTGAACCATGAAATGGTGGAGAATATTCCAGAAATAATATAGAACAGAATAGAGTATTTCAGTTGGAAGGGACCTACGATGATCATCCCTTTGTGTTTTCTAGCAGAAGCAAGCGAAGCCAGCTGGGGTCTCACCAGCCGAGCTCCACTCCCACAGCTTAGCTAAATCCATTCGACTTTACACCTCGCGTGAAGCCGCCCATGCTCTGGGGCTGAAGGAACAGGGATGCCCGGGGTTCTCCTGCATCCCACACCACGTTGCAGCTTGCTCAGGCTTGTCCGAGCAGCTCGGTGTCTTTGGTGCGACCAGTAGACCCCAGAGCTGCCACCATTGCAGTGAAAATGCCTCAGAAAACAGGATGGGGAGACAGGGGTTAAGGCAGCGAGCGGCATCTGGTGCTGCTCTCAGGAGGTGAAGGTGCACGCATCCCTCTCCCCAGGTCAGCATCACCATCATCGAGGCCCGGCAGCTGGTTGGGCTCAACATGGACCCCGTGGTCTGCGTGGAGGTTGGAGAGGAGAAGAAATACACATCCATGAAGGAATCGACCAATTGCCCTTACTACAATGAGGTGGGTCTGTCCTCCGGTGATGCTCCCAGCTACCTGCTCCTCGGGGTCTACATTGCCCTTAGTCAATTAAATGTACTTTCTTGTCACTTGAGGTTTTTTCTTTGTTTTCTTCTGTCATGTCTTGTCGGAATAAGATGAAATCTCAAACCATGCAGAAGGAGAAATGAAGCCTTTGCCCTCTGGTATTTTGCAAAATGGTGAAAAGCGCACTCACTTGATTTCTGCTAAATTATTCTCAGTTTTTCCAAGAAGCTAGTGCTTCCTTCTAGTTCCTCAGACTGCAGAGGTTGTCAGTGCTGGGGCTCACACGGATCCATCCCTGCTGTGACGTGCGCTCCGGGATGCTCCCCCAGGCAGTCGCAGCCTCTCCTGCTGGAGCGTTGCACCCTAATACCGTCTTTCAACCCGAAAGGAGCCCGCCCCGGCTC
>NW_008825559.1:652256-660294 GCF_000699105.1 Pygoscelis adeliae | reverse complement strand
CAGTACTTCGTCTTCGATTTCCACGTCCCCCCGGATGTCATGTTCGACAAGATCATCAAGCTGTCCGTAAGTGAGCATGGTTCTGTTTATCCTTTTCACGGGGCTTTGAAAGAAACCAGCCCTTTTTGCATATGCACTGGGGATGGATTTAAGGTCCCTGACGTGAGACCCGCAACAGGGGCCAAGGTGTTCGGTCCTGTGGGCCTCACCTCTTTTGCAGACCCCCAGTCCCTCTTTCTGTCGCTGACCTTCATTGCTGGGGCCACACAGCTCCACTCCTGCATTCGCTATCCCCCTCCACGGCTGATCTCTGGTATTTCAGAGCCAGGCAGAATTAAACCTGTCTCGGGATGTGTTTGGGCTTGGGGAGAAGCAAAGCCTTCCCGAGCCTGCCAGAGGATCTCCTGAGGCATGAGACTGGCAGAGCTATTGTGGAAATTCAGGACTGCAGATGCTGAGAGCAAAGCAGAGACTGCAGCCCTCCCCGCAGCCACGGAGGAGGGCGATGAACAAGATTTGCAGATTCACTGACCAAAGCACACTAATTAGGAATATCCTTATCTATGCCACGCACAGACCGGCTGTACAATTTCTCCCACAAAGGGAATTAGAGCATAGATTTCGAGCATCCTAAAGACCCTTCCTTCAGGTAGATGTCCCTTCCTTCAGGTAAATTTGTTACCACAGTGGCCGGAAAACTGCGTCTTGTTTCAAAGATTAATTTCTTTGCATTTTTTTCTAATCAATCCAAGTATACACTTGCTTGCAAGATTGCTAAGCAAGAGCTGCCAACCCCACTGTGCCTCTTAGTGTCCTTATACAGACCAAGGAAAACGCATCAGCTCCTTTCCCATCTGACACTGAACACCTGTGGGGAGAGCCTTAGGGCTTCCAGGGCATGGAAAAAAGTCTGACCTGTTCTCCCCTCTCGATTTCCAGGTGATCCACTCAAAAAACCTCTTGCGCAGTGGGACTTTGGTAGGCTCCTTCAAGATGGACGTTGGAACCGTTTATACCCAACCTGGTATGTAAACGCTGTTTCCAACCAGTCCTATGTGTCTACCTGCACCATTGAATAAATGTCCTTGCAAGGTAGCCGGGCAGGTGCTAGTTTCCTTGGGTGATGCTTATCTAACTTAATTTTAGTATCCTAGATATAAGCAAGTCACCTGGGCTACCCTCTGCGGTCAGGAAAGAGCACTCAGCACCTCCGGAGAAGGTTGTGTATCCCATCCTGAAATAAGGTTTCAGAGGCTGAGGGCTGAGATGCCCTCTGGGTCTGCTGGTCTCTATCCACTGACCTGCTGAGGAAGGAAGCCCAAGGCAGCTTGCTTAGGCAAGATATCAGCCTTCCAGAGAGCTGAAGGTCATGGGCTGGATCTTGCCTTCTGTGGCTGGCATTTAAACCACGAAATGAAGATGCCTGGTGTGCAATAGAAAAGAGAGAGGTTGATTAGAGCTGCTGTCGTGTTGCTCACTGACGATAAACAGAACAGCAATGCCCATTTGAGGGCCCAGTGCTCGCAGCATGCCAGAGCTGAACAGACAACACCCCTTCAGAAAAGATGCCTCCAAAATCACTGCATTATTTTTTTTTTCCCTTGCTCCTATGTCACGCCTATTGCAGCACTCTGCCTCTATAAATAAGCCTGAGGACTAAGACGTGAATGAAGCCTCCAGAGTCTGCACTTCAGGGGTGGTCAGCAGATGATGCTGGGGGGACCTGAAGGGATCATCTAGTCTGGTTCTCTGCTCCACAGAAGGATGAAGTCTTTCTAACACCATCCAAAAGGCACATGAGGCCTTTAAGACTTAGAATCATAGAGTCGTTTAGGTTGGAAAAGACCCGTAAGGTCATCGAGTCCAACCATTAACCTAACACTGCCAAGTCCACCACTAAACCATGTCCCTAAGTGCCACATCCACATGGTGAATACCTCCAGGGATGGTGACTTCCAGTGATGGAGACTCCACTCCCCTTCAGACAGTTTATCCCATTGCTTCTCTGTCTTCAACATGAGACACATCTTTCTAAGGAATTTTTCAGGTCTTTCTGTCCGAATTCCTCGCACCTGAAGATGTCTCTTACGTGTATGTGCAGGTCCCTCCACTCGAGTGGAAGGACGTTTCCAGCCCCCACGGTAATTGCTGTGTCTCATTCTGATAAATGACTGTCTTGTCCCCTGGCTTCCAGAGCACCAGTTCTACCACAAATGGGCCATCCTTTCAGACCCCGAGGATCTCACCGCCGGGCTGAAAGGTTACCTGAAGTGTGACGTCGCCGTGTTAGGGAAAGGGGACAACATCAAGACACCACACAAAGCCAATGAGACGGATGAGGATGATATTGAAGGGTAAGGATCTGCAGAGACAGCTTCACGTAGCCTTGCTTGGGAATGATTTTTCATGTTTCTTCACCTTGGATTGTGCAATGAGGACAGCATCCCTTCTGGATGAGGCTGGTAGCCCTTCTAGTACCCATACTTACCGTGTGCAATGAAACCAGAGGGACCAAATAAGTTGCTGAAAAGAGAGAACGTGTGGCAGATTACTGGTGCAAATCCAGGTCCTATCAAGTACAGACCAGTCATTGCTATCGGGTCAGACCATCTGCTGGTTGTTGAGCTCTCTATACCAATGCCAGCTTGATGTCAACCAACCTGATGTCCCCACTGTTTACCTAATGCTCCTGTTGACCCTTGGATGGGACGGGATGGGGTCTCATCACTCACTGCCAGGGCAGAGCAGGGAGGTCTGGATGCAGTTTCCCAGGTTGCATGGGTGGGCAGGGCTCTTTGACTCCCCAGAGCATCTAAAAGGCCGTGGAAGAAAAATCAGGAGAGTTTAAAACTTAGTTCCAGCCCCAAAATGTTTCAGGCTAATTAAATATCTCCAAGTGCAACCATGGCCTTTCAAGTCTACCTCTCAGCCTCTCACCACATAGTCAGAAACCCAGACTAGTAGCAAAATACCAGTGCAGCTCTCTTGACTTGCTGGGGACCGGGGAGCTCGAGGCACCACCTGAACTATTTTGGACCATCGTTCCATACTGTAGTGGTGATATTATCCCACTTTTTCATGGACAACTCCAGCAATTCCTCTAGAAATTGTTTTGTTCACAGCATCCCCCATGGCTCTCATTTCTTCCCCCAGAAAAGGAAAGCCACGTTTACCAAGAAAAACAATTTGATGGAGTTCAGTTCTCCCCCAGAAATCATCACCCCAGCTCACCCTGATAAAGAAAAAAGGCTCTTCTAACATCCCATTCATCTGGCTTGCTTTAGATGTCTAAATTAGGCTGAGTTTAATCGTCCTCTAGACTCCACTGACAATATTTATTATATCCCTTTAGTGGAATGCACATTGTCCCAGGGGCACCTCAAGGGGCTCCTCTAAGTTCTTGCCTACAAAACCACCACTCCCCACCCCAGAACAGGAGGATGGGCAGAAACAGGACGACAATAAAATCTGTGGCTGCAGA
Source organism: Pygoscelis adeliae (assembly GCF_000699105.1). NCBI lineage: Eukaryota > Metazoa > Chordata > Aves > Sphenisciformes > Spheniscidae > Pygoscelis > Pygoscelis adeliae. Next base: position 656,813 of record NW_008825559.1, on the reverse strand, counting down.
AATGGTCATCCTTCCACCTCCACAGAGCCTGTGCTCAGAAAGTGGGGCAGCTTCTCCCTCTTTGGTAAGCCTCTCCTGACAAACCTGCCAGCCCCAGCAGCTGTTTCCAACCCTATCTGTTGACGTTGCAGGAACCTCCTCCTCCCGGACGGGGTCCCTCCGGAGAGGCAGTGGGCCCGTTTCTACATCAAGATCTATCGAGCAGAGGGACTGCCCCGTATGAACACCAGCATCATGGCCAACGTGAAGAAGGCTTTCACTGGCGAGAACAAGGACTTGGTAGACCCCTATGTGCAGGTGGTCTTTGCAGGGCAGAAGGTGAGCAAGCTGTGTGCGGTACCAGGGTGACCCTGGGAGGTAACATGAGCGGGACCAGCCATTGTGCAGGTGGCCAGAGATGATCTCAGTTGTCCTGGCGTGTAAATGCTGAGATGCAGGGCAAAGCCACCTTATTCGCTATGTTCCCCCTCTCTTGTGCAGGCTGTGATGGGTTTGCAGCACTCTCCAGTTGAGGAAAGGAGCTTGTTACCTGGGAGAGGAGAGTCACAAGGCAGAATGCATGTTTCAGTGGTCATTAGCAAGGGAGCAGTTCAGGTTGCGAGGGATGGCTTGGGAGCTCAAACCCTTGTCAAACATCCGTCTCCTCCCACTCGGCAGGGGAAGACAACCATACAAAAAAGCAGCTATGAGCCTCTCTGGAATGAGCAAATAGTCTTCACAGAAATGTTCCCTCCATTGTGCAAGCGGATAAAGATCCAGATCCGAGACTCGGACAAAGTCAATGATGTGGCCATTGGTACCCATTTCATTGATTTGCGGAAGATCTCTAATGAAGGAGACAAAGGTAAAGCTGAGGCCGGGGGCAGACTGAGCTACCTTCTTCACGGTAGAGAGACGTCCCTTTGGCAGAGAGTTAGCAAAATAGCCTAGGCTCCTTCCCCACCCCTGGAGGTAGCTGCTTCTTGGTGCCCAGCTGGAGAGACTTTGATTCACTGCAGTGGTCTTCTGGACCACTGGACATGCGCTCTTTGAAAACCAAGCCCCGTCACAAGCCTCCAGTCTACCACTTGAAAGCAAAGTCACCCAAGAACAAAAAATTCATTGCCATGAATGGATGAACATCAGACAGGTTCCCCCATTCACGCACATGAACACACCAGCATACATAGGCAGGACCAATGTGAAACCAAAGATGGCCCTGGTCCCAAAGGGGACTAGTGGGGGGTTCTTTTTTCTTGACTCTCACATTGGGAGACTCACCCAATGGGAGACTCACCTCTGTCTTTGGGCTGGTGGACTGCACGTCCCCATCGCTGCCTTCACTGCAGAACTGTCTCCATGTGTGGTTGCAATCATGCAATTCCATGCACACACACATGCATATTCAAGCCTGCGTCACCGTACACAGACCGGGAAAGTGATGCCAATCCGTGAGGGAGTTTGTATCCTGAGGCAAAGACATGCCCTCCTCCTTGCACATCCCCTTCCCTATGTGCATGTCTGATCTACTGCAGGCTTCCTGCCCACCTTTGGCCCTGCGTGGGTGAACATGTATGGCTCCACTCGGAACTACACCCTGATGGACGAGCACCAAGAGCTGAACGAGGGTCTGGGTGAAGGCGTCTCCTTCCGGGCCAGGCTTTTGATGAGTCTTGCTGTAGAGATCTTGGACACCACCAACCCGGAGATCAACAGCTCCACCGAGGTGCAAGTCGAGCAGGCCACATCAATTGCTGATGTAAGTCACCCCTAACCCTACAGCTGCCAGTGGTGAGGCTTGGGTCTCAGGCCTCTTGGTTTTTTATCTTTGGTCTCACTGTCCTGGTTTCAGCAGGGATAGAGTTAATTTCCTTCCTAGCAGCTGGTACAGTGCTGTGTTTTGGATTTAGGATGAGAACAATGTTGATAACACACCGATGTTGTAGTTGTTGCTGAGCAGTGCTTACACTAGTCAAGGGCTTTCCAGCTTCCCATGCTCTACCGACTGAGCAGGCTGGAGGTGCACAAGAAGCTGGGAGGGGGCACAACCAGGACAGCTGACCCCAACTGGCCAAAGGGACATTCCATACCATGGGACGTCATGCTCAGTACAGAAACTGGGGGAAAGCTGGCCGGGGGGGGGCCGCTGCTCGGGGACTGGCTGGGCATCGGTCGGCAGGTGGTGAGCAATTGCATTGTGCATCACTTGCTTTTGTGTATTATTATTATTACATTATTATTATTTTATTTCAATTATTAAACTGTTTTTACCTCAACCCATGAGTTTTTCTCACTTGTGCTCTTCCAGTTCTCTCCCCCATCCCACTGGGGCAGAGGGGGGGAGTGAGCGAGCAGCTACGTGGTGCTCAGTTGTCGACTGAGGTTAAACCACGACACTCACAAACTGAGGATTTCATTTAGTGTTGTCCTAGGTGTTCTGGATCCCCCAGCACAACAAAAGCAAATCTTGCAAGGATTTCAGATTTTATGATCATTCAAATGCTCGCCTCTCTTAGGAGTGCTGGGCAGAAGGAATATCTGAGTGAGGGAGTGTCCAAAACTTTGAAATTTTTCTCCAGTTGGGAGTTAGACAAGGACAAAGAGAGCCATCTCCTAATGCCAGCTGTCTCACTCCTGTCCTGAAGATGGGTTTCAAACAGAAGTCAAGAATCTAACCTGTTTCCCAGCCAATTCTGGCAGGGTGGAACTGGTCAGAGAAATTAAATGGCTGTTTCCTGACAAGAGAAGCCCCACAGCTTTAGTCCTGACATGTAGAGCCTGCAAGGCTGCTGCCTATGCTCTGCATAAACAGGCACATCCAGGCTTCTCCTACCTGGGGATGCCCGCATAAGTCAATCCATATGAGCCAAGGGTGCGAAGTAGAAATGGAGAAGTCCGACGGCAGTGCACCCTCTGTGTGAAAGCTCTCCTTCAGAGTGGCTTTAATCCACCTCCAGGGGAAATGAAGCCACCTGGAAATAAAGCCATTCCAGTTCTGAAAGAGCACCCGGGCAGGTTTGATTAATTCAATTTGTGAGTGAACTCAGGCTCATATTCCTGAATGTCCCTTAGATAGTGCCTCACATGCAAGGGATGACTGATCTCAGTTAAACCAACACATTTAAAAGTTAGGCTAAAATCTTTAATTAAACTCTCTCTGCAGTGAGCCTAAAGACGGCTCAGGCTGGGGGAGGGAAAATCCTCATGGTCCCCTTGAAAGCCCAAGCAGTGGCACCTCACCTTCAAAAAGCCCATAAGGGTGCTCAGAGGTGCCAGGTGATGCACCCTCTGCCCAAGGGGACCTGCCCTCCTAGGTGTCCCTCTGGCTGATCTCAGCCCTGATCCCTGTGATTCCTCCTGCAGAACTGCACTGGGAAGATGGAGGAGTTCTTTCTCTTTGGAGCCTTCCTGGAAGCTACCATGATCGACAGGAAGATTGGTGACAAACCCATCAACTTCGAGGTCACAATAGGTTGGCTGTTTTTTGGGGAAGGTGGTTTTGAAGCATGCCTGGCAGGGAATGCAGGATCCAAGGCTGAGAGGTCAGTTGTTTCCCCGTTTTCCGTACCAACACATGCTAGAGCATGCAGAGCTCTCAGTTTAGGGAGACAGTGATGGCTACTCTACTGGCACAAGCCATGCGGGGCCCCAAATCATCTGTTGTGTGCATGCTGTGCTGGGGCCAGTGGAGCTGCTCCCTCTTCTCACCCTGGCTTTGTGCCTCCTGAGGCTGACCACCAAAGGGAGGGTGTGTATTCCTACTGGCTCGAGAGGGGACATGAGCAGGGGACAGACACCCATCACTAATTTATGGTTCCTGGGCATGGTTTCGGAGAGTTGAACTCCACTGTCCCCCATGGTTCCTGCAGAGAAAACTTCTCCCCAGCCTGAATTAAAGCCAAGAGATTGAGCCCGATTGGAGTTACAACCCTGTGACTTTATTTCACATTTTTTCTTGAGGTAACTATGGGAACCAGATCGATGGCATAAGCAAACCTATCCTGCGGAGGAAGAAAGAGGGAGGGGATGGGGATGAGGAGGAGTCCGAGCTGCTCCAGAACTCAAGTGAGGATGAAGGTGATGAGGATGGAGAGCTGGCCTCTGTTTCCTCATCTCAACCCGTGAAGCCCCTGGTCACAGACAGGTAAGCGTGCCCACCTGGCCACTGAAGCGCCACTGGCCAGAGATGTGGCTCTCAATTAATTGAGACACGGTCTGTAGGTGTTCCCACATGCGCTGGGTGTCCGAGCTCCCACCGCTCTCCGCAGAGATGAAGTCAGAGGTGAGGTCAGTGCCATCACGGGGCCTGGAGTCATTCAGCCAAACAGACCTGGGAGCAGCAGTGGGGACCAGATCTCCATGCCCTGTAAAAGGAGATTAGATACCACGTGTAGATACCTTGTCTTCGATACTGTAGTCTGCCAGCTGAACATCCACCCCATTTCCTACGGTTCTGAGCACTCCTGTGGATTCTCTGATGTCCAATAAGGGCTGAATTTACCTCCCAGACTACCCTACAAAGGACATCCTTCATCCACCTGGCCAGATATGCACCCAAAACTCATGGCTACCTGATAC
>NW_008825559.1:650273-652216 GCF_000699105.1 Pygoscelis adeliae | reverse complement strand
GGGTGAAGTTAACCGGTGGATTAAAAAAATCGCTGGTGGGCACTGAAAAAACAGGTTCACTCCCATACATATGTTTCGCCGACAGCCTAAAAACACGTCCTTCCCTGGGATCGCTGCCACCCTTGGCGGCACAACCCAGTACTGCACATCAGGGAGGAGAGGTCTGGGCTTTGCATCTGTGCTCTCTCTAGCTGCCAGGCATATAAAAACATCGTGGGCACCGTGTGGAGACAAGCAAAGTCCATCTAGAGATAAGGCATAGATTTCAGAAGTGAAGGTAATTTGTGCTGAGACAAGCTGCATTTCTTCATCACTTCAGATAGAATCATAGAACGGTTTGGGTTGGAAGGGACCTCTAAGGGCCATCCAGTCCAACCCCCCTGCCCTGGGCAGGGACATCTGCAACTAGAGCAGGTTGCTCAGAGCCCCGTCCAACCTGACCTGGAATGTTTCCAGGGATGGGGCATCCACCACCTCTCTGGGCAACCTGGGCCAGTGTCTCACCTCCCTCAGCGTAAACGATTTCTTCCTTCTGTCTAGTCTGAATCTCCCCTCTTTTAGTTTAAAGCCATTCCCCCTTGTCCTGTCGCTACAGGCCCTGCTAAAAAGTCTGTCCCCATCTTTTTTATAAGCAAGGTCACAGACACGCAGAGGGGAGAGGATGCAAAAAACTGCTGGAAAAAGTTGCTGAGAATATGTTAGGCAGGAGATTGAGGTAAAAGACTTTAAGTCCTCTCAGCCTTCCTAGTTTGCAGCATCTCTCTTCTGTCAGTCTGTCTGTCCCCGCTGCTTACAGTCATTGACAGCCACACTCCGGTGTTTAACGGAACCAGGACTCGGGAAACTGGGTCCTACTCTGGCTCTGTCAACGCACCGCTGGTTGTCAGTGGACAAATCGCTTCTGTTCTCTCTGCCTCGGTTTCTCCAGCTGTAAAATTAAGGCAATTTTTTTGCGTCCGCTTTACGAATTGCTTTGTGATGTGCGGGTAGCAGTTACCCTAAAATAGAGATGAAATCCAGACAGCTGCAAGTGCGATCCTGGTGGGTGCTTTCTGTCCCAAGCAGCTGGATCAGAAAGCCCCAAACTGAACGGGTTCAGCACAAGTGTCTTGGGATGTCTGGGCTGGGCTTCAGCCACAGCCTGGATTTGAACACAAAGGACTAGTGCTAAAGAAAGCTACTTGGATTTATCCTGATGAGATATGCTTAAAGTGGATTATAACTGTGTTATACCGGTAGATAGATGTTGATAGATTAACTGTCTGACTTAATTCAATTGGGAAATGAAACAAACCACACTGAATCGAGGGTATTTGCACTCCAGATAAAAGTGTCTACCTGGGGTTTCCGTGCTTGTTTACCAGCTCCTTGTCAAGGTGAATGCCGAACGGAGATGAGAAGCACCGATGTTTTTCGAGCCTGTTCCCTGGGCTCTGCCTCTCATGCTGTTTACCCAGATGTCCCCAGCCCCTGGGTGCTGGGCGCCTCACGCTCAGCCGTGGGGTTCTGCTGACATCTCCTGGCTGGAAATACCCCGACGGCTTCAGAAGGATGAGCTGAAGCTGGGTTTTAATTAAGGGCGATCCCGGGTGCAGCAGGATCCGCAGTGGCTTCACGCTGGGTGGATCCCAGCTCATGGTCAGTGCTCAGGCAGCCAAGAAGCATGAACCCGTTCTTCAGCCTCATCCTCCCTTTAACTGTACCGTGACTAGAACCGCTCCATCCCACCGGCGTATGGAAACCCGTCAGCTCTGCAAAGGGCAGAGACCTCTGCCTGCTGTGAGGGCCGGGGGGGCTATAGGAGATGCCCGTCAGCATTCAGAAAAGGGTGTTAACGCTTTGGTTTCCCTTGTGCCCCTGCTCCCCTCCAGCCCCTGCTGCCTCCCCCAGGCCCTGCTGCCTCTCTCCAGCCCCTGCTGCCACGCTGGCGATGGTGGCTGTCC
>NW_008825559.1:649091-650061 GCF_000699105.1 Pygoscelis adeliae | reverse complement strand
CCTGGCCGGGAGCGTTACCACCACGGAGCATGTCTTCTGTCTCCTCTTGCAGGAACTACTTCCACCTGCCGTACTTTGAGAAGAAGCCCTGTATCTATATCAAGAGCTGGTGGCAGGACCAGCGCCGCAGATTGTATAACGCCAACATCATGGACAAGATTGCGGACAAGCTGGTCAGTACGTGCTGGGGAGGGAGGGGGACAGCTTGGGGCATGGGGCTGGCATGAGGCACATCCAGGCTCCCTGCGCATCTCTGCAGCTTGTCAGAAAGCAGAGACAAACAGTGCAAGGACCAGCTAGCAAACTTGTGCCAGAAAGGGGGAAGTTTCCCAGTGCTAAATGCTCCACAATTTGAACGTGCAAATCCTAAGAGGACAGCTCCACACTGGCAGGGTCACAGCAGGCTCTGCAAAGGGAAAGCCTGGCAAGTCCAGCCAAGACAGTGTGGACCTTGGCCAGCTAGCCTCGTGGGGGGCGGTGGAGCCATTCCCATCACCCAGAGCCAGGTCCCCACAGCCAAATGTGTGCCAGATCTGAGCCCTGAAGCCGGCAGGTCTGGAGAAGCAGCGGATGTTTCCCGCTGGCAGCCCCCACAGGGCTGCTCTATGCAGGGTTGGACCTCAGGAGGGACCTTGCCCCACCTCAGGGCTCTGCCCCACTCCCCCCTCACTGCTGTATCAGAAATAGTGTGGCCAGCAGGAGCAGGGAAGTGATCATGCCCCTGTACTGGGCACTGGTGAGGCTGCACCTCGAATACTGTGTTCAGTTTTGGGCCCATCACTACAAGAAGGACGTCGAGGTGCTGGAGCGTGTCCAGAGAAGGGCAACGAGGCTGGTGAGGGGTCTGGAGAACAAGTCTGATGAGGAGCGGCTGAGGGAACTGGGGTTGTTTAGCCTGGAGAAAAGGAGGCTGGGGGGAGACCTCATCGCTCTCTACAACCACCTGAAAGGAGGCTGTAGCGCGGGGGGG
>NW_008825559.1:637991-648783 GCF_000699105.1 Pygoscelis adeliae | reverse complement strand
ACCTTGGACCAGGCTGCCCAGGGAAGTGGTGGAGTCACCATCCCTGGAGGGATTTAAAAGACGTGTAGATGCGGCACTGAGGGACATGGTTTAGTGGGCATGGTGGTGTTGGGTTGATGGTTGGACTCAATGATCTTAGAGGTCTTTTCCAACCTTAATGATTCTATGATTCTATGATTCTATGCTTCCCCCCATCGCTGCTGCAGGAGGAAGGGCTCAACGACGTGCAGGAAATGATCAAAACGGAGAAGCCGCACCCGGAGCGCCGGCTCCGAGGGGTCCTGGAGGAGCTGAGCAGTGGGTGCTTGTGAGTAAAAGATGGGCAAAGGTGGCACGTTGCAGCCCCTGCTCTCTGCGGGGCTGTGGGCAAGGTTGTGAGCGTAAGCCCACCTTGCCTTATCCTCTGGATGACGGGCAAGCATTTCATCGCATTGGCACAACACCGTATCTGCTGCCTTCTGGCTTGGAGCATGGGTGAGGTGGTGCTTACATCTGCACCCCAAAGACCCCAAACCAGCGGCGAAAGCCTCAGCCTTGTGGCATCCACAGGCTGGTACCTGATCGACACCTGCACCCCATGCATGACACTCAGCACTGGGTGCAAACAGGCCACTTGGCCGCGATTGCGTTGCAGACTGGGGGGCGAACAAGGGCATTTCCCTCCAGTGACATGCCCTCCTGCTGGCAGAGGTCCAGCCGGCCACAGCTCCTTGAGGAGAGCCCGCGGGCTCCCACGGGATTCATCCTGCTGACCTTTTCCACCAGGCGCTTCGTGACGTTGGCTGACAAGGACCAGCACCACTCCTCCCGCACAAGGCTGGACCGGGAAAGGCTCAAGTCCTGCACGCGGGAGCTGGTAAGTGGGATTCAGCCAGGCAGGGGGGAGGATTCATGAACGGGGGCTGGACCTTGTCAACGCAATGGGGAACTTTGGTCCTTAGGCGTGCTGATTTCCATTCTCTGTGGGTTGGGGTTTATTTCTGAAAAGAGGAGCTCAAGACCACTCGGGTCCTGCACGGGTCCCAGGTGGCACTTGGGCCCATGCTGCTGCCTCCCCTCCACCACACTCTGCTTTGCCTTGGAAAGAAAACCAGGAATACAGGGGAGGAGCTGCATTGCTGTCAAACAGCTGAGGAAACTGGGAAGGAGTAATTTAGGGGAACCCTGCAGAGCACGGCTGCTCCAGGGGTAGATATAGCCTAGATGTTTGGGGCTGGTAGCCCAGTTCCTTGCAAAGAAGTTGGAGGTGCAAAAGAGATGTACAAAGAGCAGGTGGCTTATCCAGCTGCCACAGCCGAGGACACCAGCTTCAGTAGCCAGCTGCATCCCTCAGAGCGATGAATTTAACACGTGAAAGCCTCCACGTCCCCTTTTCTGAACTGTCAGGTGCTGAATTACAGCAGAGTCAGCAGAAGGGGAGAGACTATCCTTAACACCAGGCTAGAAGCCAACCCAAAATGCCCTAAGCACAGCTGACACCTCTCTGTCCTGCACACCTTCCGCTGGGACAGACGTCTCTGCACTGTCAGGGGCCCTCCTTGCATCATGCCAAGGTTGATGAACGGGTGTCAGAAGTACCATCACCAGGGTGCACGTGGTGGGATTAAGGCATCTGCCTCCTCACCACCCTTTCCCAAACGCCAGGGACCTGCCTGGTGCTGCTCCCTTCTCTGTGCTCCATTCTGCTCTTGCTAATGTGGTGTCTTGGGCTCTCCTTTAACCACAGGAGAACATGGGGCAGCAAGCCACGACTCTGCGGTCGCAGGTGAAGAAGAACACGATGAAAGACAAGCTGAAGCTGGTGCAAAACTTCCTGCAGAAACTCCGGTTCTTGGCAGATGAGGTGAGTCCCTCTGCACGGAGAAAGGGTGTTGTCTGGGTCAGAGCATGCCAACAGCAGCCTGGGATGGATGGAGACCTCTCTGCAAACCCTGTAGGCAGGAGGGGTCCCCAGTGGCCCAGGCCTTGTGCAAGGAGCCACTCCAAGTCTACGCACTGCCCCACGCCTCCCAGGCTTGCTTGTGCACTGCTGGGTTGGAACGAGTCAGCGCGAAAACAAATTTAAGAGCCCTTCCCAGCCAGTAACAGAGCTGGGTCCTCTTGCAGCTGAGCTGAAGGCATTTCTGCCAGCCTCAGCCATGGCAAGGCCATGCAGTTCCCTGGGGGATCAGTCATTGGAAGGTGGCACACGTCCACAGAGCGTTAAAGTCAGCAGCAGGGAGCTGTTTCTGGTGCTGGCTAGGTAGGGAGTTGTTGAAGTAACTGGCTCTTCGAAGGGCTGTGGGGTAAAGCCCTGTCCTCTTGCAGAACTCAAACCGTCTAATTTTTGTTGCTGCAGCGCACTCGTGCTTCACCCCAGCTCACGGGTAAGAGATAATAGTCCAATATATTAGACTTGCTCACGGCATTTCCAAAGGAAATATTTTCCAAATATCTGCAAAATATTTTTTCCTTCTTTCAGAAAATTCCACCGTTCCTCTGATATTTTTACAGTTCAGGACTGGGTCAGCCGTTGGGGGTTACTGGCCCTCACGGGCGCTGTAGTTGTTGCACCTCCTGTTCTCGTTTCCCATGGCAGGCTCCCAGACTCAACTACGTACCCCTTATTACAGCAAGGCCTTCCTTGGCTTTGACTCACCACAGCAGAACATAAACCAGACTATAAGGTGTGATGGGACCTGTCCAGACAGGGAACCTCTTCCATAGTAAGGAATGAAGGTATGGCCCCTGCCCTACAGTTCCCATGGCCACTGAATGACGAGAAAAGGAAAGTTTTTAGTCTTCTAACCCAAAATTATTATTTTTTTAAACTAGAACAAATGTAAATCCCAGTTTCTTTCCTGCTAGGCTTCACCCTGCTGAGCTTAGCTCTGAGCAGCTTTTCTTAAGCAGAAAAGCTTCTGCAGTTGGAGGCTCAAAACCGTTTCAGTGACCCTAATGTGGCAATGGGTACGTCCATCTCCTGTGGCATGTGTTGAATTTGCCTTCAGAAGGTCTTCAGCCCCGCTGGTGCCTCAGTGGTCAGAAAAAGCTGAGACGCTGACAGGGCTCTTCGCTGGTGTTCACAGCCCCAGCACACTATTCCCGACATCTTCATCTGGATGATGAGCAACAACAAGCGCATTGCCTACGCCCGCATCCCTTCCAAGGATATCCTCTACTCCATTGTGGATGAGGAGATGGGCAAGGACTGCGCCAAAGTGAAGACCGTCTTCCTCAAGGTGCCGGTCTGTCTTCCCTGGGGGAACTGCAGCCAAGAGGAGGGAGATGGAGGAAGGACAGACTGGGAGGATGGGAGATGGAGACGAGAGAGCTGTGTATCAAATTTTGCTGGTGCTTGAATGCTAGGCAAAACAGACCCATACTCTACTGGTAGGGGTGGAAGTCTGCTGCTAGGAAGTGTGAACCACTGATCTTACCCAGTCAGGTAAGTGAGAATTGTCTGGAAGGAGAGAGGTGTTTGATCCAGCTGGCCACAAAAGAGGATGCTGGCTTGGAAAGAGGAAACCAACATGGTTGGAAGAAGATAATGCATGAGCCAGAGTAGTGTCGTGATCCAAAATGATGAGGGCTGGGTCCCTGGTTTTAAGGGGCAGCTGTAAAAGCAATGCAGCAGAAGGAGTTGAATGCTGCAAGAGGTGGTCTGTCTGTCTCTAAGGCCTTCCCTACAGCCATGTAAACTCTTCTGTCCTTTGTGCCCAGCTACCCGGGAAGAGGGGGTTTGGACCTGCTGGCTGGACAGTTCAGGCCAAGATGGAGGTGTACTTGTGGCTAGGCCTCAACAAACAGCGCAAAGACTTCTTGAGTGGCCTGCCCTGTGGCTTTGAGGAGAAGAAGACCGCCAGAGGCCAAAACCTGCCGTCCTTCCCACCCATCAGCCTCCTTTACACCAGTAAGAACTTTCTGCCTGCAGCGGGTCTGGGGACAGGACATGGAGAGGGCAGGAGGGAGCCTGGCTGGACACCACTTGGGCCAAGGGCTTCCAGGAGCTAAGGGGGAAATAATTCCAGTTGTCCCAGTCTGAGGTCTCCCACTGCTCCCATGGGGAGCTGGGGTGTGGGAACTGTGCACCCTCTTCCCTACCCCGTTCATAGCTGTCATTCTGCACGTGGCAAGCAGGACGCTGAGGCAGTCCATATCCATTCAGGACTCATGCTTTGAGCCTATATCCTTCATCAGTGCTGGCCTTGAGCAAAAGCATGCCCCTGAGACCTCGCTCTGCAGGCTGAGCCCCACTGCTGGGCTCCAGGGTTGCGCATCAAGCTGTCTCACTTCCCCCCCTCTCTTGCAGAGAAGCAGGTTTTCCAGCTGCGAGCCCACATGTACCAAGCCAGGAGTTTATTTGCGGCTGACAGCAGTGGCCTTTCAGACCCCTTTGCACGAGTCTTCTTCATCTCCCAGAGCCAATGCACCGAGGTAGACACCATCTCCTGACCTGGAGGGCTGGGTTGGGCTCTGGCGTTGCACGTCCCATCAGCTCTCCATCCTGCTCCCCTGCCACAGCTCTCACGACTGCTAGTGAATCAAGGATTAGGTTGATCATGGGGTCCTGGGGTGGGAAAGCAGTCACAACACTGGGGCTTGACTGTCTCCAGGAGCCCCTTCCCCAGGAGCACCTTCACGACATGCCCCCCTACACCAGCACACAGCTATCCTGTGTCCCTGTGGCCATGATTCACCTGCCTGGTTAGGAGAAACTGGAGCATGTTGAAGTGGTTTTTGTGTCTTCCCTTCCCAGGCTGATGGCTGCCAGGCTTTAGCAAGCCTGGTGGGCACTGGAAATAATTTGTGTCTGCTTGCCTGCTGTCGGGGTTTTTTTTTCTCAGAAGAGTCCTTGGGAGATACCCCAATGGCTCACTGGTCCAAAAAAACGTGCAGCAGCCCACTAGTGCTGCCAGACACTGGAGCTGCAGCCCGACACACGGCTGAGACAGGCCAGGGCTGTGCTTGTTCTCCAGAACTCATCCCTGTGGTTGCCCCATCACAGGGCACTGTTTCACCCTGATTTTACAGAAAGAAGGAGATAAGCAGAGCAAATAGAAACGTCAGAGTGAAGGGTGAATGCCGCAAGCTGCAAGGGTCAAGATCCGCAAAGCATTTCAGACCTATAATTCCCCCTCCATTCAGATCAGGCTTCAGATCCTACCGTGGATCTGTCTCATCTCCTGCCCCATCAGCCCTACGCTCTGTATAGCACCGGCTGCCTTCGCCCTTCGATCCAACAAACAGCTGCAAACCAAAGCGCTGCATGGAGAGGACATCGATACCCAGTAGACAGCAGACAGCTGTAGTGTACACATCTGCATCACAGCGCTCTTAATTCTCTTAATAAACGGTGAAGACAAAAGGACCCCTAAAGGGTACAGTGCTGCTCATCTATTTTAGCCGTACACCTTAGGAAGAGACAACTGCACCCTAAAAACATCGCGTTCTTTCCACTGCTTATAAAGGAAACCTGGGGTGACTATTCTAAAAGTAATGGACCCTTTACATTGTCCACAATGTCCAAGAGAAATATTTTCAAACCACTGCCCGCCCCAGCACTGCTAATGTCCTGGTGCAGGAAAACTGGGACCAACGCCCTGTCTGCTGCCCTTGCACAGGGCGTTAGCCCCTGGCTGGAGTGGTAAGTCCCCCTGCCATTCTTCCAGGTTCTCAACGAGACCCTTTGCCCGACCTGGGACCAGCTGCTGGTCTTCGACAATGTGGAGCTGTATGGGGAAGCTCATGAGATGCGGGATGACCCTCCCATAATTGTCATTGAGATCTATGACCAGGACACAGTGGTAAGATGAATCCCAGCAAAGGAAAATGTTTATGATTTAGATGCTGCGATCACTTCTAAGTCAGAGGCAAGGTAGATGGTGCAGAGGACGTAAGAAGCAGATTTTCTCCCAACCCTTGGAAGATGGTCCCCCCCCCACATCTCCCATGGCATGAGCAGCCTCTGCTGCTCATTAGATCTCAGACTCAACTTAATGATATCTTATTTTTGGAGAGTGAAGCAAGAGCTTTTGTTTGTGAGGCTGGAGGCAAGGAGACATTACCTGAGTCTTTCCCTTTAGAAAAGCTGCTCAAGTCCTGGCCTCCTTGCTGTCCCAGCCCTAGGCCACCTCCTTCACCTTATCTGAAGAAGCCAGGAGTGAAAGCTGGCACTGAGCTTTGGTGTCCCAGGCCCAGTGGGCTGGTCCTGTTCTGACCACGATGGGGAGAGCTCTGGGGCTGACTTGGGAGACTTCACGTTGGGTCAGCAAACCCAAGTGCTCTCTTCGCCTCTCCAGGGCAAAGCTGACTTCATGGGCCGCACCTTTGCCAAACCAGTGGTGAAGATGTCGGATGAGCACTACTGCCCCCCGCGCTTCCCCCCACAGCTGGAGTACTACCAGATCTACCGGGGCAACTCCACAGCAGGCGACCTGCTGGCTGCCTTCGAGCTGCTCCAGGTACCAGCTGGCCAAAGCCACCCCAGACCAAGGGAGGGAAAAGATGGGATGGGGGGGTTGCAAGGGAGCGGGGCTTAACCCGTGCTTATATATCTTAGGTGCTGCAAGGAGCAGGTCGTTCGTACATTCTAGAAAAGCTAGAAGGGTTTAGCACAGCTACTAACCCGGTGAGAGGGCAGCTCCTGCCCAGTTATGCCGGTCAGGATGATGTGCAGGGAGTCCCAGACATCCTGCTGGACAGGACACCCCACTAAAAGTGTTGTGTTAGCCCAAACTCTGCGTCATCACTGGGATACGGGAGGTGCCAATGGGAGTCCTGGCGTTCTTGGAGATGCCAATTTGAAGGTCTCAAGAAAAAGGGGTGTGAATTCATAGCAGCATCCCAAAAATATGATGAAAATGAACGAAAATGAATGAAAACGTGTCTCAGCAGACTCCTGGTGTGCAGGGAGCATGAGACGTCCCAGCTAAGAGAGAGGTCCCAGCAAACTCAGCGCAGTGCTGGTGGGTTCGGATGTGCAAGGACCGACCTACCACAGGCACCTCTAATGCAGCTGAGCACCAGCCAGGGGCAGCGGTCCCAAGGCTGGCCTCGCATCTGTGCGTGCCGGGAGCAGGCAGTGCCTGGGGAGGTGGACCCTTAGGAACTACCTGCTCCCTCCACCTCTGGGTCTCCCCTTGATTTCAGAGGAGACTTTGCTTTACACGCCTGTCTATCTGCCTGCAATGTCCTCAGATGCCCTGTGACGATGCCTGGTGTCCCACTCCCCAAGGTGCTTGTCCTGTCTCCTCTGCCTGCCAGGGCAGGTGCTTGTCCAAGCCTGTTTTTTTCCCCTGAACTTTCCTTGCAATGGGGCATTTTCTCCAGGGACTGGCTCACATCGGATATTTGATCTCCCTTATGCCCTGGGTTGGAAACAGGACCTGAAACCTGCTCCTGGGCTGAGCTCTTGGACCATTTCTGCACCTCTTTACACCTAGCCCAGGCAGATGCAACTCCTTGCAGGAGGAAAAGGAACAGCCCTGGGGTTGAGGTGTGTTGGTGGGCTGAGAAGTTTGCGTTGCTGCTGGGTCTGTCCTGTGTGGAAGCACAGCACTGCCCAGCACCTTCCGCTCGGGTGTACGCCTTTTCCCAAAGTACCCGCACAGTACCGTCAGCTGGATGCTCAGCAACCCTTGTTGCTCCTGCACCCTCCGAGACGGCGCAGACCCAATGCGTGAGAGCAGGGTGTGCCAGCTACAGCTGAGGCTGGCAAAAAGCTGCTTTCCCAGCAGCTGAGCGCCAGCTCAAAGGAACAGATCCTAATCCACGCTGCATCTCTTCCAGATTGGCCCTGGGGGCAAGTCAGACCTGCCCCCAATCGATGGCCCCACAGACGTGGACCGGGGCCCCATCCTGCCAGTGCCACTGGGGATTCGGCCGGTGCTGAGTAAATACAGAGTGGAGGTAACTGCCTTGGAGCACCGAATTTTAACGTTCAGCATTGTGTGGGGCAAGAGAGCCTGTCCATGGGTGCTTGAAGGCCAGGAGGGATCTCTGAGGCTCTGATGACTACCTGGGCACCAAGACCAGATGTCTGTACTGGCTGCACGGGGAGAGAGGCTGCAGCAGCCCTAAAAGAACAGGGAACCGGATCACTCCTTGCTGTCTTAAAGGTGGGCACCATAGCAAGTCTAGAGCCCTGCAGTAAGTGGCATTTGGGCCGAGACGCAATGCAGGGCACATTAGAGGTACACACGTAATACATCTCTACCCGCAGCAGTCAGGTGAGCTGCATCCCACCAATCTCAGGCATCAAGGGCAGAATGCCCCTCATGTACCTGCAGGTATCTAAAGGGTGATGCATCCAATCAGGGCCCCTCTCCCTTGGTTGTCTCGGTGGTGATCCAGGCAATACAGCCAGTGACGTTCGTTGCACAATTCACCCATGGTTGTAGGTGTATCTGCTCAGGTGAGATGCTGCTGACCAGATCTCCAGGTCTCTAAAAGGATCCTCGCTCCTGGTCTTCCACACATTTGCAGCTGGTTAAATAAATCGTATTCCTCTGATGTGCAAGGTGAATACAGCCATGAGGAATCAGGAGGAAGAAAAATCTCAGTTTAGGGGAACTTTCGGTCATGGCGGCAGTCTGTTATCCTATGAAGGGAGAGGCAAGTTCCCCCAGTGATACTGATATCACTTTGATAAAACGATGCCAGCACTGAATCAAGAGCCACTGTGGGTGGACAAAGCTGGTCTGCTCCTGCTCTATGGAGTCCCATGGCAGAAAAAGGCTAGAAAGGGAGAAAGGCAGAAAAGGGAGTGTCGAGGGCAGCAGGTTGGAGACCTTATGCTGCCGCAGATCAGGTGTGGGGTGGATTATGTGGGGTGTCAGAGAGAGACTGTGCTGCAGCCCTGAGACATGTGGAGGAGGAGAGGATACCTTGGGGATCCACCACTGCCCAGGTGATGACATTTCACAGCAAAGTCCCTGCTCCTGGGGGACGTGGAGAACCAACTCCTTTGGCTCCAGCCAGGGGCAGTCCCTCTCACATTCATGTTCTTCCTTCTCCTCCTCCTGCCCTAGATCTTGTTTTGGGGGCTGAGGGATCTGAAGAGAGTGAACCTGGCCCAGGTGGACCGGCCCCGGGTGGACATTGAGTGTGCTGGGAAGGGGGTCCAGTCAGCCCTCATCCAGAACTACAAGAAAAACCCCAACTTCAGCACTTTGGTCAAGTGGTTTGAAGTGGTGAGTGTTTCCTCTTCTCCCTGAGCCCTCAGCTGAAACCCAGATTTTCTGGAACCCAAACCATGGCTCCTAGCCCCTTTCTTCAGTTTCCCCACAGCAATGGAGGACATGAGCTCCATCCCAGTTGGTGATGGCCTTTCTCTGAGGGCTTCCAAGCCATGCTGGAGCCACTCCAGACCTCTTCCTCCAGCATGATCCCTGTTTTAGTCCCTACTGGCCTTTCCAACCACCAAAGTAGACATCCCACAGCCCACACCCAGCCCTTGATAACCAGCACACCTTTTCTTCCCAGGATCTCCCGGAGAATGAGCTGCTTCACCCACCCCTCAACATCCGGGTGGTGGACTGCCGGGCTTTCGGGCGTTACACCCTGGTGGGGTCCCACGCCGTCAGCTCCCTCCGAAAGTTCATCTACCGCCCACCAGATAAGAAAGCCCAGCACTGGAATATGACAGGTACCAGGCTTGGGCCATGGGGACCTGCCCAGTACGGGTCATCGGTGGGGCATTGCGCATGGAGAAGAGGGAGATGGGTGGAGGTTTGTAAGAACTATGGGATATTGCCTGCTTGTTGGTTAAGCAAGCAGTGATTCAGGGTTTGGGTCAAGGGGGTGAGAAGGCACAGGGTGTGAGGCCGTGATTGCCCTTTGATTTTTTGATCTGTGGGTCTCACTGCAATAATTGCATGCTCCCCCTGATACCTGTAAGACAAGAAAGGCTGGTTCACCTCTAACGTCTCTGCAGCTTCATGACTCTATACTCCCCAAATGTTCCTCAAGACTGGGAGGTGAATTTGCCACGCTCAGTGCCTGCTGCTGCTGCTATCTGAGTAAAGACTAGAAAGCTACAGATTGAGGCCACCCTCTCAACCCCAACACCACCCCATCTATCAGCACCCATGGCAAAAACCATCACAAACCCACTTTCCCTGCACCCAGCACAGCAGCCGAGGGCTTGGTGAGCCACAGGAATTGCTCACCTCCTCCCAGTCCTTGGTGGACGTGGAGGCACTCCTGGCTGGGCAGAGATGGGAGGTCTGTGGGAGGATTGCCAAGGGCCATCCCTGGTTCCAGCCAGGGGTCTGGACCTGCGGTTGTGTCCACGCCAGCTGATACTTTCAGGGCAATCATCTTCTCTGCGTCTTCTCCTCTGGAGGCTGGTGCAGGTGAAAAAACACAGTCCTTTCTCATCATCTGCTTCCCTTTGCTATGGAAGGGGGTTTTAATCATGCTGTAAGGGTCTGTGCTCATTTCCACCTCTTTTCTTCTCTGACCAAGGTGGTCACACATCACTCCTGCATGAATCCTGTAGGATCTCACCTAAGCTCTCAGTTTCTCCTCTACATTACCCTTCTTTATCCTTCTCTCTTGTACTTTCTCTTTCTCTGTCCTCTGTCCAGCTAAACACCTCAACGGCTATCTGGCAATGGCCAATGGGGCCCATCGCTCTCACCCCACAGGGGAGATCGTTGTCAATATGGAACCAGAGGTTCCCATCAAGAAGATGGAGACGATGGTGAAGCTGGAAGCTGTGAGTATCCGTATGTCAGCACCACTTTAGTATCTCTTTCCTCACTGAATTGCTGGTCTTTGAGGGATTCCATCCAAACGGAGGCCACCT
>NW_008825559.1:626417-637920 GCF_000699105.1 Pygoscelis adeliae | reverse complement strand
ATGAAGGGCCTTGGGTAATCGTCAGTCCTACAAATTGGCCTCCTTCTGTCCTCTCTGAAATTAGCTGGTGCTTGCTGCCCAGAAAAGGACGGTCCTGGGCTATACAAATTAGACGGCTTTATGTTTTCCTTCAAAAACAGTCAGATGGGAATGAGCACCCACAAGCACAACCCTGTCCCTGTCTGTGACCAACGCAGACACAAGTGACCCATCAGAAATTCCCCATCTGCACAGCTGCAGCGATCCTGCCCTTTCAAAGCACTGCACGCTGCACAGCCTCTGCAAGCAGCCAGAGTCACGCAGATTTCCCTAATACCTTTTTCCTTTTTACAATAGTTTTGAGACGTTCAGATGGCTACGTCAGCTCTCTGAAATGCCCGTTCAGCAGTCCGGATGGGTGGTCAGCGAGGTGTCGCTGCACAACCACTGTACACCAAGTCTGAGCTGTACAGGACACAGCAGATGCTCGTGGCATAGAGCTGATCCAGCCACACAGAGTCAGTCTGAGGCAGCCAAAGCTCTTTAGACCTGTTGTGCTTGCCCTGAAAATTGGGCACCGTATGCATTGGACAGGCAATGTGTCCCAGAGGCATCAGGCTTTGTTCACACACTGAATGTGCCTGCGCCCATTTTCTTGTGCAGAACAGGAATTTCAACTCCTTCTGGTACTCGTTCCAGAGCTTCCTCCACAAAAAGGAACAGATTGCTTTTTGCAGGAGGCTCTTTGCAGCAACATGCACATGCAACCCCCCAGACAAGCAGCACATGTGCATACATGTTGTGGGCTCCAAATAGGCATGGCCCCTCACGTGCGCATTTACAGAAAGGC
Organism: Pygoscelis adeliae; assembly: GCF_000699105.1. NCBI lineage: Eukaryota > Metazoa > Chordata > Aves > Sphenisciformes > Spheniscidae > Pygoscelis > Pygoscelis adeliae. The sequence goes on along the minus strand of NW_008825559.1, from coordinate 637,091 downwards.
TATGGCACATACAAAGCCTCACAAGCACACACGTGCAGATACGTACACATACATACACCCCACAAGGTCCCTGGTGCATTTACGTAGGCACTTACACGTAGAGTTCCTCGTATGTGCACAAGAAGCTGTCTCATGTATGTCTGCTCACACAGCTTCATGCAACAGGAGCTACTGGATATCTATGCATGGGTATGTCTGGAACGCCCCAGCACCCACATGCTTCTTGAAATCTACCACAGTAGCTTGCAGACCTTCCTAGATCGACAAGAAAAACTCCAAGAGAGCAGAGAGGTGTTATCCACGCTGAAGGCCAAAGTGTCTTTTCAGGCCCAATCCCTCGCTGTCAGGGACTGTGGTTCTCCCTTAGCAGAGCGCAAGAGAGACATCTGCCACGCGGAGATGGATTTGGTGCGTGGGTCACAGCAGACATCTCCCCTGTACGCAGAGCTTTCCCAGCCAGGGCTCTTCATTCAAGGCGTTCGGTTCCTTCATCCCTGGGGAGCTGTCTGTCACTTCTAATGCATGCGTGTGCTGGCGTGTATTTGTACTCGGCTGAGGCTGCGCTGCTAACCTGCTCTCCCTCTCCCTGTTCCCTTCCACCCCGGGCGGCAGAACTCCGATGCGGTGGTGAAGGTGGACGTGGTAAGTGATGGATCTGCTCTGCGTCCCTGCTCCCAACCCTCCACACCCCATCCTACCCTTCTGTGCACCTTTCAACGAGGACCATGCATCCTCACCAACCCCAAGATAGGAACTAGGGAACTGGGGTTGTTCAGCCTGGAGAAAAGGAGGCTGAGGGGAGACCTCGTCGCTCTCTACAACTACCTGAAAGGAGGCTGTAGCGAGGTGGGGGTCGGTCTCTTCTCCCAAGGAACAAGCGATAGGACGAGAGGAAACGGCCTCAAGTTGCGCCAGGGGAGGTTTAGATTGGATGTGAGGAAAAATTTCTTTACTGAAAGAGTGGTTAAACATTGGAACAGGCTGCCCAGGGAAGTGGTGGAGTCACCATCCCTGGAAGTATTTAAAAGACGTGTAGATGAGGCGCTTAGGGACATGGTTTAGTGGGCATGGGGGTGTTGGGTCGATGGTTGGACTCGATGATCTTAGAGGTCTTTTCCAACCTTTATGATTCTATGATTCTATAGGCGGGGACCAGCAGCCCCTTCATCCCAAGGCAGAGACAGAGCAGCATTGTCTCATCAACAGATAAGGCAGTGGCCTAGTCCCTGCAGCTTGGGAAGCTCTTCTGGGCCAGCGCTTCTCAGCCCAGCTGTGCCAGGAGGAGCAGGGCAGGCAGCGCCCTGCGGGAGAGATGCTGGTTATTCCCACCACAACCAGACACCAGCTGCAAAAGGCTTTATTGCACCACTAAGTGGACCCAGGGTACTTTGCCGGGCAGAGGGAAGATTGTTACCGTGTAAGATTCAGGTGCTGCAGCACCTGTATTTCCATGTGGGAAATACATGGATGAAAGGGATGACGGACGGGAGGGGAATGTCTCGGGACTCTGACGCTGTGTCTCTCTGGAGCCTTGGGCATCTTGCTTTGCTGCTCTGCGCCTCAGTGTCTGCGGCTGTAAATGGGGGAAAGTGCTAATGAGGCCACCCAGCCAGGAGGGTTCTGCCTTCTCAGGGGCTTCACCCACCACCTTTGCACTTCAAGAGTTATGTCACTTTCATCTGATCCCTCTTCTTCTCTGTCTTTGCTTCCCTTGTCCCTGCAGTCTGAGGAAGAGAAGGAGAAAAAGAAAAAGAAGAAGAAAGGAGGAGGAGGAGAAGAAGTAGAAGAGGAGGAGCCGGACGAGAGCATGCTGGACTGGTGGTCCAAGTATTTTGCTTCAATTGAGACTATGAAGGAGGTGGGTGCAGAGCGGAGGAGGGGTGTATGTAGGGGGGGAAGAGGTAAAAGTTTCCAGCCTGCAAGGTCTCACCTGTTTCCAGCTACTTCCAAGGGCTTGGGGCTGCGCTGCTTTCCTCGCTAACCTTGCCCAGCTGTCGGCAAGGCTTTTTTCTACCTGGCAGAGCTGAGCAGGATTCCTCTTCCCTGAGTGCGCTCGGGGTGGACTGGCTTGTATTCAGACACAGGTATTTAACCGCACCAGTGCTCAAGGCTGCACCGAGCAACTTTGATTTCTCCAGCAGTGCCAGAATCTCGCTCACAGCTCAGACGGGCAGAGCGAGCTGTGACCCTGAGTCAGGCACTTCCAGTGAGCACAGAGACCTCGGCACAAGCACCCACCCCCTGTTCGCTTCATTTCTCCCCCAGCAACTCCGGCAGCAGGAAGCAGCCGCAGCAGAAGCGGAGGAGAAGGAAGAAATGGAGACTGCAGAGGGTAAGCAGGTTGTGAACGAGGGAGGGAGCGCGGCAGGGAAAGGTAGGACCAGGACTCCTTCTGGTGCTTGAACGTGCTTTTGGAGCATGCTGTTGCTCTTCTGCCACGCTGTATATCCCCACGGAGGATCAATTTTTGTGAATGCAGGCCTGGTGTGGGCTGCGTTTGGGCTAACATGCTAACGCCAGGTGAATCCAAATCAGAGCGTGGCATTGTGGCAGCCTCCACCCCATCCGTGCTGGGAGGAAGGCCACGTGCACGTAATGCAGACTAGTGACCAGGATCCCCGTTATTGTCCCAGGACGTTTTTGTGCAATGACAAGTTAATATGTCATTAAAAGTCCCGTCACTTTGGCCGTGCCGATGTGTTAGCTATAGGACTGTGTGCTTGAAGTCTGTTGAGCACGCCGAGTAATAGATGCTTCTCGATCACCTTCATGGGGTTTTCCATTCTCATTTTGCAGGAGGCTTAATTTTTTTTTAATTTTGCTCCAGTTTTACAAGGGAAGATTCAACCAGACAAAAGGTCTGGGATTCATCTAATCTGAGTGCTTTTACCGGCATGTAGAGGCCTCCTTGTCTGCTGTTCTAGCACAGGCAGTGAAGAAAAATACGCACTTTTAGGGCAAATTCTCTGACCTATTTTCAATACCATGTTACGATAAGATGAATTGTACCCTAAATGCATTTTCCCCTGAAGGAAGTCAGGGGGTCTGTAGCTCAGATGGGGTGTTGCTGATGTCTAAAGTTAGGTGAGATGAATTTTGTACCGCAAGTGATGTGGGCCAAAAACACTGGTGAGTTGGGACGTGTTGGTCAAGGGTGACTTTGTCCATTTGCAGCCTGGGGCCTCCTTGCCAGTCCCACCAGCAGGGCTTGGAGGGATTTCCCTGAGGACTTTCACCCATGCTCTCCATATGTCCCGCGTCCCCATGACAGCGGGTTGCTGTCATGCCCGGGCAATGCAAAATCCATCAGCTGAGAAAAATACGGAGCCTGGTTTCTTTTGGAAGACTAGTCTTCGTATGACGAGAAAGATGAGGCCGGGTCTTGCTGAGCTTGGAGACAACTCTGAGCAGCTTCTTCCTGGGCTTGCTGTCGTGGCAGGGCTGCTGGGGGGGTGTCTTGTGTCCCCCATTGTTTTCTTTTTGTCTTCTGAGAAGGGTCCATTTCCCCTTGGCTCTCCCATTCCTTCCTCCTTTCCTCTTCCACATTACGTCTTTCCCTGTTGTCATCCGTCTGTCCCCATCTGCATTGCCCAGCAGTCATGAAAACTGGCAGAGGCAGCGAGGAACGGGGATGGTAGAGGGGTGGGGAGAAGTTTTCTTTGAACGTGCCTTTCCAGACAGCCTGTTCCCAGTGTAGTTGATGTCCCTGGCTGGTGGTTGCTCTGAACAGAGACCCTAACAACCTGTCCTTGCAGCTGGTCATGGGCAACACCTCTTTAAGGGCAGCGGCCTGTGCTCTGGTGCTGAGCATCAAGCACTGTCCCCTCTGCGATACCTAGGCTGGGGTTTTATTCTCCAGGCTGCATACAGCAGGAGAGGCCGGGTCTTGCTGAGCTTGGAGACAACTCTGAGCAGCTTCTTCCTGGGCTTGCTGTCGTGGCAGGGCTGCTGGGGGGGTGTCTTGTGTCCCCCATTGTTTTCTTTTTGTCTTCTGAGAAGGGTCCATTTCCCCTTGGCTCTCCCATTCCTTCCTCCTTTCCTCTTCCACATTACGTCTTTCCCTGTTGTCATCCGTCTGTCCCCATCTGCATTGCCCAGCAGTCATGAAAACTGGCAGAGGCAGCGAGGAACGGGGATGGTAGAGGGGTGGGAGAAGTTTTCTTTGAACGTGCCTTTCCAGACAGCCTGTTCCCAGTGTAGTTGATGTCCCTGGCTGGTGGTTGCTCTGAACAGAGACCCTAACAACCTGTCCTTGCAGCTGGTCATGGGCAACACCTCTTTAAGGGCAGCGGCCTGTGCTCTGGTGCTGAGCATCAAGCACTGTCCCCTCTGCGATACCTAGGCTGGGGTTTTATTCTCCAGGCTGCATACAGCAGGAAAAGCCTCCAGTAGAAGGAAGAAAAAGAGATGCTGTGGGCAGGATCAGGTCTTCTCACTGCTGTTGAAGCTAGCCAGAGCCTAGCACTCTGTCCATGTTTTGTAGTCCTCCAAATGACTTCTGCTCAGGTCAGCTCTGGAAGTTCACTGCACAGAGACCTCTGGGCTCCTGGAGATGCTGTGACCTGGGCAGCAGTGGCCAGAGTCAAGGAAAGACAGGAGAGGGCTGGAATGGGAGTTGCAGGCAGTAGCAGCTGTCAGCTTTCATGCTCCTCCTCTTTGAAGGACTTTGATCAAGTCCCCCCTCCCTGTCTCCTCCACCCCTCCTCACCCTCATTTCCATCTCCTCCCTCCTCGCCACTTCCCCTCGGACTCAGAAATCAAACTTGATGACTCTCCCATGAAAGGCTCCAAAGGTCAGGCGAAGAACAAGGAGAAGTCCAAGGCACCCAAAGACGATAAGAAGAAGAAGCAACAGTCAGCCCCTGAGCTTCCCGAGAAGAAGAACAAGCAGAAGATTGACGAACTGAAGGTGCGTGTGTCGGCCAGGGAGGAGAAGGCCCTGCCTGCTTGGTGGCAGGATGGAAGTCTGGCAGGATGGCAGTCCCAGCCACCTGGAGATCAGAGCAGGATGGGTCAACCCTGCATGAGGCACCTCGCCTATCTGAGGGGTATCTAACCCTAGGCGAGATGTGCCTTGGGACCGCCAGCTTCTCTCCATAGCTTGAAGGAGTCAGAGGTAACAAGCTTTACAGAAAAGGAGTTGCCCTGGGATAGGATCATCCTTGGGGCAGCTTGGATGTGCCCTGGCTGGAGGGGAGAGTTTTCCAGCCTGGTTATGGCTGGCCCAGCCGGGACTCAGGGCAGGGATGGGCTCTGGTTCAATGTACTGGCCCGTGGTGTTTATTAGGATTAATGTAGTCTTGATTCTGGGGTGCAGAAGGGGTTCGAACCTGGGTCTTGCACAGAGGGGGGACAGCCACCTCGCCCATTCAGCTGAGCTTCCCTCTTGTACGTTATCAGTTCGGGGAGGTGCTTGTGGCATAAAGGTCCGACCCAATGACCCTGGAGATCCTTTCCCTTCCTAGAGAATTGGGCATTGGGAGCTGAGGTGTCCATGTTCCCTCTGAGTTGACGCGGGTAGTCACCGTATCTTTTCCTCACCTTTTTTTCTTTTTACCTAGTTCCCCTCCTTTAACTTTCTGTCATCTCAGGTCTTCAACAAAGAGCTGGAAACAGAGTTTGATAACTTTGAGGACTGGCTGCACACCTTCAACCTGCTCCGTGGGAAGATTGGGGACAACGACGACAATGCAACAGAAGAGGAGCGGACAGTGGGGAGGTTCAAAGTGAGTTTGGTTGCTGAGTCGGGCCAGGGCAGGGGCAGCCTGGGGAACCCTTGCCAACAGGTTTCTCTGCTGAAGCTGGTTTAGCAGGAAGGAGTTGTATGCTGTAGAAACCAATTTGCATTGACCCAGCTGCAGGCACCTTGCAGGGAGAGAAAGCCTCCCAGGATAGCACCAGAAATCAGATAGCTTCAAAGAGCGCATCCACAGAAGTGGTGAACTGCAAGCAAGCAGATCCTTGATGATTCTTACAGAAGTCCAAGGGAAAAGCAGGTTCTCTTTCTTGGCCACTGTGGAAATAAGTCTTGCCCTGAGTTCTCTCTGAACCATTTTTCACCAATACCAGTCATCTGGGCTCACGGCCATGTTGCACCATTGCCAGGACCCCTGCAATGTAGGAGCACATCTGTCAGCTACATGATTCTTGGACAAGAACCTTTTTGAGGGTGCGATCCTAGTCAGATGAAGCCTGTTGATGCCGGTTTTGCCCTTCGTTTGCTTAGCAGAGGAGATGAGCAGGCAGTTCCCCACTTCAGCTATGATCAGATGCTTAGGGAGCATAGAAATCAGCAGTGTTTCATGTGGTAATTCCCAGATTTTTCAGCCCATCCCTCGTCAACCCTTTTATTCCCATTGCTTTTGTCCTCCTGTCAGTTTTACTCTTGGAAATCCCTGTCCACGAGCACCTTGCTAGTTTGATTCCTCTGCAGGCCTCCTTCCCATTGTCCAATTTCTCTGCTCATGGTTGCAACCCCTGAAGAGGTGCTTGCACGGTGGAGGAATTTTCCAGATCTGGCCTGTCTGCTCCAGCACATGGCTAGAAACAAGGATATTGACTGGGTCCTCAGGAAGGGTGGTTTGGGATGGGTTTGCTTACCCTGAGCCCCTGAGCAGCAGGACTCTCATCGGGCTGTGCACTCCCTCGCACCAGGGCTCCATGTGTGTCTACAAAGTGCCGCTCCCTGATGATATCACCAAGGAGGCAGGATACGACCCCAACTTTGGCATGTTCCAGGGGATCCCCAGCAACGACCCCATCAATGTGCTGGTCCGAGTCTATATTGTGCGGGTGAGTATAACTGTGTGGTGTGGCAAGGCGTGATCCTGCGCTCCCTTCCACGGCGCACACCCAGGAGCTGGTCCCAAAGCTGTAGGGATGTTGGTTTTTAGCGCTCAGAGCATCAGGGCCAAGGACGCAGCGTGGGGACTGAAGCAACTCATTGATGGGGACTCGAATGGTGTCTCCATAGCTGTGTGCTCCAAGCACTGGGAGCAAGCCAGATCCAAGCTCCTGCCAGATCCAGAGACCTTTCTTCTGCTATGTAGGATGGACCGGCGTGTCTGTCCCAGTGCTTAACTCAAGTTGAATCATTTGGATCAGCCTGGACTGCGAGGTGCCGGTTCCTTACATAGCCATGACACCTCAGTGAAGCACATGCAGAGCTGAATGGGAGCTGGCAGGGTCTAGTAGACCTGGTTGAAGGGCATGGCACCTCCTTGAACACACGCTGAGCTAACGCACGTTTCTTTATATGGAGCGTGCTCTGGAAAAAGTCCTTTCCTGACCCTTAAACTAGTCACCTGTGTGTCCCCAAGCAAGTGAGTGAGGTACTGAAGCCGGGCACTTGAGAGGGATCTCAGTCCTGCTAGAAGCACCGGGGCTGCTCTTTGTCACCGCCTTGTCCTGGTGTTACTAACCCAACCTAATTCCGGCTACATTTCCCGCTAGCCTAACTCTCCATCTAGTGCTGCATCCCATTGCCCAATGGGGTAATGAGTCTCGCACCCATCACCGACGGACTGAGGCTGCAATGGTAGGCACCAGCCTGATCAGCACCAACAACCACCAGGACTGGCTGGATGTGTCCTGTCATGGGCATCTGCTGTCGTGTGCCACGATGGAGGTTGGGACTGGAGAGTTTGGGGATACTCACCCCCTTTGTGGGGAGAAGCCAGAAGCCCTTGGCCCTAATGTAGTGAGTGGAGAGAACAAGAGGGGAAGGGGAAAGTCATCTTGACATCTTGGTTGGGTTGTTGCTCTGGGTCTTTCTTTAGAGGAGCCTGTTTCTTTCCACCGATGAAAGAGATGCTAAAGGAGGCTGTGGTTATGTCTCTCTGAGGGGACACAGCCAGCCCCAACCCCTCCCCAAACCAGGACAGGGATTAACACAAGGCAGGACTTATCCCCAGTTTAAACCAAGCCACTCTATTCAGGAGGCCCAAAGAGCGTAGCCGCATGCCTACGGCCAGGCAACGCCAGCTGGTCTCAGGGGTGGAGAATGGGGCCATCCCTGAATTGCTCGCTACTGTGGATGGCACTGATGTATCTCATCCGTTCTCTGCAGGCCACGGACCTTCACCCAGCTGACATCAACGGGAAAGCCGACCCCTATATTGCCATCAAGCTGGGGAAGACGGACATCAAAGACAAGGAGAACTACATCTCCAAGCAGCTGAACCCTGTCTTTGGAAAGTGAGTTGCCCCAGCCCTGTTACCTGTCTGCACCTGGAAGGGGTGAGCTAAGCCTGAGCCAAGCTTGCCAGCCCTCGGACCTGCACCCTAGCTGTCCCACAGCTGCTTGGGCTCAAAAGACAGGACTCATCGCACAGAACTTTCCTTGCAAGCAGTGTAGGCATCGTCATTTCAGCCATCTGTCCTTCTTTGCCAGTGATATGGTCAATATAGTAAAGGGCGTTTAAGAGACGTCCACCTCTGATCAAGATAAAGTACCTACTTTAGGAATCATTAGGCCTGAACTCCAGTGAGAGTATGGCCTGGCTCTCCAGCGACACACAAACTTAGTTTCAGGGCTGTTGATACTCAGGTCAAGCAATCACCCTGTGCCGCCTCCTGTCTAGGGCTGCTGGATCTGAAACAGGCCACGCAGAGGTTTACTTAAAACCCCTACCTTGAATGTCCTGCAGTGGAAATGGCCTCAAGTTGCGCCAGGGGAGGTTTAGGTTGGACGTGAGGAAAAATGTCTTTACTGAAAGAGTGGTTAAACCTTGGACCAGGCTGCCCAGGGGAGTGGTGGAGTCACCATCCCTGGAAGTATTTAAAAGACGGGTAGATGAGGCGCTGAGGGACATGGTTTAGTGGGCATGGTGGTGTTGGGTTGACGGTTGGACTCGATGATCTTAGAGGTCTCTTCCAACCTTAATGATTCTATGATTCTATGCAAATTAAACACTGTCCACAGACTGGAGCAGACCCACCTCACCCACGCGTCTGTCCTCAGTAGCAGCCAAACCCTTCAACAGCTTTTCTCTTTCCCCTGGCCTAGATCCTTTGACATCGAGGCCACCTTCCCCATGGAGTCCATGCTGACAGTGGCGGTGTACGACTGGGACTTGGTGGGGACTGACGACCTCATTGGAGAGACCAAGATTGATCTGGAGAACCGCTACTACAGCAAGCACCGAGCTACATGTGGGGTGTCACAGACTTACTCCATGTACGAGCAAAGCTTTCCCTGCCCAACCTTCTGCCTGGACCCATGCCTGTCTCATCTTCCACACCAAGCCTAGATCTCCTGCAGGAATCTCCCTCCTTTATTGCCTGCTAATGGAGGAGTCTGTGCTGTACCCTCACTCTTAAGACAGGTTTTGTGACCAGCACAGCAGGGCAGCAGTGGAGCGGGTTGTAAGGAGCCCAGGGCAGGGAGGAAGGGACTGGTGGGACTGGGTAGAGGGGTGAGGCTGGAGCTGAAATAGCAGCAGGGCCAAAGGAGCAATGCTGAGCATCGGGAGTCAAGTGGGGTGCGCTGGGGATTTCAGGTCTGAGTCAGCACAGAGTAAAGGGGCTGGGGTGGAAGGGTGTTAGCAAAGTGTAGAGGGGGGTCACAGAGGGACCTAGTCTGCTCTGAAGTTTCATGTTTGCTGCCTCAGATCCTCTCCCTTTGAATCCTGGGTCCTTCGTGGCAGTAGCATTTGTTTTGCTGGCAGAGGGGGACAAAATCGCTTTTTCCTCCAAATCTTGCTACTACTTCACTGACCTTGCCCTCCTATTCACAGACATGGTTATAACACCTGGCGTGACCCCATGAAGCCCTCCCAAATCCTGTCCAAGCTGTGCAAAGAGGGCAAGGTGGATGGGCCGCACTTTGGGCCAGGAGGAAGAGTGAAAGTTGCCAACAGGGTCTTCACCGGCCCCACGGAGATTGAGGACGAAAATGGTACCTGCCCCATGGGATGAAGGTTGCGGAGGGGAGCAGGGGTCTGGGGTGTCCCTTCATCATCCAGGATTGGGGACAGATGTAGTGGCCCCATCACCGCAAAGCAGCGCTGCAATCACTCTCCACCCACCACCTTAAATGGACCTTCCAGTATGTGACCAGTTAGACAGAGTCTTATAGACCACCCAGGCCAGTGGGTTGCTCTCAGAATCACTCATGGGCGTCCGTGGCATAGCATCGCCAAAGCTGCCTTTGAAAACTTCCTCCTGGCACTGTATGCCCAAAGAGCAATGAAGACACCCCACCTTGGCCTTTCCAGGGTTTAGGAAGCCTTTCTCCATGTAACTGCATCCCCAAACAACGGCTGCGTCCCAACGCACTCACGTGTGCCCAAGAAAGACAAAGGCAGGCCAGGAGGGGTGCAGAAGAGGAGGAGGACATGGTCAATGGATACAGAGCTTGTTCAGCCTGGGAAAACACAGACTGGCAGGGGATCTGGACCTTCTGTAAATACTAGGGTTAGAGGGAGGAGAAGGAGAGCGAGTTAGGAAGTGTTGGCTGAAGGACAAATTGTGCACCAGGAAATGGAGACGAGTAGCTAGTAGGCAGTTCTGTGCCCTTGGAGTAGGGGTAGAGGAACGGGGTTGTTTGCTGTCCCTGGTGTGTCTCTGCCCAGTTCTCCAAGCTCAGCCCTCCCTTTGCCCACGCAGGTCAGAAGAGGCAGACAGATGAACACCTGGCCCTGACTGTGCTGCGCCACTGGGAGGACATCCCAC
>NW_008825559.1:625830-626217 GCF_000699105.1 Pygoscelis adeliae | reverse complement strand
CCAGCCGTAACCCACCTTGTCGTGGGCAGCAGAGGTGGGGGAGGCATCCTGCAAAGAGTGGTGCTTGGGCATCAACAGCCCTTAACAGTCACCTGTTGACCCTAGCAGACTAAACCTTCGGTGCCTCTCCTGCTCCAGCCTGCATCCGTTTCATACCCCCAAGTCCCTTGGTCCCCCTACTCCCCGTGCCTGTGCACCTCGGCACCACGCCATGCCAGGAGGCACTCTTCTGCAGAGGGTGAAAAAGGACTCATGGCATGGGGGAGCCCTGCCTTGCCCCATATCTGGCAGGGTTCAGTGGTTGCAGGCCCTGCCCCACATCTGGCATGGCCAGACTGATGTTGAAGGGCAAGAGGAGCTGGGGGGGGGGGGGCACGGCCGGGGCGG
>NW_008825559.1:620475-625743 GCF_000699105.1 Pygoscelis adeliae | reverse complement strand
CCCCTTCCCCTGCCACTGATATTTCCCCCAGGAAACCAAAGAAGTAAGGAACCTCCCAGCCAGCCAACCCCAGGGAAAACTCAAGGCTGGGGATGGAGCCCTGCTTCTCCCCTCTCCTGCTGCTGCTCCATGGCCCAGCCCGGCCCTCTGCCTGGGTACCTCAACCATGCTGGCACTTCCAGAGATCCCAAGACTGGAGGCATCGAGCGATGCCTTCCCCTTCCAGAGCTGCTTCAGAAGGGTGGTATCCCGCCTGTTCCATCCCCTGCAGCTCCCGATCTCTCTTGTCTGTGTAGACTAGGAAATTAAATTGTTGCCCCGTCCCCGGCACAGGGCCAGGGCAGACCAGTGCGCCCAGCCCTGACCCCCTCCCAGGCAGGGGCAGGGTTAGCCCAGGGCAAGGCATCCCTGGGCAGTTTGGATGGACCCTTTCCAGGAGGTGATGGCTGGAGCCCGGGGCAGGGAAGGTTACTGGGACACAGTCGGTCAATCAAAGCAGGACAGAGCAGGCAACAGGCAGTGTAATAAAGAGTTCTTCCCTCCTCACCCTGCCCTCTCCCAACTTATTTAGAGAGAAGAAAGGCATTTCTCCCCTCGGCATCCCTCCTAGCCCTGCCTTACCCTGCTAGACTCTGTCCTTGGGCCCCTTTTCCCACCCCCAGGGCCGGGATACGGGAACAGCACTGGGCATCCCGGTGGGAGTCTCTTGCGCTCCCGTGCCCAGCAGATGACACCTTGGATGGAGAGAACGTCCCTTGATCCCAGTGGGCTGCAGATGGGGTCTGAACAGCAGGGCAGGCAGCCGCAGGAAAGCTGAGGCCAAGGGCGAGGTCCGGACACCAGCGCAGACTGGAAAAGCAGAGGGTTGTCTACAGTGCAGCCCAGGACAGCCATGCTCAGCAGTGACCCATGAGCTGGAGCGGAGATGTTGCTATTGATGGGCTGAAGAGAGGGTTTGCAGGTAGATGATAGCCTGTTTCGAGCAAGGTTACGCCTGGTTATCGTCCTAAGGGTTTAATCCATCTCCCCTTTGCTGGGAGCACCTGGCCCCACCTGACACTAGCTGTAGGTACTGGAGAGGCACAGCATGGGACAGGCTCCCACCCATGGGAGCAGACAGGAGGGGGCTGGAACTGGAGGAGATGGCAGGAGTCCCACAGCTGGGCTCAGCCAGGGCATTGTCAGAGGGAGATACCGAGGAGGTGGGTTAAGGAAGCTGTAAGTCCTGCACTTTGGCCACAACAACCCCGTGCAGCGCTACAGGCTTGGGGAAGAGTGGCTGGAAAGCTGCCTGGCGGAAAAGGACCTGGGGGTGCTGGTCGACAGCCGGCTGAACATGAGCCGGCAGTGTGCCCAGGCGGCCAAGAAGGCCAAGGGCATCCTGGCCTGTATCAGAACTAGTGTGGCCAGCAGGAGCAGGGCAGTGATCGTGCCCCTGTACTCGGCACTGGTGAGGCCGCACCTCGAACCCTGTGTTCAGTTTTGGGCCCCTCACTCCAAGAAGGACGTCGAGGTGCTGGAGCGTGTCCAGAGAAGGGCAACGAGGCTGGTGAGGGGTCTGGAGAACAAGTCTGATGAGGAGCGGCTGAGGGAGCTGGGGTTGTTCAGCCTGGAGAAAAGGAGGCTGAGGGGAGACCTCATCGCTCTCTACAACCACCTGAAAGGAGGCTGTAGCGAGGTGGGGGTCGGTCTCTTCTCCCAAGTAACTGGCGAAAGGACGAGAGGAAACGGCCTCAAGTTGCGCCAGGGGAGGTTTAGATTGGATGTGAGGAAAAATGTCTTTACTGAAAGAGTGGTTAAACCTTGGACCAGGCTGCCCAGGGAAGTGGTTGAGTCCCCATCCCTGGAGGTATTTAAAAGACGGGTAGATGAGGCGCTGAGGGACATGGTTTAGTGGGCATGGGGGTGTTGGGTTGACGGTTGGACTCGATGATCTTGGAGGTCTCTTCCAACCGTAATGATTCTATGATTCTATGATTCTAAGTCCCCTTCCCCTCACCTGTAGGACCCCCTGGTACTTCTAGCGATGTGTTACGCTTGCGGCTGCGTTTCTCTGCCACTGTCCCCCAGCCTTCCTCCAGCCTTTCCACGTTGCAAGGAATCTGGCTTCTGCTCTTCCTCCGCCTGCTCCCACCGCAGCTGCTTTCTCCATCACCAAAACACCCAGCCAAGCCGAATGTGACTGGGCAACCCCGGGTTGCTGCACACAAAAGGCAGTGCTGGGAATATCTCAGAGTCTCTGAACCTGCTGGAGTCCTAAGAAGGACTGTGGTGCCCGGGGGACTGCCCTGGACAGGGGAGCAGGGTTCACTTCTGAAGGCAGCGACAAATCCCCCTCATTTCTAAGGGGTGACAGCCCTGCTGCGTAAGGTGGGGAAACCAGGAAGAGAGCTGGACTCAGACTGTTTCGCAGACCCCATTTTAGCCACAAATCTACCAAAGGCCAAGCCTGGGCTGTCCCCTCGAGCCTTTGGCTTGGGCCTCACAGAGGTTCAGAGCAGAGGGAGGTAAAGCTGCCCTTGCTGCTCTGCTCACCCTGCCTGGGCTGACCTGAGCTCATGCACAGATCCCCCCCCCGGTTCCTGCCCTCATGATCCCTCAGATAAGATTCCTGCGAGCAGTTCCCTGCGGTGGGGGTGCCTGGCCCTGGTTTCTGGCAGTGTCACCCCATTCCCTCCTGCCCCTTTGCCCGCCCCCATGCCTCACCTCCTTGTCTCCCTTCCTCCTGCCAGGTATGAGCTTAGAGTGATAGTGTGGAACACAGACGAGGTCATCCTGGAGGACGATGACTACTTCACCGGCGAGAAATCCAGTGACATTTTTGTCAGGGGGTAGGTACAGCGTGGCATGCCAGCACCACCTCCTCTGCTTCTCCCTGGGGGGTGCTAGTGCTCGCTGGGCTCCCCGGGGTGGTTTTGGAGTTGGGGGGGGGTGTACGACATGGACTGTGGTGCAGGGTCAGGTAGCGCCAATGCTGCCGTTGTCTTCTGTGCTGTTTCTTGCCTCTCTGTCTCTCTCTCTTGGCTGCATGACCCGCTGCATGTGCCTGGCCTGCCCGCCCAGCTTTGAGCTGCGGGTTACCTTCTGGAACACCGATGGGGTGGTTTTGGAAGATGATGCTTTCCTGGCGGGAGAGAAGATGTCTGATGTCTGTGTCAGGGGGTAATGGCCGAGGCCTCGCTGCTTGGCCGCGTCTGCCCCTCTTCCCCTCTTTGAGCTTGTCTTGATGCCCCCACTTGGCATGTCAGCCCTGCAACCTCCAGCTCCAGCACCTGGAGCCAAATTGTGGTTAGTTCCCATCTCCGCTTCACTCTCACCCAGCAGTAGGGGAAAGCCCCTTCCAAAACTCGCCCGTACAGAGATGAGGGGACCCACACCTGCTCACAGCCCAGTTCTTTACAGGACCTCAAATCAATGCAACGACATTTCAGGCTGGTGGCTGAATACGCAGTGGTTTCCCACCAGTCTGTTAAACTGCTCGGTGCTTCCTCTGCAGCCTCGCCAGCTCAGGCCAGGTCTCCTCTGCTTGCACCTCGTGCCGCTCTCAGAAAACTGGGTCTGTTTTGGCATCTCGGGTCCCATCAGCCCAGCGGCTTTTCTGCAATGGCTCTGAATCTGGGGTGCTCCAGCCCTTCCCCATCAGTGTGGTGGGGGAATCACTTGACCTTTGTGTTTTGTGGGGCAGAGCAGGGCATCGGCATGCTCAGAGCCCGAGAGGACACCCCTGCATTGGGTGCCTGTGCATGGAGACGTGTCCCTGCTGGCTGCAGCCTCTCAGGACAAACAGACGCGCAAAAACCTGAGAGCACCCTGGGGAACGGAGGTGCCTTGGCTCGTCAGAGAAAGGGGCTGAGGAGCACTGAGAAACAAAGCTGTGTTCCCCCGGGTCCCAGACTTGCTGGTGTGGACCATCCTCCATGTCCCTTTTGCTCTGGGAATCCTGCTCACTGGAGCCAGAAAATTAGGGGAACAAGCACATGCGATGGCAAGGTCGGCATGGCCACCCCGTCTCCCAGGGTGGCATGACTGGGACCCCACTGTCTCCAGCGACACGGTGCCCACGGTGCCTATCTGAGCTGGGCACTTCAGGTCCCTTCGCTGGAGACTGGGTCAGCAGAGATATCCCCACCCTCAAGCAGAGCCTGCAGCAGGCCCTAAATACCTCTGATGGGCTCAGATAGATGTGCCCTGGCACAGGGAGCCTGCGGTGACCAGTACAGACCGACCTGCGTCCACGAGTGAGAAGGTCTCTACAGCCTCCCCTGGGCCTGTCCACTCCACCAGTGCGGGATGGGGACAGCCTTCCAGCATGCTCTGCTCCAGACTCCCCAGCAATGCTCCTTGCTCCTGTCCACCTCTTTAACATCTCCCTGCCCAGAGAAAGACCCCTAACAACCTGCTTGCATTTCTTGCTCTCCGACCCCCCCGTTCCCCCCAGGTCTGTCCTGTCCCCATGCCTGTTGTGCCCCTTGGAGACACTGCTGTGGTGATTCAAGCAGCCCCAGCCCATTGCTCATGCCTTTTAGGTCCTTCCAGTCTGCCCACGCATTGCTGGCCTGGAGGCGTCCTGGCTGCACGCACAGGATGGTCCTGTGCCCTCTCCTCCCTCCTGTAACGTGTGCCACCCCTCTCATCCCTCTGGGCCCTGCAGGTGGCTGAAGGGTCAGCAGGAGGACAAGCAAGACACGGACGTCCATTACCACTCACTCACTGGTGAAGGCAACTTCAACTGGCGCTACATCTTCCCCTTTGACTACCTGATGGCGGAGGAGAAAATCGTCATCTCCAAGAAGGAGTCCATGTTCTCCTGGGATGAGACCGAGTACAAGATCCCAGCTCGCCTCACCCTGCAGGTCTGGGATGCTGACCACTTCTCGGCCGACGATTTCCTCGGTAAGCGGGGGGGGGGTCTGCTGTGCTGGGGCAATGGGGCGGCCAGCAGGGAGCCCACGGCTGGACACATAGGGAGCAGCGTGGGAGGAGACAAAGCCTATATAGGAACGGAACCTGGAAGGGTAGCTCTGCTCCTCAAGTCCACAACATCCTACAAACCCCCTTTAGAGGCTGCTGGTAAGAGAAGGTAGGATGAGAGCCCTTGTCTCCGCTGCTGCTGATAAAAGGCTGCTCCTGTAGCAAAGATGTCAGCTTTTTAGTTCCCAGAGCTAGTTCAAAGTTGCTCTCCAGGGCAGGAGATGCTGGCCCAGCCCACCTCCAGCCAAGGACTCAGCATTTTGGGGGTGCTAACATCTGTTCTCCCCTTTCTCCTGC
>NW_008825559.1:617413-620370 GCF_000699105.1 Pygoscelis adeliae | reverse complement strand
CTGGAGATGGTGACGAACGAGGCAGAGCTGCCCATGGTCTCCATCTTCAAGCAGAAGCGGGTGAAGGGCTGGTGGCCGTTCGTGGCCAGAGATGAGAATGATGAGCTGGAGATTACCGTAAGGATGAGGAAAAGGGAGGGATTTTGCATCCTGGGGATTGAACTCTGCAGACACCCACCACCACCCCCCCGCACTTGCCTCTGTTCCCTCAGGTCCCCTCTGTCACCATGTCTTGGGGGGCTGAGGTGGGGAGCATTGCCTAGGTCTCAGCACAACTCTCTGCTCCCTGCAGGGGAAAGTGGAGGCTGAACTGCACCTTCTGACGGCAGAGGAGGCAGAGAAATCCCCCGCTGGGCTGGCTCGCAACGAGCCTGATCCACTGGAGAAACCCAAGTAAGTAGGAAACCCCACTCCCCAGCAGGCACCTGGGCTTCTGGGAGAAGCTGTGGGGTGGTCCCCGGGGAGGGAGCCAGGCATGGGGAGGCGAGGAGGGGTCGCACCAGGGGATGTAGGAATGAGGGTTATGGGCAGAGCCGTCTCTGCTGGTCCCCCCCTATTGCCTGCTATTCACTGCCCCACTGCTTTTCCTTACTCTGTTCCTCCTCTGCCTCTCTTCTTGGTTCCATTCCCTTTCCTTGGCCTCCCACCTCCTCCTCCTCCTCTCCGGTCCTCACCGTCAGATTCCAGCTTCAACTGGAATCCTCACGCTCCATCACGAACCTGCATTACTCCATCTGGCACATGTCATGCTGACTCCCCTTGTCCACCCTCCTCATCCTCCTGGCTGGGCTCTTTCACTCTGTGCAGGCTTACCCAGGGAAGGGGATCCTGCACCCCACTTTGCCCACCATGTCCATTGTTGCACTGCCTGCCGTGCATCCCTTCTCCACAGCCATGGCATTAACGATGGGTATTTGCTTCCCCTGCAGCCGCCCGGACACGTCCTTCATCTGGTTCCTGAACCCACTCAAGTCCATCAAATACCTCATCTGCACGCGCTACAAGTGGCTCATCATCAAAATCGTGCTGGCCCTGTTGCTCCTCATCATGATCGCCCTCTTCCTCTACAGCATGCCAGGCTACATGGTCAAGAAGCTGCTGGGAGCATGAAGCATGGGAGCCTCCCCCACGTCCCCAGCCCCGTGCCAGCACCTTCCCCAGCTCCATGCCCCCCTTCTCCCCACAGCCTCTCAGCAGCCTCAGGGGGACATCTCCCTGCTGCTGCTGCTGCTGCTGGGCCTCCTCGTTTGCATTCCTCCTCTGTGGGTCCCATTCGTGGCTTTACTCCCAGAGAAATGGGGCTGGAGGATGGCGTCGATGGTGCCCAGCTGGCCACCGCGGGGCACCCAGGCTGGGGGTCTCGGAGCCCTTTGCCCACTGGGGCCATGGCGGGTGCCCTCCCGGGGAGCTCAGCCTCAGGGGAAGGGGAGCGAGAGCTGGGGCTGGAGCCGTGGGAGCGCTCCCGAAAGGCTCGTTGGAGGGACAGTCAGAAACAAGGATGAAGCAGGGACCGGGGATAGCTGGGGGACATGCCAGACCCATCAGCGTGGGGACGGCACAGAGCCCGTCCCCCCCTGCCAGCACTGTCCCTGCTCCACTCATAGCTCTGGAGGCCACTGCCCCCCCCCCCCCACGCCCCCCCACGGGGGACACCAGGCTTCGTGCCCCAGCAGCCGCCAAGGCCCTGCAGAGAGCCCGGGGGCTGTGCAAGGGGCAGGCCCTGCCCTTCCCTCCCCATGGCTCTGGCAGAGGCAGGGAAGCGGCCAGCAGCTCAAACATCTTCCTAAGGTTACCGACCCGGAGGTGGTGGTGGCTGGACGTCCCCGGGGGCTCACAGGGAGCCAGGTTCTCTGGCACAGCGTGAGCTCCCTGTGGCCTTCTTGATTCTTGGTTTTTTGTGTTTGGATTGATATGTATTGCGGCTGGAGTCTTCCTTGCCGTGTATATCAGGGAAGGGCTCTTTTCTCAGCTCACTGCGATATTCAGCTGTTGAAAAGCCACCTTTCTCAGCTTCAAGTGTGCAAGACCCTCACTGAATAATTGAGGAGATCTCGGGGGATGGTTTTAGGATGCTACTGTTTTAATCAGTCAATAAAAATGGGCTTTCACTGCCAGGTTCTCCGCCGAGGTCTCGCGTTAGCGGGGAGAGGGCTTGTCGCTGGCTGCTGTTCAAGACGAGCCCTTTTCTCCTTCCCTCCGTCTGCCCCGACGCTTCCCGGTCGCAGCCTGCTGCCTCTCCCCGGTTCCCGTGCCCTGGGCGGCAGCCCGGTCCCTCAGCTGCACGGGGACCAAAACCGGCATGGCCCTGCCTTCCCCTCTGGGCAGGACGGCAGCAGGCAGACAGGGATCGAGAGGGGCTGCTGCTGGGCAGGCAAGTCCCAGTCACTTCCCTCCATCATCTGCCGGCTGCACTGGGGTGGGGGGGGCTGCCCAGCGGGCAGTCTCTTCTCGCCCATCCTAGGAGGGAGAAAGGAGGTGAGGAGGGACCCCTGGGCTCCATTTGTCCCCAAGCAGGAACCCCCGGGGCAGGGAGGCCCCACAGAGGCCCAGGGGGGCTTTGAGGGAAGGGGTGCGGGGGGGGGTGAGCGGCGGGCATCGGGCATCTCCTGGGCATCCCTGGCATTTCATTTCCCCTTGCCCTCCGCAAGCCCCGCAGGACACACCACCTCCCCTGGCCTCTTCCACCCATCAGGGTCCTGCGCCTCTCGCTGGCTCTGTGCCGGACCCTGCCTCTCCGCGTGCTGTCCCTCCCAGCAGTCCCGTGTGTGCACGGGAAGCACCGGCTTAGCCGGGGCACATCTTCCCCCCCTGCCCCAGGACCCGCACAGGCCCCGAGTGCCGATCCCCAGGAGAGCCCAGGAGGGCCCCCTTGCTGGTGGAGGGCGGTGGGGGAGGGAAATGGGGGTGCCTCTCCTAACCGCCGTGACCATCCTCCAAAAAAACCGACAACCTCCGGC
>NW_008825559.1:615267-615523 GCF_000699105.1 Pygoscelis adeliae | reverse complement strand
GGCGAGGGTGGGTGGCGGCAGCCAGTCCCCGCCCGCGGTGCTGGCAGGTGCTGAGCTTTCTGCTGTCCCCAGCTGGCCCCGCTCTCCCTCAACGCTCCCCCCCACTCTGGTCTTCAGCCTGCACCAGCCCCCGTTTACAGGATCCGGACAGATCAAGCAAAACCCTTCAGTGCACTTTTGTCATCTCCCACCATCTGAGTGGTTCCCGAAGAGGTGAAATTTCCTCCAGCAGCATCTCCGCTCCTCAGCAACAGCC
>NW_008825559.1:612874-614871 GCF_000699105.1 Pygoscelis adeliae | reverse complement strand
ACACGCTCCGCAGGAGCTGTTTCACTGAGATATCTCCTCAGAGAAGACACGGGACGTGCCCCAGCTGAGCATGCCCCGCTGCCGCTGCAGGACTCCAAACCCAGCCTGACCCCATGTCACGACCTAAAAGGTTCCCCGGCCTGGGGGCGTGTAGAAATCGTGACCGTGAGTCTGTAGAATTCCCTCATACACAGGGACACGGAAGCTTGGTCTCTAAATTTCCCTACTTTATTACACACATTGCCACAAATACCACAAAAATCACTTCTAGCAAGTATACCTATGTTTAGTGGTGGACTTGGCGGCGTTAGGTTTACGGTTGGACTCGACGATCTTAAAGGTCTTTTCCAACCTAAACGATTCTATGATCCTGTGATTCTGTGAATATATATGTATCAAGCTATTACAAATTGTTATCAGCAATCAATAGTATAGCAGTAATTACTTATAGCAACAATCAATTAATAGCAACAATCAATAATAGCAGCAATCCAATATATATAATATTATGGATCGCTACAGTCTTATCACTAGTGAAGCAAACGGATTAATAATACAGCACTAGATATACTTATGATAGATTACTTATATGCATATATATCTCTCTCTCTCTCTATGCATGTTTGCAGTATCAAGCGCATTAGACAGATCCCAGAAGGGGACGCGACCATCCCAGAAGTGGCAGGACAAACCGAACCAAGCCCGGCATGGGGCCCAGAGGGGGAGCACTGAAATCACGGAGTCTCCCTTCGAAGATGATCTGCGTGGCGGGGCTGGGAGTCAGCCAGGCGTCCCCGGCGAGGGGCCAAGATCTCGTAGGAAGCTCGTGCAGGCCTGTTTAGGGAAGGGAAAAGTCCGTGCAGCATGGGAAGTTCTCAGAGAGAGAAGCTCCATTTGGGTAAGAATTAAGTCATTTTTATGTCATAGAGACATAAGAGGGCGTAGAACACCACCACTTCGAGCGGCCAATATAAGCTGTTAATTTCTATTTTTCACCTGGAACAGCCAATAGATGAAGATGTTTTCTGTTCTCTCTGACCAATTTTTATTTTTCCTGACTGTTTTCCTGTTCTCGCGGTTGGAACGGCCAGTGGCAGTTACCGATTCTTACTTTCTCGGGATGTTTCCCCCCCTTTTCCGGACTATTTTTCACCTTTTCAGGCCATAAGTTGCGGTTACAGTTCCTTGGTTTTGCGCCCGTCGGTGGTATCTCAGGATGTCTCTGGTTTCTCGGTGCCCAGCTGCCCTGCAGAGGTGCCAGCCGCGCTTCTCCAGGATGCTTCTGGCTCCCAGGCCGAGTTCCCAGGCTGGCAGTGCCCGGGCTGGCAGGCATCTTCTCCGTCAGTATTTCAGCAGACATTTTCCTCCGTTCGGTAATTTTCCCCTTCCAACCAGGCGTCCGTTGCGGCGGCTCACATCACCTCCCCAGCCTCACCCAGCTCCCACCTGGCAGACACTGTTCCTGACCCACCTGCGCACCAAACGACTCCCAAAATTGGGCAAATTCAGGAGCTGGGTGCGGACCGGTCCCTCTCCGGCACCTGCACATCACCCACGTCCCACAGGACATGCGGCAGAGGAGGCGCCGGGCTCTGGGGCTGCGCATTTGACCCTGTTTTTGGAGCAACGTCAAGCAGTTATCAGAGAGAGGTTTGTCCTCCCTCACCAGCGTGCTGGGAGGATGCAGGATTTGCTTTCTGCCTCCCCCAGAGCTGCAGACATCTCTGCACGGGGCAGGACCGAGCTCCATCTCCCCCGTCCGCATACGTCGCTCGCCCACAGCAGGATTTACTCAGCGCCCGCCCGCAGTGTTCCTGCAGCCCCAGGTCTTATCAGCACTTGGACCCCCTGTCCTGGACGCACACCGACGAATCCAAAGGTGGGCGAGCGTGCCACGTGGACGGCTCCTGTGCCACAGGCAGCCAAATCAGACTGCAGCACCCAGAGTTTGGGTGCCCTGGCGGGGGGGGGGGGGGTAGGCCACTCGCCCGGGGGCC
>NW_008825559.1:603180-605978 GCF_000699105.1 Pygoscelis adeliae | reverse complement strand
AGCCTGGAGAAAAGGAGGCTGAGGGGAGACCTCATCGCTCTCTACAACTACCTGAAAGGAGGTTGTAGCGAGGTGGGGGTCGGTCTCTTCTCCCAAGGAACAAGCGATAGGATGAGAGGAAACGGCCTCAAGTTGTGTTGCCCAGGGAAGTGGTGGAGTCACCATCCCTGGAGGTATTTAAAAGACGGGTAGATGAGGCGCTTAGGGACATGGTTTAGTGGGCGTGGGGGTGTTGGGTCGATGGTTGGACTCGATGATCTTAGAGGTCTCTTCCAACCTTAATGATCCTATGATTCTTAATGATTCTACGATTCTAGAAGAGTGATGCTGCACACGCACCCCATGCTCAACCCCCTGTGTCCCTGTACCCCCTCCCAGGGTCCCATTAACCCAGGAGGGTGCCACGGGGCAGAGCACAGCTCAGAGCAACGCTGCCTTCTCCTTGCCGAGTCCTCCCCAACGCTGCAGCCAGCTCGCTCCCTTCCCTGCAGCACCTCGACACACACCGCAGCCGCAGCCTCTCACAGCAGGTGAATAAAACCCATCGCGCAGCAGGGAGAGCCCGCAGGAGCTTTTCCACCTCTGCCATGGCAAGCGCCGTTGCTCAAAGCGGGGCTGGAGCTCCAGCCCAGGCACCGCTGCCCAAACCTGCGCCCTTGAGCTGGGCTGCCGGCTCAGCAGAAAGAAAGAAAAAAAAAAAAAAGACAAAACACCATTAAAAGGCTTGGAAAATTTTATTCTTTACTGAACTTTAATAGTTTTTTGTTTGGTTTAAACACAATAAATATTTCAGTAATGGCATTTAACAGACTGGAATTCAAACCCACTGCAGTACCTAAACTCCCAGTGATAGGACGCCGGGGAAGCGATCGGGGTCCCTGGGACCACGGCGGTGCCGGGACCGCTGCTCACGGCCAGGCTGCTTCGTCCGATCTCTGTTTAGGGGCAACCCTGCGCAGCGGGACCGGACTTGCTCAGCTCCCGTGGGGAGCCTGGCAGAGCACCCCGAGCCCCAGGGGAGCCAGGCCCCCACTGACGGCAGCTCCTCAGAAAGACTCAGTGGGGAAGGGACAGAACCAAACCACCACACCGGCACAAGCGCCAAACGCGTCCTTCCCTGCATCATTTCACAGCCCCCACGGCCCCAGGAACCAGGACAGCAGCCGGCAGCGTCGGCTCTCCAGCCCCGCTGCCCAGGGGGCCGGTGGCAGAAGTCCAGTTAGTGCCTCCAAAGTTGTTTCTAGAAGGACGAGGCAGCACCACCAACTGCTTCCCCACCCTGCCCAGGAAAACCGAACAGCCACCCGGACACAGGCCTTTGCAGGTGCTCTGAAGGGTTGCAGAGAAGCTCCCTGTCCTGCGCTAATACCGGGAGCCCAGAGAGCCAGGACTGTTTGCAAAACCACTCAGGTGTAAGGGTTGAGTCTGAAATGCTCCGGTTCACCCCACGGAGCCCCTCTGCGGGTTGGGTTTGACGCTGCTGCCTTGGTTTGCCTTTAGGTGCAGGGTTACAGCTGGAGAAGAGAACGATTCAGCACTCACTCAGAAGACCAGAGCCAAAACCAGCCTGGGACCCACCACCCTCCTCTTCCGGAGGGGCTGGCACCAGCGCAACATGGACCGCTACCAAAACCAGCATCCACTTCAGCTGAAAGCTCGAGGGACAGAAGTAGGTCAGTCTGAAACACTGCCCGGGGGGAGCGGGGGGGAAGATTTTGATTAATGAGGTCTCCAACCTGAAGCACAGCACCAGCTCCTACCAAACAGCCACCACAGATGCCACTGGCCAAGACGAACGGCACCTTGGAGGGTGAGCAGCGAATTTCACCGAGAACCTCCGCTCCTGGGGCAGCGACAGCCTGACCCCGTACTCAGAGACCAGCCTAGAGACCTCTCAAGCCAGGTCTGACCACACCTGGATGGGCCAAAGGGTCTTCTACAAACTAACAGTGACCTTTTCCAGAAGCAAAGAAGCCAGCGTAGCACCCATCGCCACCGTGTCCCACCAAGAGCAGCCTCCACGTCACCTTGGCCACTGCTTCGACATAGCACAGCAAGGTAGAACAGGAGGGCAAAAGCAGGATGAATGCAACCCCGCGCCGGAGTTGCAGATGTGCGTTAGAAAAGCAAAGGGTAAACGAGCTTTTAGCTGACCCAGCTCCATCACCACCGCTGGCCAACGGCACCGGAGCAAGGCTGACACGCCGCGCTGAACGATTTTGGGATGGGGGTGTGCAAGGGAATGCTGGTGCGCCGAAGGACTCCCACGTCTCGAGCGAGTGACGCACGCTGAAGCAAACAGGGACAACTGGAAACAAGGCTCCGCTTCAGGGAAGTTCCTGCAGGTGTCGGAAGGGATCAGAAACCCCACGCAGAGTTTTGCCATAAAGGTGACCAGAGCTCATCTGCAGCTTGTGTTTGCACAAAAATCAACTGTTCCCTCGGACCCGCGTATGAAAAGAAAAGAAAAAAAAAAAAGATTTGAGCTGGCTTCCAAAAAGCGCTATTTCTCTAGAGACTTTCCAGGTCCATCACAAGCAGGCACAGATGCTCTCAGAGGAGAAGAGTTTGGGGGCCTTGCTGGGACTGACCTGAGACCAAAACAGCTCTCAGACTACAACCTGCAGGTACGCAACGCACCCGGGAGGTAACACCAGGCCAGCTCTATTTAAGAAGCTTACATATGTTTCCAGAGCCTTAGAAGCTCATGCTTACAACACGCTGCTCCCCTGGCTCTGGCAAAGCCGCCTGCGTCAGGCGGCTGATGGTTACGAGAGGAGAGACCGCCACCGAGCCCC
>NW_008825559.1:602170-602779 GCF_000699105.1 Pygoscelis adeliae | reverse complement strand
TCGGAGAGAAGGCGGGCCGGCGGCGGCGGGGTGAGGACCGGGGAGCGGCTGGCAGCGCTGGCCACCTCTTACCGCGGCACAAGGACCCGCCTGGAGCCCGAGGCCGAGAGACTGACATCCCAGCGGGTCTTGAGGGACTGCACCTCTCCCTGAACAGGTTTTTCTCCTGGTAATAGTCGTATTGAGATAAAATGTGCAAAACAGATTGAGGAAAGCATAAGGCAGTCCTATTATCAACTCAGCAGGTCCATCAGTAAGAAAATATGATTATCGTGACTATCCCTGGAAGAAGAGACAACACAGATCAGCTCTCAAACACCAGACGGGAGGAGCTGAGGAGCGAGCGCAGGTCCTACCCAGCCTGCGCAGGACTCTTCCCCCGTCCCAAGGAGCACATCCCGCCGCAAGGACAGAGCCTAGCCAGCAAGGCAGGCAACCACCACCACCACACAACTGCCCTCAGATGCTGTTAGCGAGGAAAACATTTATTCCTAAGACTTAAAACCATTATTATTAATAAATAGTTTGTTTCTCAGCATGCCACACCCCACCACGGCAAGACAGTTTGGTCTTTCTGTTTGTTTCCCTTCCCCTCCCAGAATCTGGGAG
>NW_008825559.1:584515-602131 GCF_000699105.1 Pygoscelis adeliae | reverse complement strand
CCCCACCCCCCCAGCTTCGCAGCAGCACGAGTCGGGAACAGTCTCGCATGTGCGCCGAGATCAGGTCTGCTCTCTCCTCGCTCTGCCACAAGCCTGGTGGCACTGTGAGACAAGGGAGCCTGTTTTCCAGCACTGATTTAAGGAGATATTTTTCTAGTTTCAAGGTGCAATAAATTAAGGCACCAAAAATCCAGGACTCTCCAAAGATAAAGCCTGTGCAGATAGGAAGCGGTTCCAGTTTTTAAGGGAGGTCTTTCTCCTACAGCACGACGAGTACTTGCAGGATTTGAGAGAGGAAGCCCTGCTTCCACAGGTTTGTGACTTCACAAAGGGGATTTTCAGGGTGCATTACG
Source organism: Pygoscelis adeliae (assembly GCF_000699105.1). Lineage (NCBI taxonomy): Eukaryota > Metazoa > Chordata > Aves > Sphenisciformes > Spheniscidae > Pygoscelis > Pygoscelis adeliae. The sequence continues at coordinate 601,778 of NW_008825559.1, read as the reverse complement.
TGCTGCAGAAGCGCACCAGCTCACAGCTAGGTGAGACAACAGACAAACTGTGTATTACGGAGACAAAGTGACATCCTAAGATTTAAGATCAGACAGCTTCTCACAGCATTCTCACTGGCCCAGTAATGCTAGGGGGAAGAGACAGGACAAGGCTTGGGACCCCGGAGCTCAGCTGAAAGCCCGGGGGAACGGCTCAGTTATTCCCTCGTCCTGCAAACACACAACTAGAAAGGAAATCATCCCACCTCCACTTGTTGTCAGTGCTGCTAGCACAATTTTGCTATCTGAACACATCCTATAGGTAAGTGTTGCATCCCATTTTAAGATTCCCTGTAATTCTTGTGCGAGCATGACTTAAAGTTTATCTCCCTTCATAATTTTATTTCATTAAATAGCAAGAGTCAAAAATTCAAGCGCAGCCCAATTCTTTTGTACACTTAGGGTTTTTTTTTTTCTGTACAACGTCAGTAAAATATATAGGAGTAAGCTACTTTATTAAATAAACTCTGAAAACCATTTGCCCCCTCTCCCAGACTAGCCACCCTTCCCAGACACGTCGCAGCCGTGCAGACACACGAGCACACAGCCGTTCAGCCGAGCCCTCCCACGACGTCAGCCCAGACGAACGGCACCCAGCTCGCTCCTCGCAGGGCGTACCGTGACCGAGCAACCCTCACGGTCGCACCCCACGCGCAGTGAACACGTGAGCTTGCCTCAGGATTTCAAGTCTCATAGTCTGCATGACAATGATTCAAATTTACAAAAGAAAAAGCATTAAATAGTAGTTACAGTTTGAAGGTTTCCTAAAGCAGGACGAGTCTTCACCTGCAGAAGGAAAATGCTGTGACCAAGCTTCTACGAACCACGTTGCACAATAATCAGTGTATAAGCGACTTTGTTCCCATGGTAGATTACATATGCACAATCTGCTGTGCTTGTTCGCTTCCGGATGCAGCCTTTCCAGAGCCTGGGTTTAAGCTACACTCTTCATTCAAGCACAGGTCTTCATTAAATAAAGTGAACAGAAAAGAAAATCAGCATTCAGTCTTCACCACCCCACTCTAACTCAATTACAAAAACAAGTTTGGAAAAAAAAAAAAAATCAATGCAAACTTCTTTTACAGATGGACAGTAAACAAATATATCCCTGGATGAGACATGCAGCCGCTGGGGACAACGGTTTTGAAAATAAAGTGATATTTGGAAAGGACCCCACCACACACACGCCTGTGAGCTTTCTGAAAGTGCACACACAACCAACACAACACTTATTAAGGTGCTTCTCTAAGCGGTGGATTTGCTGCCGTTGATGGTCTGGTGGGAAGGGCGATGCGCAGACTGAGCCTGGCTGCGCTGCTACAAAAGGAGAGGCTCAGGCAGCATGCAATGACCCAGCAGAGCCGACCTGCAACAGCAAGTTCATACTGGTAGGAAGAGGGGGGAGTTTGGCTCTGTGTTAGACAGGCTGGTGTAAGCGACTTTCTGCTGCCGATCGGAGCCCAGACCCCACTCCCAGGCAGGGAATGCACATAGACAGACAGGAATGCGGTCGAGATGTGGTCCCAGGTACCCACAGCTCGAGCAGGGGAGGCAGAAGCCGCCTTCCCACTTTTACAGGAAATTGAGCCCTGATTTTCTAAGCCCGCCCAAGTAGAATATTACTAGAAGTTTTGTGTGGTGTTCTTTTTTTCCCCCTCTTACAAAAAAGGTGCAAGTGTTTGCCCAAATGGGTGAATGCAGGAAGGCAGGACAGAATGTGGGAGAACTGTCACCATCTGCTCCCTAAGTACCAGCCCAGGAGAAGGGCTGTCTAGCAGGATTAGGGACAGACAGGAACTCCCCCGACCACCAGGATGTTCCCCTGACCTTGTCGAAATCAGCTGTTACGTTGGTTTCGGGGACAGGTCAAGATGCTTTGCTCAGGTAAAGCCATTTGCATCCCCAACCGGCTTTACCTGAGCATGAGCTGGAGTTTGAGGTTTCGCTGGGAACATTCAGCTGGTCGAATACACAGTAATAGTGACCTGAAAGGCTACCCTCCTCGTCCAGTCTCACCCAAAACCAAAAGCTTGCATTCGTCCAACAGCAGCGGGGGCTGCCCCGTACCAGCCCTGCCCTGGCTGCACCGGATACCGTGCATACTTTGCCCTGATGTCTGTCCAGAGGATAGGTTTAGGTCTGTGGTGATGGTTGAAGTATTTACAGGTATTTGCAGCAGTTATTTACAGTACTTCTGCAGACCGCAAGCCGATTTTCTCTTCCTCCACTCCTAGTCAATCTGGCGTGGGCTTCTTTAGCGAGAAGGGCCGTATATTGAAGTGCCTGCTCAGCTGGCTCACCTGGGGACAAGGCAGACAACAGGACCGGGTTAGCGAGGCTCGGAGGGATGAGGAGGAGAGCGGGCAGAGCGCCAGACCGGTTCCCTGTAGTGGCCGACAAAGCCCCTGTCACCTTCCCGCACCCACCTTCCCCACCGTTACCCACCCTACACGCTCCCCACGGGCGCAGCAGGTCTGGACCGCAATCGCTGTCTTGTGCTATGGGGCCAGCCGGGCTGCCCTGCCCAGGAGCCGAGCCCTGTCTGTGCCAGCCCGACGCTGGGGCCGGCCGGGCGCCTGGCCCCGCGAGGTGCAGCCTTGCTCCCTTCCCGCACCTTCCCAAGTAACAGCCTGGTCTATCCGGGAGCAGGCTCACCTCCGTTCCTGCCCTCCGCAGGGGCAGGAGTCAGAAACGCCTGCCCTGAGCCCAGGCACGCAGGATTTTACCCTGCGGTACTGCTCCCTCTCTGCCCCTGCCAGCAATATTTTTATTATTTTGCTTAAATTAATCTGATAATCTCAGATACCTACGTGAAAAATTGCTCCCTGAATCCATTTGCAATTTAAACGAGGGGTCGGGTACTTTGCATTGACCATAAAGACACACACAGGAGGGTTACAGAGAGGAGGGGAACCCAACACCAGGTTTTGGATAATCACATGCCTTTTACAGCAGCCTTTCGAAGAAGGGTCCACTGCCTCTTTTGAGGACATGAGAAAACTACAGAGGACTGAGAGCTGCACCGGGAAACAAGCTTTCAGGCACGGTTCAGAGAATCGCAGGCAGGAGGGTAAAACAGATGGCGTGGCACCGGCATCTGGTGACTGCAAGGTAACAGTCACTGCAGAACCAAAATGAGCAGTGCTGAGCAGCACCAGAGGCTGCGCTGGGCACAGAGTCAGGGCAGAGGGTTTGTTCCCAATCGTTACTCCCAAATTCAGAGCAGTTTGGGATTACGTCCCAGTCACAGAGCCTTAAAAGGCTCTTCAGCTCAATAAAGGCTCTTTTATCCTGGAAGAGAAGACTGCACAGATGGGCCCTTGGAAAGCTGGAGGCGGGGGGAAATGAGGGGAACATAAACTTAGGGGAGCAGAGCACTGAGAAGCTCACTGCAGGGGATGGGCAAGCCTGGACAGACAAGAGGGTTACACCATCTGGTCAGTCCCCCATCTCCAGCTGCAACTCCAAGACCAAATTTAAGCTTCTTAGCTACCCAAATCCTGCTTGCATAGAACCCTCATTACACTAATTGGAAAGACAAGACAACCTGGCTATTACTTCTTTACTGTAATTACAGTTCAAACTCGACTCTGGAGGCTCCACATTAAGAGCTGGGGTTCCCAGGGGACAGGGCTTCCCAAGGAGGGTATACACACGTGGCAGCAGCCAGCTCCGCAGGGGACATGGGGTCCCTCGCCCTAGTTCCTCAGCGGCTTCCTGGGGCATTTCTAGTGGGACTCGGTCTCCTCTGACTTTGTTTTCTCTCTTAATCAAAACTCAGGGAGTCAGGCAGAGCTGGCACAGAGCAAGGGGGGCAAATTGGTTCCTGGATCTCTACACAACCCTTGCAGCAGGGGAGAAGGTAGAGCAGCTGCAGCGTCCCCACGTTCCCTAGCAGGGACATCCCCCCTCCATCCCGGCTCTCCCAGTGACTCCCAGCGCAGGGCACGTCAGCAGGGCCGCAGATCGAACTCATCAGCCAGAGCAACACCGACAGCAGTTTAACATTTTACGCTAAGACTCCCAAATTAAGCACTCCTGCCCAACACGCAGACACAGCATCTGCTGCTCTGGGTATCTACTGGAGCCGCCCTTCCCACTGCCCAAGGGTGTGGGTCACCCTTGCTGGCTGACATCCAAGGCTGGTCTCTGAGCTGCAGCCAGGGTGAGTTGAACACGGCAGCAGAGAAGCGAGCATTTATTTCAGACTAATCTCCGGTACAACAGCCCCCCGTCACATTGTGCGAGGCTCGCTTCAAACCCACGCGACAGCCCGCACAAGCCTCTCGCAAGGAAGGCAGCTCAAGTTTCATACGGTCACAGACAGCACGACACAGAGAGCCATTCCCACTGACATTCCCATTTTTCAGCGGAGTATTCTCCGCCCCAAACAGCAGCAGCACCCAAGCAGAGCCTGCAGCCAGAGGACGACAGCCGAGCCCGAAGCCCACGTGCTGAGTTCACCTACCACGACCACTCCGTAGTGGATGTGCGCCAGGGTGAGGAAAGCAGTTAACAAGTAGAGGAGAAGCGTCTCGCTGTTCGGCGCGAACCCGGACACCACCGTGAAGAGCACCGCCGCGATGGGGAGCAGCATCCAGTTCAGAGGCTGGCAGCGCGTGCTGCTCATCTGACAGACGATCAGTTGGCACTGCAGGAAGAGAAAGCTGTCAGAGCTTGCACCCGCTATCAACTCTGCAAGCCCAGAGCTGTCCGCAGTGCAGAGAGGACGGTCACACATGTACATGTACCTATCGTCTGCGCTTACAACTACCATCATGCAGCTTCCCTGAGTTTCTCACTCAGGACCTTTCTTTGCATGAGAATTCCTGTGGGGGACACAGAGCAAAGCCTCATGGGGCTCAAAGGTAATAGGGAAACAGGCATCAAGGGCATCTTTAAAGGAAAAAGGAGTTCCCTTGAGCTGACGGAGCCTTACCAGCGTTACCTCCACGATCAGCAGAAAATCCTGCCAAGCAGCAGCGTGAGCTGCTGGACCCAGGGCATGGACACACAGAGCTGCTCAGCCACATGTCTCAGGTGACGAGCACAGGCGCCTTTGCTAAGGTCTCAAGCAAGCACAGATGCAACATGCAGCTAAATCGGATTTTGACAAAAGCTTTAGTCCCCCACATTTTAAATTTATCCAAAAAAAAGGAAGCAGGAACTCCTTTCGTACTAGCAGTTTGCTATTCACAACACAGAGGACGCATGCATGTGTAAACACCCTCAATTTAACTAATTCTCTAGTTTCTCAAGAGTGAGAGCTGCAGCACAAAACTCGCAGGCCCCAAACCCCGTCTACTTTCCTGTTTGTTGTTTCAATCATAGCAAAATAGAAAAGCTGTTAAGTTAATCTTCGCATCTCCCTTCTCTCCTCACATTTGAGCTGGTCTTTTTCTTCCTGCCTCCCAAGCGCCCTGGCAGGCTTCACGCTCCCCAGGGGATAAATTGGAGCGTAAAGCAAAAGCTGCTTACAGAAATGTTAGCGAAGGCTGTTCCAACCATGAAATAGAAGAGTCTAGGATGGACCTCCAGGATGTCCGTCGGGGACATGAAGATCCACGTGGTGCAGAGCAGGAACAGCAACACTGGGGATACCAGTGGCAGCATGATTTCATACACAGAGTGGTGCTTCAAGGTGTTATTTTTATAGGCCCTGAAACACAAGCAAAGAAATGAAAATACACAGAACCACAGCTGAGAAACACCTGGTCCCTGCCTTCAGGAGGGGGCTGCAAAATCTCACTGGCCATTCCGCTACTCAAAACTGCTGATACCAATCACAACCACAGTCAGACGAGGAAGATGCCCCCTTTCATTGTCAACTCAAAAAACTCCTGGTTGTCTGGCTCTCTGGGTTGTGACCAACGGGACAAGCCTACAAAAGCTGGGGGCTCTTCTCCAAGACCCTGCTGAGCAGGCTGCCAGCCCACTCCTCCCAGTGCACCCCGCAAACTGGGACCTTCTGGTGTGTCAGAGCCACTTTGCCACACTGTCCTGGTTTCGGCAGGGATAGAGTTAATTTCCTTCCTAGGAGCTGGTACAGTGCTGTGTTTTGGATTTAGGATGGGAACAACATTGATAAGGCACCGATGTTTTAGTTGTTGCTAGGTAGTGCTTACACTGGCCAAGGACTTTCTAGTTTTCCATGCTCTACCGACTGATGCACAGGGAGCTGGGAGGGGGCACAGCCAAACTGGCCAGAGGGACATTCCATACCATTGGACGTCATGCTCAGTACAGAAACTGGGGGAAGCTGGCCGGGGGGGGGCCGCTGCTCGGGGACTGGCTGGGCATCGGTCGGCGGGTGGTGAGCAATTGTACTGTGCATCACTTGTTTTGTGTATTATTACTATTATCATATTATTATCATTATCATTTTATTTCAATTATTAAACTGTTTTTATCTCAACCCACAAGTTTTTCTCACATGCTTTTCCAATTCTCTCCCCCATCCCATCGGGGGGGGGGGGGGGGGGGGGGTGAGCGAGCGGCTGCGTGGTGCTTAGTTGCCAACCGAGGTTAAACCACGACACACACTGAAAACAGTCGTCTCAAAACTACCAAGGAAACCAAGTTCTAAAAGGCTTTGGGGGCTCTTGCAAAGGTGCTAATGCAGGGAGGGAGACTTGAGGACAGAGAAACTTACTTGCAGAAGTTATAGAGGCTCATCGGCAGCGTCACAGTGAGCGCACAGGCTGGAAGAGAAAGAGCCGCGTTACTGCCCCACGACAGAAGGAGACCATCACGTGCAGCCCACGAACGGGCAGGTGGTTGTGCTCTGGTTTAAGTTGCTTGCAACAAAAATAGCTCAGAGGTGCACCGAGAATAGCTCGGCACGTTTAAAAGTAGGTGCTCATAATTCTGGTCCAAGAGCTGTAATTACAAGTTAAGGTCTGCTATAAATTAAAGACATTTTAATTTTAAAAAGGTGCATTAATGAGCCCAGTACTATGCTTTAAACAGTTACAAAGTTTAATTATAATACTGTCTTTAATGAGACATGAGGTGAGTTCAAACTCCACAAGTGACATGGCTGCGCACAACAGTTTTAATCTTCATAATAAAACCCATTTTCTGTTTCTCCCACTGTGAGCAAGCATTTTCAGTTCCCATTGTGCAAAAAAGTTCTTGTCATTTAACTTGACAAATGATACAAAGAGTCTAAATAACTTTGAAAAAATTTAGACCTCAATAGGGAATATCACCTGCTACACTCAAACCCGGGAGTCTATCACAACTCCTTCCATGTTTATATAGCACTAGGTATTTTAACAGAGCTATAAATATTCCTGCTTTTAATAACCCAGCTCCTCTCCAAGTGCACAAATCCAGCCAATGTAGGCATCGTGCTCTATTTTTCACATAGGAAAAGTGCATTTATTATTCATATGTTAAGCTGTACGGCTGCCAAAGGAAAGCTCAGCATATCCACCTGATTAAGTGCATTAGATTTAACGTTAACAATTCAAGACATACTGATTTGAAATTAAGTAGTTACAATTAACCTCTAAAGAAAGGGACACAGACTAAGAAAAATTCAACTAAGCAAAAACTTCTGAATAAGCCGAATTTCATTAAGCGAAGACAGCCCTCCCCCACTAAGCTTCACCTGCATTAGCCTCCCCTTTGCAGTGGCTTGTTCTGACTGGAGAGAAAGGCTGGGCTTTTATTTAATTTTACTTTATTTAATTTTTAGATGGGTGGATGGAGGGCAGGATCTCCAAGCAGCGGAGTGCTTATCCCCACCTCCGTGGCTGTAACCTCCCTCCTGCAGCAGCCCCAGGCTCCTGCGCAGCGTTTGGGCTCTGGGTCCTGCCCCGGCCACGCTGCAGGGCCGCTGGCCGCCGGCTCCCAGCACCCACCCATGCACTGGGCTGCGTTTTATCCCCTAAAAACCCCATGGCTCTCGCTAAAAACAAACTGTGCTGCCCCCGGGCGACGCGATGCCCGCAGCCCCAGCGCTTGGGCAACACAGCTATTTGGAGGAGGCGCGTTTTCACACGCTCGCAGGTCCCAGGCACGAGGGAGTCTCCTGTTTAGCGTCCAGGAGCCGGTGCTCGGCTCCAGCTGCTTCCCAGCACCCTGGCACACCCGGCCCCAAGCAGCAGCCACAACCCTCAGCCACTCTCGTCTGCCCACTCTACGCCGCTCCAGGCCAGGAATCATTCTGTGTCTGTCCACACAAACCCTCAGCCCCAGGTAGGCAGCGCGGGGGCCGATCCCCCGAGCAGCAGCATGCACCTATACCCTCAGGACTGGCACAAAAATATATCTGAGGCATGAGCGCAGCGCTCCGCGTCCTTTCTCTTTTGGTCAACACAGACCCAGGCAGGCTGGAGTTAACTCCTCCAAAGTAACTATGCAGTAGTTCAACAATAGTTTGAAATCCTGGGAAAGGCACCCTCAATTAGTCACTTCAATAACAGCCTACAGGAGTTTTCATTACAGCAAACAGAACAGTGTTATCATATAATTAAGACATTGGGTTTCGTTAAAAAGGTGGAGTTTAAAAGACAGGCTTCAACATGGAGTTTCTTACCAATAATCATTGCAGTGAATAGGTCTCTATATAAGAAATTAAACAGGAAAGGTGCATACCAGGCCTCAACTCCCACAATGGCTGTCACTATGTAGACAATTGAAATGGTCTGAAAGAAAGCACAGGACAAGCAGGCAGTGAGCAACCGGACAAACAAGTCTGGCAGCACCCGACCCGGCAGCGCAACGCGTGTGCCAGGCAGCTTCAGGGAAAGGCAGCTTGAGAAGTACGCTCTAAGCTACATCACGTTCAGTTCTCCCCACCGGCAGGAAGGAGAAAAATACCAAAAAAAAAATCCACAAACATCCCGCGTTACGAGACCAGGTCTAGTAAGCGTAGTAGCTGAGCTGCTGAGAAGGGTACGACCAGGAGTTGCTCCTCGCAGCGGGAGCAAAGATGCCCTCGCACAGCTTGAACTCACGAGATGCTGGAAGCACGAGAGAGAGGTTTTGTACTACAACTTGCAGTGACCCTGAAGGGTTTGTTCAGGGACCCTTTTCTTATCCGTCTGCTGAAGCAATTACAGGGAAAAAGCTAACGAGGGGTATTTCAGTTTTAATAGTAACCCTGAAGCTGGGTGAAGCACGCTGCAGGGCAGCTTAGCCCTCCACCCCTGCCTTTCTGCAACAGGCAGAGATGCGAAAGCATTAGGGTTAAGCAATGCTTCTGGAGAAAGTGGTCAGAGTACAGTCAGAGGGGACCAGCTACGCTCTCCTTTTACTAGCAGAGATGATTATTGCAATTAATGCGGCGGCATTAATTGCACTCTGCTTCCAACTTGTTGCATTTCCCACCCAGCATCTGATAAGCCAGAAGATAAAGGAGTACTGTGTGCTGCGCGGTGCTGTGAGACTGCACCCTGGCTAGGAAGGACGGCTGCCAGCAGTAAAGGTGAACTGTATCATCCAGAGCTTGCTCCCGGTTCTGATGGGCTCTTCAGAAAGAGCTTCCTGCAGAGGAGCCCTTAATGAGCGACGGACGTGCCAACATACCAAAGGGTCCATCACCCTCAGGCTCGACATCCGCTGCCCAGTTACCACGCACAGAGGGGCACCTCCCCAGGAACCTTTGCTCCAGGCACAGTGATTAACATGCCAATTAGTTACTCTGCTACATTTTGGCAAGCATCCTGCTAGTGCCAAAAGGCACCCCGAACTTCTAGCCTTGAACATACCCACGTTGGTTTAATGCAGGAAACTAATTACAGCAACGATTTAGGTGGCCAAAAGATGCATCTTGGGACAGCAGAAACCAGCCAGGGGAAACACAAGGCAATATCCATTCTTCAAGCCTCGTTTTTTGTGGATAGTCCATCTACAAAAGCTACTCGGAACAAAATAAAAGCCACACCGCACAAACCTCCTTGGATTTAATGGTTTTGAGCAATCAAACACTAGTGCCACATGACCCCGGCTCATTAAAGCAATTATAGCTCAAAGTCACGCAAGCACTCTTGGAAAGCTCTCCGCTTCCACAATGCTTGGAGACAGGCTGAAGACACCCACTTCCAGAGAGCACTGCAGTGACAGATTTACAAGGCTTTGGACACGTAGCAGAGCTGTATGCATCCCTCGCACACCTCAGTGGGCACTACTGCACCCCAGGCACACTAGCAAGTTTATCATAGAATCATTAAGGTTGGAAGAGACCTCTAAGATCATCGAGTCCAACCATCAACCCAACACCCCCATGCCCACTAAACCATGTCCCTAAGCGCCTCATCTACACGTCTTTTAAATACCTCCAGGGACGGTGACTCCACCACTTCCCTGGGCAGCCTGGTCCAAGGTTTAACCACTCTTTCAGTAAAGACATTTTTCCTCACGTCCAATCTAAACCTCCCCTGGTGCAACTTGAGGCCGTTTCCTCTCGTCCTATCGCTTGTTCCTTGGGAGAAGAGACCGACCCCCCCCTCGCTACAACCTCCTTTCAGGTAGTTGTAGAGAGCAATGAGGTCTCCCCTCAGCCTCCTTTTCTCCAGGCTGAACAACCCCAGCTCCCTCAGCCGCTCCTCATCAGACTTGTTCTCCGACAAGCTTTATTGAGCTCCAGCTGAAGCCGAGCAGCGGCTGCGGCGTGTACTTACCACCTGGCTGATGTCATATCCCCAGGGCAGGAAGAGGATCCCTGTGTTATACTTCTCCCAGTGGGAGAGGATGAATGAAAACAAGACCACCCATAAGAGGAGGTAGAGAACGAAGACACTGACACCCGTGGAGCCCCGTCCAAAGGTGGAGTAGACTGTCACGACAAAGTACACGCACGCCCAGCTGTCCAGGCCATGATCAAAGAGCTCTCCCAGGGGCGTGCTGGAGTTAGTCCGGCGAGCCTGTTTCCCATCAACGCCATCTGGGAAGAGAACAAGGAGAAATGGGGAGTTCTCCTGGACACCCCCACACAAAGCAATGGGCCAGTTTGCAGCTCACGAAGTGCGCGCGGCCAGTGAACAGCAGCTTTCACTGCCTCCATCCTCTAACGGGGAGCGCACTTCCCACCCCCCTGCTCTACTTGAGACTGAAAAAATACAATAAAGTCTGATGAGATTAGGTTTATTTAAAGCAGATTGAAGACAGAATTTCACAATTCGTCTCAAAGTCAGTTCCAGCATTCTCCTTTCACATCAGCTGCTCTGGGACTTCCTTCTAGCCACTTTGCAAAGCAGCTCCCAGAAGCTGCTCTAGCAGCCCGAGCAGCAATTGGATTAGTGCATGGCAGAAGCCCAGAATCAAAAATTTCTCAATGGGCTCGGAGATAAGACGACATGCAGCCGCAGCATGAACAGACAACAGACACGAACCCCCACAATCAACCAGATAAAGTCTTACCTAACGTATAGGCAATGAAGTTGAGGAGACCCACAATGACCCACACTCCGTTCGGAACATGCTGGTGATCAGGAGCTGCAGAGATCAGAAAGACCCGAGTCAGTATGTACTTTCAATGGGTTTATTTTGGCACAAGAGGCACAGCAACAAGGACCAGCAGCTGACCAAGACAAAGCACCTACACTACTCAAACAGTGAAACTGAGATGTTAGCTTGCCAGGACGTGATGGCAGAGCTGTTCCACAACAGCATGTGCAACCAGGTCACCGAGAACTTTGCTTTCCAGGACATAGTTGTCCTCTGTCCCCAGCTCCCCAGGGTCATGGGATCTAAGAACTGGTGATGGCAGCAAGCAACTGTAGCCCAAATGCATGACACAGAAGCGTGTGCAGATCAGACTCTCCTCAATCACTTGCTCACAGAGCATCGAGCAGAACCTCTCTGAGACGTGGCAACACCCTGCCCCTGCAGAAACATGCCAGGATTCCCCTCCCAGTCTCCAGTCTGCATCCTGCCAATTGAAACAGAGTTCCTCCTTAATAACACCTCCACCTCCTCCAATGTTGTTTTGGCAGATAGCCAGCTTAGCTGTCTGCAACTCGGGGAGCCCAAAGGTGCGTTTGAAAAAAAGCAGGAAGAGGCACGGCTTCTTGGCAGCAGCCTCGCAGGAGGGCACATGGAGGTCTCCTAGGGGGAGCAATGATTCCATGAAATACCACCTCCCGTTTCCTTAGAGCAGCAGATTGGTGCCTTCCCAGCAGCAAATGGAGGGCATCACGTCTACAAAACCATCCAACGAGGAGGAAAGGCACAAGCTTCTGGAGGCCTCACCAGCAAAATGAAAAATTGTCTTTCCAACCAGGACATGCATAACATGTATGTACAAAAGGGTCCCAAAGCATGAGCTTCACCATCCCTTTGGCAGAGCCCAAGTTTCTGGACATCTGATGTCCTGGGGATTCTCACACTGAGCTTCCTTCCCTGAGCTACTACTGTCAGCTTTTCTTCCTATGGCTCATGGACCAAAACACAATCCAAGTCTTAGCTAACAGCCACTGATGCCACCCGAGCTTTTGAAAGCCTGGCATATTGAAAACAGTACTTGCCTACCTACCAATAAAGACAATCCCAAGAAACCAGCATTTTTCCCCACTTAACTGTGTTTTGATGATTGGCCCAGTTTTAGAAGAACAAGACGGACTCTTCCGAGCAACCTAAACCAAACCTGGCAGGGCAAAGGGAGGGAAAAATATAGAGAGGAAGCTATCGATAAGTGACTGAAAGTAATCTTTTCCCTGGGACACCCCCATGAGGAAGGGGACACAACTGAACCTTCAGATTCACGAACAGACGAACATGGGTAGGACCCTGGGAACCACCAACCTGTCAGCCTCACCTCTGTGCCTGGGAAGATCATGGAACAGATCCTCCTGGAAGCTCTGCTAAGGCACATGGAGGACAGGGAGGTGATTCGGAACAGCCAGCGGGGCTTCACCAAGGGCAAGTCCTGCCTGACCAACCTAGTGGCCTTCTGTGATGGAGTGACTGCACCAGTGGACATGGGAAGGGCTGCAGATGTCGTCTATCTGCACCTCTGTAAGGCCTTTGACATGGTCCCCCACAACATCCTTCTCTCTAACTGGAGAGATACGGATTTGATGGGTGGACTGTTTGGTGGGTGAGGAATTGGTTAGATGGTCGCATCCAAAGGGTAGTGGTCAACAGCTCAATGTCCGGATGGAGACCAGTGACAAGTGCTGTCCCTCAGGGGTCCGTACTGGGACCGGTGCTGTTTAATATCTTCGTCAATGACATAGACAGTGGGATCAAGTGCACCCTCAGCAAATTTGCAGATGACACCAAGCTGAGTGGTGTGGTCGACACGCCAGAGGGACGGGATGCCATCCAGAGGGACCTGGACAGCCTGGAGAAGTGGGCCTGTGTGAACCTCATGAGGTTCAACAAGGCCAAGTGCAAGGTCCTGCACGTGGGTCAGGGCAACCCCCGGTATCAATCCAGGCTGGGGGACGAAGGGATGGAGAGCAGCCCTGCCGAGAAGGACTTGGGGGTACTGGTGGGTGAAAAGCTGGACACAAGCCGGCAATGTGCGCTCGCAGCCCAGAAGGCCAACCGTATCCTGGGCTGCATCACCAGCAGCATGGCCAGCAGGGCGAGGGAGGGGATTCTGCCCCTCTGCTCTGCTCTGGTGAGACCCCCCCTGCAGCACTGCCTCCAGCTCTGGGGTCCTCAGCACAGGAAAGACACGGACCTGTTGGAGCGGGTCCAGAGGAGGGACACGAGGATGAGCAGAGGGCTGGAACACCTCTGCTATGGAGAAAGGCTGAGGGAGTTGGGGTTGTTCAGCCTGGGGAAGAGAAGGCTCCGGGGAGACCTTATTGCAGCCTGTCAGTACTTAAAGGGGGCTTACAAGAAAGATGGGGACAGACTTTTTAGCAGGGTCTGTTGCGACAGGACAAGGGGGAATGGCTTTAAACTGAAAGAGGGGAGATTCAGACTAGATAGAAGGAAGACATTTTTTACGCTGAGGGTGGTGAGACACTGGCCCAGGTTGCCCAGAGAGGTGGTGGATGCCCCATCCCTGGAAACATTCCAGGTCAGGTTGGACGGGGCTCTGAGCAACCTGCTCTAGTTGCAGATGTCCCTGCCCACGGCAGGGGGGTTGGACTAGATGGCCTTTAGAGGTCCCTTCCAACCCAAACCATTCCGTGATTCTATGGGTACTGTTAAAAAGTCTAAAGCTGTGCACATCCTTGCCTTATGCAGAATGGTGAAACTGAGAAAGAGGATTTTGCCTCTTTTAGTCTGAACATGGTGCTGGCATGTTTTTGTACAAAGGGCAATTAGCTGGGATACAAAGAACAAGGCTCTACCTGCTAACTTCAGGGAAGCAGTTTCCCACATAACCCTGCCAGATTTTAAAATGAGGGCACTGGCTTCTTTTCTACTCTGTAGGCAGAGCCAATTACTACTCAAGATTTCAGCTGTTTCCTCCTCCCTTGCCCACACGCTGCCAGCCAGGCTCAACATCCACCCAGCAGCCAGAGGGAAGGTGTCGTACTCGGACAAGTCCTCATCATGAAGCCCAGCGAGTTCAACCCCTCAGCTCTGTCCCTCCTCTGGCACAGCCACTGCCTCTGGGAAGGCCCAGACTGAGAGGCCTTATCAATGAGCACCAGAAGTCACGGCAGAGGAGGTGACAGATTTCACCACTCTGATGCTTCACATCCGAACAGGAACAGGCAGCCTTACCAGAAGCATAAAAGTCAGGGTCGAAGTATGCCATGAGGAAGAAGTTGAAGACAAGCAGCAGGAAGCCAGAAAACGTTATCAAATTTGGGGCCAGCCAGGTAGGGAAGATCTATGGGAAAGCAGCAAAAGAACACATGAACTCATTAAAACATGTAATAAGGACCACGCACTGCTCCCAGCCATGGCAGAGACCTGGTTACAATCCTCTGGGTGTTAGACAACACCGCTTAGTTGCATCTGGCATATCACAGGGCAGCAGGAAGCTTTAGGCTGCAATGCAGTGAGCTGGGGGCAGGCTGGAAGGCAGCGCCCTTTGTAATTAGTTGCACCACAAACGAAGCAGGGCTTTTCAGCTGAGAGTTTTACAGAGAAGACTTTGTGGTGACTGGAGTTTTGCTATCCCACTCAGGGCAGGACAAGGTCTCACCTTCACTATCGTGTTCCAGAAGGGATGCATGACGTACAGAGACAGGGGGTTGCTGTCCACGGCACTGTACTGTGAACGACAAGGGGAAAAACAAAAAGCAATAGTTAGGGTTCCACCAACACTTGCAAAAAGCCAGAGATCCTGAATATTGAGTTTTCTGTGAGGACACCAGCTACCCAAGTCTTGGCATTGCAAGAACGCTTGGGTCAAGGATGGAGTCTCACCAGGGATGGTGCTAAACAACCCGAAAAGCACCCACCAGCTCCAGCGACACTGTCCACAGACCCAGAGAGGCAGCTCTCAGGTGCACATCTCATGCCTGCACCCAATGCCTCCCCTCCGCAGGGAGCAGCCCCACGAGAAGAGTGCGTAGCATGCCCACCACAACGGTTTGTGGAAGGCGGGAAGAGACTCAAGGACACGCAACCTCCTCTGCAGCCAACGCTCCCGCCAGAGCCCCACACCCCGATGGCCACACGGCAGGCCTGGTGGCACTCTTCACAAGCCAGAGAAGAAGCGACAGTGCCATGGCCCCAAGCACCCACACCGTGGGACCGACCCCCCGAGGACAGCTTAGTGTGCTCTTGCTTGAGCAACTCTGTAGAGTCCTGCCCCGCAAGATAAGCAGGACCAGGGACCTTCTTGGCTCAGCACCCAAAGGTGCCATGCAGAAGGGCAGCGGGAGAATTCCCCATTCCCCACCAACCATGAGAGCTGGGGCCACTCCTGCAGCACCACTGGTCTCCAGGCTTCTTAGCTCTCACACCCCGGCACCCCTTTTGCCAAAGGCTGCAGGAGGACAGCTATGAGCCCCCTTGGTGGGGTTCCCAAAACGGGAGACTGTTCTCTGACGGACAGGATACTAACGGGGAGCTTCCAGGGACACATTTCTGTGCTGACAGCTCTGAGTGACCCAGACACAGCCGGTGACTGACCCCAGAGGTCCTGCACAAGAACTAGCATGCTTCAGTCGAAGCCATCGAGATGGTAGCTATCAGTGTCTCACTCATCTCCAGTCACTTGGAAGAAACTTTCTCCTCCAGAAAGACAGCAGATATTTATGAGCAAGGTCTTCAACCCCTCCCTTGTCCTGCAGATACTCCAAAACACCATACACACCACCATACCACCACACATCCACAAGTATCCCTGAATCCTGCACATCCCGTCACAGTTTCAGGTACAGAGGGTCATTTGGTACTAAAGAGAAGTGCAGAGGCGCCGGCTTCCCAGTGCAGCCACACAGGTGACCTGGGCTGCTTCGTGGGCACCATGGGACGTGGGGCTCCCAGCTGAGCTCCCAGCCCCACCGCAGGAGATGGGGACAGAGATTGGGGCCAGCAAGGGAGCAAAGTGATCGTAGCAGCACAGGTGACAGATTTCACTGTTCGGAGGTAGGACCCATGTCATTTTTCCTTATTCAGTTAAGGCAGAGCAGTTCGAAGCAGTTGCCTGCTCACCTGGTGAAGGATCAGCATCTTGCTCCTTGCCTGCACCCAGCTCAGTGAGCTGGAGTCCACATTTCCGAAGCGGGAGGATTGGCGGGTGAAAACCAGGAGGCCCGTGGGTACCCCACGCAGGACGGGTCTCAGAGGGCTCCTCAGAAGGGCTCCTCTCCATTAAGGAGCTGAGATATCTGCAGAGGCAGTTCCTGCCCTTGGGAAATGGGGAGGAAGAGCTCTTACGCCTCACCCCAACCCTTTTAGATCATTTGGGGAGGGAGGGGAGAAATAAAAAAAAAAAGAGACCTAGACAAGCCATGAAACACTTTCCAGTTAGAAAGTTAAAATTTGACATCATTTGGCTCTCAAGAGCATCACGAGCTGTTATCTGCTCTCCAGCTCACAGCCCCTTCCTAGCAAAGATTACCCCGTCTAAAGTCCTCTTACCCAAGTAACACTTTGATAAGAATCCCAAGAAACATTCCGTAGGCTACGAAACTCCTCGGCTGACGTGCTCAGTGCCAAGCAGGGCAGCTCCTGGCGCCCACCCACCCTGGGTCCCCACGGTTGGGACGACACCCCTGCAGCTCCCCAGCATCGGCGCCTGCCGCCGACCCCACGTGAGTCTAATCCCAAGTTTACGAGCAGTGTTATGGAAAGCAACCAAAGCCTCCACCCCTCCTGCACCACCACGGACATAACCTATGCACTCCCC
>NW_008825559.1:573002-584296 GCF_000699105.1 Pygoscelis adeliae | reverse complement strand
AGCTTACAGCATTTGTTCCTAGCTGGGCGAATCCCATCCTTGGCAAGCATTTCTGTACCCCCGCCAGCTCTTCCCCTCCCTCCCCGTGACGGATCAGTCCATCTCACTGGGCATTAGCCCCAGCGCTTACGTCCCCACGCCAGCAAGCCCGCAGGAGCTGCGGAGCAAGCAGCAACAAAACCCTGAACTCGATGCCGTACGGAGGCGATGTTTAAGCCGCGAGGAATTTCCATCCCAGCTTAATGCAATTTCAGGGGACAGAATTCCAAACGCTTTACGAGATAATAGGATTTGAACCACTGGTTAGGGGAGGAGGAGAGCTGGAGACTGATTAAATCTCATTATCCCCAAAACAGCCTGGAACAAGAAAACAGACACAACGCTTGGAGCAAGGCAGGGGAAGCGCTCTGGAGTCTCTATGCTCGTGTTTGTAAGGTACCTCGGGGAAGTTTCCCCAGGCCCTTGTCCCGGGAAGCTTTCCCCTCTCCCCTCCCGTTTTGGGACCGGGGATGATAGTCAATAAGCAGCTTTTCCCCATGGTCACACACGTTCCCACCTTGCTTGCAGAACTCAAAGACCTGGAATGACCTGTTTCTCAGGGGAGAGGGCAGCTGCTTTGCAGAGGTTGGCTGATACCACCACCCCAGCTTCAACCGGTCTCCTGGAGGGCCACTTCTTTGCCTGCTGAGCAAGGCAGGCAGGTGCTCCGCCAGCTCGGAGGACACCAACAGACCAAAGGGACCGAGCTGGGGCTGGCTCCAGCACCAGGCTGCCTGCCACCCTAAGGGACAGCGCTCCCGGGCAGCCAGGACAAGGCCGCCTGCCAGAATACCAATGACCTGCCAGGCATCTTCAGCTACAACACTCAAAAACGTCCTCCACACCCAGCCTCCCTGCAACCACTTTTCGTTATTTGGTTTCCTTCCTACAGACATTCTACCTCTTTACCTTTCTGTGCTAGCAAGAAGGGGTTCCCGACGTGCACGGCAGGCGAGCTCTCCGCTCCATAGGGGACAGCAGGCCAGCAGCACTGCTGGGCAGGCTGGCAGCAGGCAAAGGAGGAGGGACAGGCACGGACAGGCAACACGGGCACGCTCACCACCTCCTCGGGGTGCAGGGCCTCTGCGCGGTCAGAGCTGGAAGCAAAGCAAGCTGCGGAGATGCTTCACGTGCAGCTCACTCCTCTGGCTGCTCACCCTCCAGCCCACGCCACGGGAAGAGAGCTGGTCATGCCACGCTGGTGATGGAGGCAGCAGCCTGTCCTTGAAGAAAGCCCTTAGCCAGGCTCCTCGTTCCCGCGCGAGCCCTTCAGGGCCAACGTTTTTGGAGACAGACATTCCCAGAGAAATACAGGCTCGGGATATCTGTCTCGATCTGCCTGTTCATACACGCTTGTGACTTGGAGCAAAGCTGAGGAAGGGGCCCAACCGCCCCCGAGAGCACCAGCCTGAGGCATGGGGCTCGTACTCCCCCAAAACTCGTCTCATAGTCGGTTGCTGCGGCTGCTCTGATGAAACACTCTCGAGGCTACAAACACAGCGGTGTTTTAGCTCACCACGCACAGCACCGGCTCTGTCGTTCACCCACCTCATCCTCACTGCAAATTAGCATCACCTTTTCCATTTCAGATGTCAACGCACTGGTCTAGTGACTCACGCATGTGACTATTATCCTTCTCCAAGTCATTTTTCTATCACAGCCGATGACTACCACTAGCTAGGGCTCGATTTCTCCCTCATTTTCAAGGAGAGAAGGTCAAACAAAAAGCACAAGTGCACGGAAGGAATTTTGCACGCCCCAGAGCCTCCTTCTCAAAGCAGACAAGCATTTGTAAGGGGCCCTGCTCTAAAATAGCACTGTGCACGCAGACACCGCTTCTCCTTACGATTGATTGCAGGAAGGAGGGAACCCAGCCCAGACAGTCCCCTCAGGATTTGGTTTTAAACTTCTTAAGAAAAGAGCAGAGCCAACTTTGCAGCAACAATCTCATCACTCGCACCGTACAGCGGCAGCCTCTCCTGCACCCTGTCCGTGCCAGGATGGCCACGGGATCGCTCAGCCCCCCGGCTTGCTCCATCCAGCCACCCCGCAGGGTGCCACAGGACACCCCAAGAGCCAGCAGACAGTCCCGGCTGCCATGGAGCCATCGCGGGTGCAGCGGTGAGCTGACTGCATCATTATGGGATTTCAAGACGCGAATGGCTCATACAGCTTAAAAACAACATTAATCATGCAACCAGGACGTTTCTAGAAGATCCAATTATGTGTCCAAGGAGGAAAAAAAAAAAAATACAGATTTATAGCCCAGGTTCTACTAATAGCCTTCCTGTCCAGAAAAACAATGCTGCTTTTAAGTAATTTGGTTACCAGGAGCCAGCAGCAGACCAAACATTGTTGCATGGGTGCCCTGGGCGCACCGGTGTCTGACACCCGAACGGATCTGGGGTGGGCTGGGGGAGGACAGCGCTGGTGGCACAGGCACCAGTGCTGGGGACAGCAAGCAAAGATGGATTTGTAGACCCCATTTTGCTCGCAGGCCCTCCGGCAAGGTCCACGGCAGCCTGCGCTGCTGGCCGCAAGCCCACGTTTCACCGCTTGCACCGGCGGCGGGAGCAGGGCAGAGGGAGCCTCGGCAGAGCAGCTCCAGTAAGTCCGTAAGGCTGCTTCCTATAAATCTCCTTAAGTACGAAGAAGGCATGAGGCTAAGAACCTTCTCCCATCAGGCTCAAGATAAGCCAGGAGGCTGCGAACTCGACAATCCCCGGCGAACATAATTGAGCAGAGCCGTGCCAGTGCAAACAAGTCACGTTTGCACTGTGCTCACACTCTGCTGATGCATGAGGAGTCACATCGTGCTTTAATGGTACTTATTAACTCGAGTCCTGTTTATCTTTTCTAAGGTCATTTCTCAGCTGGCATAAGAATGGAGCACGTTGCCAGTGGTAAATCTACAATCACCACATGAGCCGACAGGTTTGGCTCCCACCGCGAGCAGCAGCAGCAGCTCGGTAGGCAGAAAAGAGCACGAAGGACGTCCCGTCTGCCTGCCCGGCGGCGGGGAGGGACTGCCCGAGCAGCCGGCAACGCAAGCTTCCATGCCAGCATCGCTTCCCTCCTCCTGCCTGTTTTTCACCAGGCAGGTTTTAGACATCTAGCAATTAAAGACGCTTCCAAACACAGCACGCAGGGGGCCCGGCAAGGTCAGAGCCCCTCTCCTCCAAGAGGAACTACTGCACTGAGCAGAAGCCTCCTTCCTGCTCCCCAAGCCCCACGGGGTGTGCGAATTCATTGGGAAAACCAGATTTCTGCCCTGAAGGCACCCTCTCCCGTTCAGAGCCTCAGCTCTCACTGGCACCAGCTGGAAGATTATCCCCCACCTTCTGCAAACACGGGTGTGGGACCACTCCTCCAGCAAAGCCGATGGTGACGAGCATCGGGGAGAAGCCCACTCTTCCCCGCAGCTCAGGGGGCAGAAGAGGTGTTCAGGACCACCAGCGTGGTGGCTGGGGAGCGTGCAGCAACAGCCCCACTCCGGCAGGAGGAATCGGCTGTGGGGAGGGCCATGGTCATCGGGATAACAGCTCTACCTCAGAGCAGAGGTACTGCAGAGGGATAAAACAAGCACGCTTGGATGCAAAGCATCATCAAGTGGCCCGGGCAGAGCTGATGCACAGCACATCTCCATCCAGCCTAACCCAGACCCGGCCCCTCCACGGGCCAGACTCACTAGCACAGCGGCTCACGAAAGGACCTGCCTGTGGTCACCCCAGGCAAAAAACCCACCCGATAGGGAGCCCACACCCGAGTCGATCTTTGGCTATGTGAGCTCCAGCCAGGTCATCCAGAGGGCTGCAGCTCTGTGCTGGCACCAGGGTCACCCTGCGGCGGGACGGAGCAGGCAGCCCCCCCTGCCACTCCACTGCCAAGTCCCAACCCCATCCCATCACTGTGCTGGGGGGGGGGAATCATTTCCCCCGTGGATACATAACATGGAGCAATACTTGATGTTGATGGCAGGCTTCAGCAAACAGCCTGCCAATTTCCACTGCATCCAGGAGCTCGCTCTGTTTGGGAGCATTAAATATCCATGAATATGGGTCACCACTGCTTCCGCTACAGCTCGAGAAAGGATGCACAGATGGCGAGCACAGGAGTGGGAAAGATGAACCTTCAGGGGCCTGAGGCAGGGATGCAGTCAGAGGAGGATCAGCCAGCGATGAGCCTCTGGAGTGGGAGCTGAGGGATCAGAGCAGCAACTCTGGGAGGAAAAACGGGGCGGAGGGAGAAAAGGCAGAAGCAAAAAATGCACAAACAGGAAACCTGTTACAATAACGTTGCGACAGCCAAAAGACCTTCCTGCTGCTGCCAGAGCTGTTTTGGACTTCAAAAAAGAGGACTGAAGTACCTGAGAGGGGGATCAGACTAGTTTTGCAAGCCTGCTCCTGGTGCCAGAGAGAACAGAAGGGACCAGGGCGAGCATGGCAGCGCAACCCGGGCAAAGGGGCAGGGGAGGAGGCAGCGGCCGCTCGCCAACCCCAGGTACACTTCGACACCCACCCCGTGCCCTCCCGAGGGCATTCAGTCCCACAGACCACCCCAAAATCCGTTTCCTGCTGGATCAGCGAGGTGAATTGGCCTCTTCAGGTGGCCTGTGAGCCACCGGGGAGCTGCAGACACTCGCAAGACCGCAGCCCCAGTCTCCTCTCCAGAAGACAACAAGGCCATGGCAGAACTGGGCCGAATCCAGCACAGAGCTGGGTTTGATGCCAACCCACCAACCAGGAGAATACATGAGTCGCTGCAAGAAATGAGAATTCATTACAATCCCTAGAAAAAGAAATCGGGGAGAACATTTAAGTATACCTGTCAAAGGAAAACACAAGCCCACGCACATCAGGAGATGTTTACAGATGAAGCAAGGCACTGCGGGGATGGAAGGGGAAGACTACCTTCAAGTTTCGACAGAGCCTATGTGAAAGGCACAAATAAAACATTTTTTTCCAAAGCACATAACCCTCTATAGCACATAACACTGCCTCTCTATATCCCTTGTCCCGCCTCTCCACAAAGAGGAAATTCACAATTAACAGAAAAAAGCTGTTGTTACCTCGTAAGCCCCGACATCCTGCTTTGTGCAAGACTTGAAGCACAGCGAGTCAGGTCAATTATACAAGCCCTAATAACGCGGCCATTTTCTGAGCCAGCTACGGGAAGTGATACTTTAATTTCCACAACGCACTCCGGTTCTCTTCCAAACAGGCCCAACAGCCAAATACTTGCTGCTAATTAGCAGAGAGTGACTTTTATGATGGAGTTCATCGTAGCCAAGATTCAACACGCGCCACAGACTATCAGTGCAATTAAAAAGAGACCCAAGATGGACTGACAAGCAGCCTACGCTATTTTTAAGGGACTGCTTTGCACATCTTGCGACACCGGGTGAGCGCTCCAGGCGAGAGCTGCGACCCGGCTCTCCTCCGCATGCCACCCACCACCCTTGCCTCTCCGACAGGGCTAGGGAGGCTCCTCCAGCACGTGAAAAGCGGTCAAACAGCCAAACACACCAGCACGCTTATCGGTACCACCCGCCTCAACTGCTCCTTCCTTTCCACATGCCTGTGGTCATTAATTTTGGGACCGGCTCTGTGGCAACACTGACAACAGGGACAGGGGAGCCCAGCAGTGCCGGAGCGCTCGGCCTGCTCCCTGTAGAGGGTGTGGGAGATGCATAAAACCATCACAGCAGACCCCAAGCAGGACAGCAAAGGAGGAAGGTGTGTGCAAAGATCTATCAGATATCCAAAGCAAAAATGCAGAGTAAATAACAGGCTTTTTTCTTTTTAAAGGGAATCTGAAGAGCAAAAGGCTGCTGAGGAGCAGCTCTCCTTCCTATTCCTCCACTGCACTCACACCCATGAGAAAGGCACCCGGTTTTAGCAGATGTCCCCAACCACCAGCTGGGGACAGCAATCTTCTGTTCCAGGTGGGGCAAAGGATGCAGAGGGATGTGGGCAGCAGCCAGCTGGGCAGAGCGGGAGTTGCATCCTTCACCTGCACAGCAAGAGAAGAGCTGGGAGGGCTCCCGCTGCGGGACAGGACAAGGAATCCACTACCTGCACCCATCGCACACACAAGCCGCCCAATTCACGCCTTTAAGGGTAGGGACTGCAGTAAAAAACCCCCACAAAGAGCAGTGCGGAGCCAAAGACAGCTCCCCTCCCCAGAAGGAAGGGGCAGAGAGGTGGTTTGCAGCAGTACAAGCATCACCCCATGAGCATCAACCAAACCACCCAAAGAGCAGCAGCCCTGGCCCGGCAGTCATGCTGATGCACCTACTGTTTGGCAGCCAATACAGCCGAGCTGCGTGTCCCCAGGCGAATCATCTTCTCATACAAAAACCCACAGAGGTTTGAAGTTCCTCCTAGTAAACCCTGCAGGTCCCACTGTGCACTGAAGTAGCAGTAGGTTCCCCGACCACAAAGGGCTTCATCACTGCCACTGTGTGGTTAAAAACAGGGAGTCTGGAAATCCCCCACCAAAATATGGTTCAGTATCTTCGATATCCTGTAATGCAAAGGCCACCGCTCAGAAAC
Source organism: Pygoscelis adeliae (assembly GCF_000699105.1). Taxonomy (NCBI): domain Eukaryota; kingdom Metazoa; phylum Chordata; class Aves; order Sphenisciformes; family Spheniscidae; genus Pygoscelis; species Pygoscelis adeliae. Next base: position 577,703 of record NW_008825559.1, on the reverse strand, counting down.
CAGACCTGTGGCAGCAGCAAACAGCACCCGGAGCTGCTGGCAGCAGTTTCAGGATTGTTGAAGATGAAGAGATGTAAACACACACAGACTAGCTCCTGGGAGTGGAACTAGCTCATCACTCATCAAAACCTTACAACACACGTCAGAAGTGTCTCTAGAAAGCAAGATAAATCCCTTACCCTCATCTCACTGCTTAGCACAGAGCAAAAGCTCAGCCAAGGCTCGTGAGCCAGGTCATTTTCAGTTAACCTATAAGCCCTGCTACTGTCTCCTCCAGCCACGGCAGCCAGGCAGTTTTCAGACCACAAGAGCTGCGAGGGACACACTTAGCTGGGCGGAGGTTCAAAACCCTGAATTTAACCGCAGAACAGGAGAAGAAAGAAGAAAAACACCTCTTTTACAGCTGCTCATCTTAGAAGTCATGGAGTCTAGGACGACTTCTGGACTTCCTTACAGCATCCTCCGCCACACAGCACAGCCGAGCAGCACCTTGGGAAGCTGCGCGCTGTTTAAAGGCAGACACGCTGTCTCAGAGCAATTAAAAGAGCCCTTGGGGAAGGAGTTAAGTGATTCAAGAACAAGGCTCAAAGGCTTCCCCTCCCTCACGCCCTTCCTGCTAAGGACCATGCAGGAAAAGGCAAGCTGTTTGTCTCGGGGTGAGAAAGACTGGCCTTTTAATCACCGTGGCCTCAAGCCTCACATCCACATCGCTAGCATCAAAAAGCTTTCCTTTCTGCCGCTCTCACTACCAGTTTTGTTGTTGTTCCACCGGTCTGAACTGCCACTGGCACACATTGGTGTCTGCTCAGCAGAGCAAACCCTGCAGAGATCTCTTTAGGGCTCGTATTTCCAGAGCAGCCTATAAAAGCCTGCCAGGGACAGCTTCCAGCCATCTGCTTCCCGCAGCACAGCATCTGTAGCCCTGCTATCCATGGCACTGGAAGTCTGAAGGCAAGAGGATTTCTTGAGGCTGGCTGAGGGGAAGAGCACCCTCTTCTTCAGGGCAGAGAGGACACCACGTGGGACCGGCTTAAGGGACCTACAGAAACTGTTTAATCAATAGCCAAAGCGCGATACGTGCACGACTCGCGGATCTGCAGTGCCTGGCAGGTCTGCTGCTGGTGCTGGCTCAGGCTGGTGACAGCCCAGGAGATGAGGGGGTCCCACCTGGAAGAAGGGTGCAGAAAAGGGAGAAGAGCAGCCAGGAGGAAAGTACTTTCCACAGCGTGCTGGTTTTGGCTGGGATAGAGCTAATTTTCTTCACAGTAGCTGGCATGGGACTCTGTTTTGGATTTGTGCTGGAAACAGTGTTGATAACACAGGGATGTTTTCGTTGCTGCTGAGCAGTGCTGACACAGAGTCAAGGCCTTTTCTGCTCCTCACCCCACCCCACCAGCGAGCAGGCTGGGGGGGGACAAGGAGCTGGGAGGGGACACGGCCGGGACAGCTGACCCCAACTGACCCAAGGGATGTCCCACACCGTACGACATCGTGCTCGGTACATAAACTGGGGGAAGGAGGAGGAAGCGGGGGATGTTCGGAACGATGGCATTTGTCTCCCCAAGTCACCGTTAAGCGTGCTGGAGCCCTGCTTTCCTGGAGATGGCTGAACACCCGCCTGCCCATGGGAAGCAGTGAATGAATTCCTTGTTTTGCTTTGCTTGCGTGCGCGGCTTTTGCTTTCCCTATTAAACTGCCTTTATCTCAACCCATGAGTTTTCTCACTTTTGCCCTTAGATTCTCTCCCCCATCCCACGTGAGGGGAGTGAGCGAGCGGCTGTGTGGGAGTTAGTTGCCGGCTGGGGTTAAACCACGACACACAATAAAAAAAAATCCTTTAAGCTAGATGCCTAGCCCTTTGGTGCATTCGGTGCACCAGGTCTCCCAAGCTAAGGTCTCACCTGACACTGCAGGACAACCGTGCTTGACATACCGCAAACGCAGGCCGCTGTAGTGACCCTGACCAGGAGAGACCGCTGTACATTGAGGAGTCAGTGACCGACATCGCAGTCAGCCTGAGCGTGCCCAGGCCCATGTTGTGCTGCACAGATCCCTCGGCCGCAGGATAAACTCAGCCAGCTCGTTGCAGCAGAGGAGCCTGCAGGCAGCTCCCACTCAGCATCAGTGACTGGGCCACCTGCACGTCCTTGCCTTTATCTAGAAGTGCAGCAAGAAGCTCTCATGAACATCCTTTGCATCTGACACTGGAAATGAGGAATGAAGTTGTTTTCCTGCAAGAAAATCCTTTAATAGCTCAAATGATCGAAATGAGGGAAACATCTTCTATGTATAGGGTCTGCCCAGCACTCTGCGCATGGATCGGAGGCCCATTTGATGCTACACCGCCTGGAGTTCCCACCATCTAAAGGGATGTAAGATTATCTATGCTATTCTCTCCTTATAGTGTTAGCTCTAATAATAGCATTTTAAATGGTACCTTACAGAGTCTGAGCGCCTTTCTTATTGGGAGAACAGAGCAGCACCTCCTGCTGCTGCATGCTCTCAACCACACGGCCATGCTCAGTTCAAGATGCCTTCTCCACCCTCAGCTGGAGAAGAGCCCTCCTTTCCCAAGGCAAGAGATGTCATCCCTCGCTGCTGCAAGCTGTCCTGCGGTGGCTGCTCTGGGCAGCTCTATGCCGGACGCCTCGGTGGGAGAGGAAGGCTGGGACCTGCCGAGGGCCTCTGTGCTGGGAGAACGGGACCAGCTCACAGCAGATCGACGGCCAAACCTGCAGCAAAGTGCAGGTCACTGCAGAGAGAAGGTGGGATGAGCAGTGAGTCTGGACACTTTTTCTTAGTGCTTGAGCACTGCCAGCTGCTCCCAGGCCTCAGCCCAGCAGGCATGTGGCAGCAGACACCAAGAGGACTTCATTTTACTGCCCATGCCGGTAACGAGACGAAGAGCCTCTTCACAAGAGCCACCAGCAAGTGGGCTGCCACCGGCCTCCCCCGTGCCACTGCTGGTTGCACGCTCCCCATGGGCTGCCACCACCAGCTCCTGCTTCAGAAGCGAGGACACAGAAACGGAAGGATTTTAGGGTGCGTTAGTTTTGCTATAAAAGGCCCTTCCCAAGCCCCAATTCACTTTCCTCTTACTGAACTCATACTTGCTCCCAAAGCTTCTGGAGTGAGACACCAGCCTTTAGGCCCAAATACGACACGTGTCACTGCCTTCCCTCTCACGTCCCTCCCATGCCACACGTAAGGAGCAGCACTCCCACGTCCTCCTTCGCTGGCATTTCCCCCAAACCATTACTCCTGAGGATAACACATACCCTTAAGGGAAGCCTGAGGTCCAGACAGCATCACGACAGAGGCTCGTACCTGCACTTCCACCCAGCTCTCAAGGTGAGGAAAACACACAAGCAGAGACCACTTACACACGTGGCCAGAGCCCCATACACAACACACATCACTCGAGTACTTTCCCTGCTCCCACGCGAGCTGGATGAAAGAGCCACACAGCGACCACACATCTGGCTGTAAGACATGCCCCAGGAAGAGTCATCAGCGACGCCATCACACCAGAAGACACCAGTACAGTGCAGGACCCCACAGGGTAGAGCTGAATAAAGCAGAATCACAAGCAGCTCAGACAACACCAGGCAAGGAAAGGCTACAGGAAACGCAGGGCACGTGACTGGAATACAAGAACAGTGACAAACCATCGAAGCTGTCTGTAACCAACGCGACACGTGAAGTCGCAGCGCTCTGCCCTCACTTGCAGTCAGTCTCGCTTTCCGCAGCTGCTCTTGGTGCCGTGGCAGCTGCGAGCGCGGCCTCCCGACCCACCGAAATGAACCACGGAGAGTCACAATGCTGCAAAAAGTGACGTGCAGCTCACTGAGACGCACGAGCAGAAGTAATACGAGTGCTGCGTGCCACGCACAAAGCCATCCTTCCCCTCTCTGCTGCGCTGGCGAGGCTTCAGCTCGCACGCTGCATCCAGCTCCGGGCACCACACTCGGGAAAGGCAGAGACAACTTGCACAAGGGAGGGTTGTTTGGGTTGCTCTGTGAAAACAGGACTCAGAGGCAGTCTGGAGGGAAGAAAGGGGTAGTTCTTTCTCCTAGAGAAAGCAAAGGAGCAGCAGACACCTCTGTGAATGTTCCAGACAGTCCCATTTCCCCCCCTCCCCATAATTTTACAGGAGGAGGTTGCCCAGAAGCCTGCCAGAAAGCAATTTGCAGACAGGTTTTTAAGAAGCAGATCGTGACCTCTGGCATCCAACTGCAAGGTTTACACTCCGAAACAGCAGTGCCTGGCTGCATCTTTCTTGGCAGAGGATATTCAATACTTAACAGTAACAGAGCATCTGGTTTTGGCAGAGGACATTCAATACTCGGCAATAGCAGAGCATCTGGTTTGCTTTTCTTCGGAAGGTCGATACATGCACCCTGCTCTACAGCCTCAAAACAAGAGCTTTATTTTTTTATATGAAGACCTCCGCCCTGCCAGAAGCATCAATCATCCGCGCTAGGCTGACAAGCCAGAGGAAGTGCTGGGGAAGACACACTTGGGATTTGTCCAGCTCTCTGACTACCATGTACAGCATCTCCTCAGGGGAAGCCTCAGCACGCTGCTGCCAGGCAGGGCCGTAATGCATTAGCTACAGAGGATGTATCTGCCCTGGCAGAGAAACCCTTCCTTCCCATTTTAGGTTAGCTTAACTTAAATTGTCTCCAAAGGTACATACAC
>NW_008825559.1:569780-572948 GCF_000699105.1 Pygoscelis adeliae | reverse complement strand
GAGGTACAAATAAAAACTCTCCGATAACGCTGCACTTTCTGCTGCACGGCTTCCTCAGGCAGAAGAGCTCTTCAGTGTCCCTTCAAGAGCAGATAAAGGACGGTTTCGTCTATACCCCTACCACCCGTGGCACCGAGCCAGCCTCTGACAGAAGGAGCGTACACCTACCTCTCTCCCAGCCAGGAGAAATGTGCACGCTGCAAAGCTAAAACCATCTGGACTCCTGACTTGCCACTTCCCATATGCGCCCCTGGCAGCAATGGGAGGAGTAAACCAGCCAGGGCTGGAGAAAGCTGTGGATCGTCTTGCGTGAAGCTCTTCTGCTCCTGCTGTATCAGCTCCAGGGACACTAACTCCTCTCCGAGAGCATGGACATGTTCCTTCCCTTGGACACATGTTGCCTCCTCCACATCCCCCCGAATCTGCTTGCCCTTCTCCAAGTCTATCGCGTGCGGGTTGGAGAGCTTCTGCCAGGCACAGCTTGAAGGCTGAGGCAGAGTCAAAGGCTGCAGAGCCGTTTGCAGCAGGAACTGGTGGGGTCTTCCTGCAGAGGGTTTGGTTCTGACCATGCATCACCTTTTTGGCTGGTCCCACCTAAAAGCAACCACTCGTCCTAGCTGTTTACCAGCTACACTGGCTTCGGGTACATATTCAAGTTACACCATGTGAGCCACCTTCTCAGGTGACCCGCTGTGCTGCTGCCACACACTGACCTCTTCCAATACGTCCCCCCACTCTGGGGACGAGGCAGAAAAAGCAGCTCAGCAACAGCTACGTTACTCTTCCATTATTTTGCATTGCCATCCATACAAATCCCACACTGCTCCTTCCTTGCTCTGTCCATTTGGGATGACCGTTTACGCTGTTGCAGAAGTTTTCTGGGCAAGTTAGTTGTACCCAGAAGGTCACCAGGGTGGTGATGGATCTAGAGTCGCACCTCCAAGGCAAGGAAAGGGGAGAGCAGGACAAGCCTCAGTGCCTAAAGCAAGGCTGGAATATGGGACCCAGTATCAGAGATTTGTGCCCAGATCAGCCGCTTTCTCAAGGCTAAAATAGCAAAGAAAGAAAAGCTGCCCAAGCAAACAAGTCATGTAGGAAGGCAGCACCGCAGAGAGACCAACTGGGGCTTCATTACCCCCTACGGTAATCCAGGGTGCCAGCACCGATTGCTCTTCTCAATACAGTTCATTGTGATCTCCAGCAACGTGCTTTCACCTGCAGGTACTAACGCTGGCGGCGCGGCACAGCCCTGAGGAGCACACAAAGACCAGGATCAGCATCAGCGTAGGGCAGAAATGATGCTCTTTCAGCAAGAAGTGCGAATCCGCCCCCTGTTATCGAAGTCCCTATTGACTCAGTAAAACCACAATCTCTTGAGCAAAGCTAATTCTGCCAGTGAGACCCAGCTCCTGCCCTTAGGGCATAACACAGCTTTATTGGCCTCTGCCTGTTGGTTCAGCTGTGCCAGGCTGGGAGCGATAGCTCTATCCGCGACCTGCTCACACATTTCAGCCCTATGCCATCCCAAACCAAGACCAGTAAACACAACGCTAGTGTGTAACTGGTGACAGTAAAGCGGCCGATGCTGCCCACGCTGTGCTTTATATGCTAGACAGGACTTTCCTCCTTGCCCTGGTCTGCATTCAGCGTCCTGTTCATAGATTTAACTGCATTTCCATCAGAGGCGTCTCCAGAAAGACCATGACCGGGGAGCAGGTCTTTAAGTGCCTGCTACACAAACGAGAAGGTTGCTGCAGTTGTCTGGACCCTCCCAAGTTCAACTGCCAGCACCTCCTGTAGAGGATGGAGACCCCCTCCTCATCACCGCACAGGTACTGGGAGGGAAGGCAGCAACACCACAAATCCCTCCAGGCACTACTGGAAACAGGCTGAACACACAACAGTCTCCCTCTTCAAGCAAAAGCAGTCTTCACAGGAGCAAAATTAGTCACTTTGGGAGTCCTGGCTCAAAGCCGAGTGCGTTTTCCTTACCTTTTTCCAGCACCCACACAAAACCGCTATCTTTCACTGCCTTTCTAAATACACTTAAAGTTTACTGATGAATCCCCATACAATGTCTTTCACGGGACGCCTCACGCCACCTGTCACCTTGGTCAAACTCACTCTACCGAGTCCATTTATCTCCAGCTCATCTGCTCTGAGTGCGCAAAAGGAGAGCGTGAGCAAGCCCTGACCACTCCTGCCCCCACAGACTGCTCCAGGAGGAGATCAGACCCACCCAGCCAGCCTCACCCAGCTACACAAGACAGCACGTCACCTGCTTTGCTCCCTGAACGCATCATAGAATCATAGAACACCAGGTTGGAAGGGACCTCAAGGATCACCCGGCCCAACCTCTCTTGGCAAAAGCATGGTCTAGACAAGATGGCCCAGCACCCTGTGCAGCCGAATCTTAAAAGTGTCCGATGTCGGGGAATCCACCGCTTCCCTGGGGAGGTTATTCCAATGGCTGATTGTTCTCGCTGTGAAAAATTAACCCCTCGTCTTTTCCATATGACTCCTTGTAAAAAGGGAGTCTCCGTCTCCTTTGTAGCCGCCCTTTAAATACTGGAACATGGTGATAAGGTCTTCCCTAAGCCTTCTTTTCTCAAGGCTGAACAAACGCAGTTCTCTCAGCCTTTCCTCATATGGCCGGCTTCCCAGTCCTTTGATCATCTTTGTGGCCCTTCTCTGGACCCTCTCCAGCCTGTCGGCATCTTTTTTGTACAGCGGGGACCAAAACAGACTTGTCCTAACTGTCCTGCACACTGAAATGACACCCCATGAACCACCCTGGAAGGGCGACCGTCCCTAGAGATTTGAACTGCCACAGCAGAGCCTGCTAGCACTTACAGCAGCTTCCTTCAGCGGCTTCCAGTGCTTCCGACAAGACACAGACTGCCACGCTCACGCGAGGAGACGGGGACGATCTCTGGCACGTTTCTGTGGGTTTGACTCTGCCGGGAGCAGCCACAGGGCTGGAGCGACGTGGTCCTGAGCTAAATGTGGGGGGGAGTCCCTAGGTTGGCCATGCTCCCACCGTGATGCAGACCCACACGCACCCAGAGCTCCCTCCTCCGCGGCCCTTTCGCGGGCAGGGGCAACCACAGCGCAACCCGGCAAGGCGCCGACCTCGCTGCACGCGGTGACATGCCACAGCCGCCTCTC
>NW_008825559.1:567735-568065 GCF_000699105.1 Pygoscelis adeliae | reverse complement strand
TGAACATGAGCCGACAGTGTGCCCAGGCGGCCAAGAAGGCCAACGGCATCCTGGCCTGTATCAGAAATAGTGTGGCCAGCAGGAGCAGGGCAGTGATAGTGCCCCTGTACTCGGCGCTGGTGAGGCCGCACCTCGAATGCTGTGTTCAGTTTTGGGCCCCTCACTCCAAGAAGGACGTCGAGGTGCTGGAGCGTGTCCAGAGAAGGGCAACGAGGCTGGTGAGGGGTCTGGAGAACAAGTCTGATGAGGAGCGGCTGAGGGAGCTGGGGTTGTTCAGCCTGGAGAAAAGGAGGCTGAGGGGAGACCTCATCGCTCTCTACCACCACCTGA
>NW_008825559.1:561654-567561 GCF_000699105.1 Pygoscelis adeliae | reverse complement strand
ATTTAAAAGATGTGTAGATGCGGCACTTAGGGACATGGTTTAGTGGGCATGGTGGTGTTGGGTTGATGGTTGGACTCGATGATCTTGGAGGTCTTTTCCAACCTTAATGATTCTATGATTCTAGTAGGGCGAGCCAGGCCTGCCTTGGGCACCTCTCCAATGCAGAAGCAATGAAGAGGCGAGGGAAGCCGGCTCTCCCTGGGGAGACGAGGCGATTGCCTCCCGCCTGGGTGAGGCCGGGCTCAGAGTCCCGGGCAGCCTGGCTCTCCCCAAGGGGCTGCTGACCCCTCTCTCCACACCTGTGGGCCGGGAGGAGGTATTTGGTGAAAAAGAAACCCCTCCTCAGGGGAAGGAGAAGGAGCAGGGGCTGCCACAGGCGGCCGGGGCTCTGCTGAGGGGACCGGCAGCAGTGGCAGACTTGGCAGTGTTAGGTTCACGGCTGGACTCAATGATCGTAAAGGTCTTTTCTGACCTAAACGATTCTATGAGTCTATGTATCTTCCCCCCATGCACTTCCTCCCCCCCATCGCTGTTCAATGGGGAATTCTGGGATTTCATGACTTTCCGCCAAATGGAAAGAAAAGCATCAACATTTTCCATTTCCCATCTCATGGGAACATCTGCCCAGTCCCAGCCCTGCTTGTTCCACTTGCACGTTTTGCTGCAGTTTTATCATTTTTCCTTTAAAGGAAAGTGAAAGAGAAGGATGGTCCAAAGGGGCCGGAACAGGGGGACCTTCCCAATGCAGCTTGGGCTGGGAGCACCCCCAGGCTCCGTGAACGCTGAGGCTGGGACCAGCAGGAGAACCCCAGGAGCACGTAGGGCAGGGCTGGGGTGAGGGGAACCTATGGGCTCCATGGGGAGCCTGCCCGTGTCCCACCAGCTCCGGGGACAGGTGGGACAGATGGGACAAGGGATATGTGTTTGGGATCCCACGGGAAGGGGGAATGGGGGGGTACACACAGGGAGGAGGGACGGGAAGGGTAGAGCAAGGAGGGGGAGAAGAAGAGCAAGGAGGGGGAGAAGAAAAGCAAGGAGGGGGAGAAGAAAAAGTGAAAGCAAAGTTGGTACACTCGGATCTCCCCACCTCCACTTCCAGCACCATCCTGACCTCCTCCCAGCCTGTCACCCCAGCCCCAGCCCTGTCACCTGCCTTCTCCAGCCCCCGTCTTTCCCACCGTATGCATCAGGCAGACACCCGTCAGACAGTTCCTGGTCAGCTTTACATTCACACCCCACCATCGTCAGGTCTTTTGCTTTTCCTAACGACTTCTTTTCGGCGAGTCAGTGTCAGTGAGAACCTTAGTTACAAACCTGGCAGACAGGGAGAGCTACTGCAACCCTGTGTCACTTGAAGGCACGTTTGCATTCCTTCCCACAGCAATGGCTGCAAGGAAGGCAGGCCAGGGTGGACTGGCAGAGACACTGAAAGGCGTGGGCCTCCGCACAGATTACTGGCTCCTTGTACTGGAGAAGGAGCTGGGAGTCACTGGCACACAGGCCTTGAGGCATCTGAAAGACAAAGATTACCGAAAGCTTGCAAGCGATGCACAGTACACGTGGGAGAAAAAAGCCCTGACAGTGCTTCAGGCACACGGCAAGGCGAGGGTACCAGCACGGACCCTCCACCCGCCTGATACCCCAGCCTGGACCCGAGGTCAACCCGCTCGCCGGCTGTTCCAGCTTGAAGTTTGCTGGTGAATTCACACGCACACCCCACGCGCACCTGGTTTGGGGGATACAGACACTTGCTCCCCGCCCAGCAGCTGGCACCAGGCGCGTGCGCTGCGACCCACGGTCCTGCTTCAGCTGCCGGTGCTCAGCCCTTCCCTCACCTCATTCGCACCGGTCCCCCCCAAGTAGCTCATTTTCAGGACGCACACCGTTCACACCCCGGTGGCTGGAGGTTAAAGACCCCCACTCACTCCAGTAGCTGCACTGGGGCCCCACGTGCTCCAGTGGCTAGCACCACAGTCCAAGGGCACCCAGGCCCCCAGTCTGACTCCAGTAGCTGGCCCCAAATCCACTCACACACACAGAGGTCTCGCCAGTAACTGGCACTTAGTCCTTGCAGCACACACTCACACTGGCAAGGTTTTTTTCCTGTCATTGTCTCCACGTCTGTTTTGTCAGGTCTGTCTCTTGGTATATTTTGGGTTTGGTTCCCCTTTTTTCCCTTAAGTTTCCCATCTGACCAGCTCCCCGATCAGATAACCTCGCTGAAATAAACCTTCTCACCCTCTCACTCATCCATTAGTGTGACTGACCAGGCTTGGTTCCCACCGCTGCCTCCCTTATCATTTGTCGGTCAGGTTTGTTTAACTGGATGTTCTTGTTTATGGCTTCCTCCCCTTCTTATTATCCCTTGAGACACTGAAGAAAGTCCTTGACAAGACACCCTGAAAGGAGCAGACACTCTCCTTCCACGCACCCTTACATCGCCCACTTGCCACCTGCCTGCCTTCACAGCACGAACGCTGAAGTCACACACAACTGCGGCTCACCCGCAAATAAAGGATACAGAGACCAGTCCAGTGCAACTTGATTAGTTTATTAGCAAAGACTACAAGGAATTACACTGAATCACCACTTTGGCCAACCCTCCAGGGGGGCATGGTCCTTGGGTTTCCAGCGGCACTGCAGGAACTGCGCAGCAAAAACCACCGACCACCTCACTGGTGCAGTCCCAGCTGCTTACATGTTCTCCAGACCATGGCTCCGTTGCCACCAGCCTGTCTTGACGGCACAAACACTAATGTCGCACACTGCCGATGGCTGCCGAGGGAGCTGCAAAGATACGTAATTCTCCACATCGGTCATACAAAGGCTTTTGCTCAACAGCTAAGCAAATGGCAAGAGCAGTTGCTATTACGGCTAAGAGCTGGAGGAAAGTTCACCAGGTCCAGGCACCTGCGTAGGAGTGGCTTACCTTAACATATGAAGTATACCTAATAAACACTGAGTTAAGCCACTACCTAAATCCATATAGGCTGTTGTGTTAACTGCTGTAACGACATCGGAGGCAGAACAGCTACTGATCTGAGTACTAGCTCAGTTTATCAATAAGGGAATGATAATCCCGAAAAGCAAAACAGCACAGCTTGCAGCCAACCTTGAGCTGCTCTCAGATCCCGCAGCCCTCTCTTTAAGCGTGACAAGCACTTTCTGCAGGAAAACTATTTTTTTGCCAGTGTCACTTATTTTCTCATAGCAGCTGCTAAAATTGGTACTTTCTAAGGCTGCCTTTGCTCTTCATCCGGCACTTGGTCTTAATCTTGGCCATATGACTGCTCGTTGCGGGATTGGTTTTTTTTTTGCTCTAAGACAAAGCAGACGTAAATGTTTATGGCAAGAAGGGAAGAGGATTCTGATTTTATAATGAAGCAAGGGAAACTCTGAGCGATGGCAGGAGCAGCACGCCTTATTTCACCCAACTTTGTGAGCAATTAGATATCATTTCCTTCATGTGGCTTGAGGTCGTAGTCATTATAACAATATTTGTGGATTGACTTGTACTATGTTCTTCTAAAATGCAAAGCAGTTGCAGTTCTTCCTTCATACCAGCTTGGCCTAAAGCTTCTCCAGTTCGTCAAGTGCTTCCTGCTTCGTTATCTGCCACAAAGCAGGGATTTCTCCTTTGCCATGAAATTTCCCATTGTAATGTTCTTCTAGCTCTGTCCTGAAATGATACACAAACCATTTCCAGTACGCTTGCATGGATGGATCAGGAGGAATGTTCCAATTGGAATAAGGAGATCCTGCATCCCGGTATCTCTTGTAGGGGATCCACGTGTCTTCACCGATCCTGAATAAACAGTCACTTGCAACGCTACTAGAACAAATATCAATGACCAGATTGTCTGTTTTATGCCACTTGTATCCTGTCAAAACTTGTGGACGATGGAAGACAAGCTGATGGTCTCCATCGTGACCCTGCATGATGTTTGTGCAAACAGCCCCACAAAAGGGACACTGCTGCCAGCATCCTGCAAACTGTTCAGCCAGGATTGTATGAGGCTGCGTTTCAAATGAGTTCATATCAGCACTAGCAAACTCTTCCTTGAGATGATCTTTCAGGGGAGTCAGTGCTTCTGTCATGGCATTATTCAGGAACTCTATGTCTGTTATCTCCTGATGCTCAATGCCCTTCAGTTCTGTTCTGGGCAAGCTTAGCACCTCTCCAAGTGCGCTGCAAAATTCATCCAGCCAAAGAGAGATTTTGTCATTTCTGTCTTTTCTGTCTTTGACAATGTTGGTTGATTTGAAAACGGCTGACTGGATGCTTTCATAGCAGTGCATAAGGGAGTCATCTAAAAACTTCTCCAGCCTCCTGTTCTTACCTAAACAGTACGTCTCAATACGTGTCTTAATGTAACTCCGTAAAAAGTCTGCTGGGTAATTAAGGTACTCCTTGAAATTCTCAAAATTTTCTTCTTGTGCCAGGTATCTCAGTATGCAAACTTCCAGAGAGGATCTATTGCCACTGAAATCTGGGATTTTACCCTTAACGTCTCGAGCTATGGCAAGAGCTGTCCTCTCATAGACCGCCTGGCGAAGAGCTGGGGCAATCTTGTCACACAGGAAAACAGCAAATGTCGTGATAGAAGTGGCTCCTTGGCAGGAAATCTGGAAGCATTTAAAGAAATCTTCTCTCTTGCTCTCCAGGTAGATGGCTGGATCATTTGCTTTTTTGAATGCTATATGCATGTCTTTAAACCTTTGTGCTGCCATTCTGCACAGATACAGCGATAAATCTATTCTGTAATCTTTATTAAAACTGTATTTTTTATTGCTAGAGGCAGAGTTCATACCTTCATGTACTTCATTTAGTATTTCATGAATAAAACTTCGATTGTAATCCCTTTTCTCCTTTTCCTTCTTATCAATGTTTGCCATCACACACGCTATGATGTTATCTGTAAGGCGGTGTATTTTGCTCACATCAGCATCATCAAAATTCACAGGCAGGAAGCCCCAAATTTTTTTCCTAGCAACATGTTTCTCCAAGTCAACAGAAAATACTCTGTGTTTGGGAAATGCCCTGATGCGTTCATGTAAGTTAGGCTCCTTAAAGTGATCTAGAAGGACATCTTCTATTTCCACATCGATATCAACCTGTTCCAGAGGGGGAGCAGTAGAGGAGACTTCAGCAATCCAGATTGCCCAGAGAGAAATAAAGTTGTCTCTCAGTTCTCTTTCACTTAGGCTTTGGCCCTTCAGAGACAGAGCCAACTGTCTACTCCTTTTCAGGAGCTTGTTTTCATATTCTGACTTCCTTTCATCCAGTTTACACTGGTTCCTCTTTAGTTCAATAAGATTCTCACACTTCTTTCTAGTTTCAAGAAGAAGAGACTCTTTTAGTTCTTTCAGCTTTAGTTCCGTGCTGCTTTTCCACTGGACCAGTATCTCGCAGTCTCTGTCTTCACTGAAATACTTTTCCATGTCTTTCATGATGGCGTCACTTGTCTCTTGCACTAGTTTTTCAAGGTGTTCTGTGGTGACCTTCTGCAAGTCCCCATTCCGAACTTTATTGTCCAGTTTCATTTGCAAGTCTAAGATGTGACTCCTCAGCTGCCAGGTCCACTGACTAAATGCGGTTTCCAGTTTCTTGTACGCAGCAATCTCCACTGAATTCTTGAAGCTGAAAATGAAGTTTTCATTCAGCAAAGCGTTCCAGAGGTCACTAATACGAACTTTCAAGTTCGAGAGCCTCAAAATGCTGCCCTGCGACTCCTTCTTGGCAGCTTGGAGAATTTTGCTCTTTAATTCCTGGACATTCTGGCTGTAGGTGGGATTGGGTGGTGCCATTGGGGGGTTTCCTTCCCACAGGTGAGCAAAGTAATGAATGTGGGTGTTCACGTCAAAGCGGATGACGTCGCTGAAGCAGGAGACGTCACAGAATTCCTG
>NW_008825559.1:556091-561637 GCF_000699105.1 Pygoscelis adeliae | reverse complement strand
TCATGGTCATTTCATCCAGCTTTTCCTGCAGACGTCTTTGTCCTTCCATGTTCTGTTCCTTGGCAGTTATTTCTCCCACATTTTGGTGTACAAACAGGCAGCTTGGGGAAAGATTTACTTGCTTCATCCTCAGAAAAGCCTGCACAGCAATCTGAAGGACATCTTGCATTTCTGAAGGATTTTCTCCAAAGATATTGATCAGAGTCATGTTGCCGATGCCAATGACAAAGGTGGCCAGCTCGTTGTCATGGTTAAGGGACTGTTTATTGGCCAGCTCTATGGCACGAAGTCCCTCTGTGTCAACAACTAGCATGTAATCAAAGTCCAAATCCTGCTGCAGCTTCTCATCCACTTTAATTAGCTGCATAAACGCTCCCCGGGTGCATCTCCCCGCACTGACATTAAACTGAAGACCAAACATGGCATTCAACAGGGTTGACTTCCCTGTGCTCTGGATGCCAAGCACTGAAAGAACAAATACTCGTTTGTCCCCTAGCTTCTCAATTAATCTGTCAAAGATTGCTACAACCCATCGTAATGGTACGTAAGAAGCATCACCATCCATCAGCTCAACAGGATACCCTGAAACCATCAGATCAGCTGCAATTTCAGGTAGTTTGACAAAAATATTATCCTTTGAGTTCATTGATTCCAGAGCTTCGTAAATCTGCCCTACCTCTCTCAAAATATGCTCAAGGCCAATGGACGAATCATTGATTTCATTGGAAAGGGCATCTAACTTACTCAGCAACGGAGATTTCGTATTGGTTTTTTCATGGCTTGTCTTTATTGCCAGGATTTGAGACCATAACTGGTGATACCGTCTCTTCAGTTCGTCAAGGTGATCGGAGGACAGGTCATCCATAAAGACCTTCATCCACTGCAGGAAGTATTTCTTGGTATCTGCTGGCTGTGACTGGAGAAAGCCAAGGACTGATTTCATCAGCTGATTGAGGGGGAATGCTTTCTCTACTTGCTTTCTTCTTATTGCCGACTTCTCTGATTCAATTTGGCTCCGATGATGCTCTATGCTCTTGTTTCTCTTTTCCTGCAAGCGAGTGAGTTCTTTGTCCTTTTTGCACCACATGTACCACAGTTTTCCTTGAAGAGGCAGTAGCTGGGATTTGATCTCAGACAACTTCTCTTTCTTCAGAAGCTTCACCAGCTCCTTTGCCTTTTCTTTGGCTGTCACACATGCATCTGTATCTTCATCGACTAAGAATCCGTGCTTGCGAGCTTTGTCCACGCAGGCGTCAAGGCTGAAAAGCGTGTTAGACCCTTTCAGGAGATCCCTGATTGTTTTTGTCAGCTCACCCATTAATTCTGCTTCGTTTCTGTTCTTGATACCTATTCTTATGTTTTGGCTAGATCGGCCAGCTGCAACGTTCTCTTTTTCAGAGAAAAGACAAACCAAAGGCCTTTGTGACTGCCACAGGTCACGTAAAATTTTCATCCCTTTCTTGTCACTCTGATCAGACTCGGATATAAGAGCCACGTTCACAGCAGCTATCTCCTGTAAAAACTGTAGCTGTTCTTCGTGATCCCTTGCATCTCCGTGCAGGTTACAGAAAGCAACACAGCAGTCAAAGTTGTCATCGTCACTACCCCTTGGACAGTACCAGGAGATCTCCACAACGCCTTTCATCAGCAAGCAGTCTTTGGTGCTGCCTTTGCAATGTCGGTGGAAAAAAATGTCATGCTTTTGTTTGCTCAGCAGAGCATTCAGGATCTGAGACTTGGAAGAGGAGGGAGAACTGCCAATCCGTATGAAGGACACGATGGGTGTCTCTGCCTGATAAATGAGTTTGTTTTTGTAACTCTTAATTCTGGCCTGCTTTCCCAACTTCTCAGCCCCTTTCCAGCTCTTTTTTATTTGGCTGAGGGACCAGAGTGGGAACTCTATCTGTGAAGTGCACGGGTTTGGTACCAGGAGAGGTAGTGCAAATTGGCAGAAAGCAAGCTTTGTTGAAATGTACTGTCTCATGAAATCATCAGCGCAATGAAAAATTGCCATCTGGAGGTCCATGGGGTGCACACAACTCTCCCTGGTTGCAGATTCAGGGGCTTCTTGCTCCAAATTAGTGAAAAAGTCATCAAAGGAATCCGAGGGTTCATGCTCTTGCTCTGTGGTTCTTGGCATGGGTGCGAGCCCTGGGCCGCTCTCATCCTTGCAAGTCAGGTACCTCACCCGATAATCCACGGTTAATAGCTTTTGCAAGAAGTAAAATGGTAGTTCATTTTCCTTGCTGGGCTGGCTGTCATGTAAAGATGTCCTGTATACGATGTGGAAATCTTCTGTCCCCATTTTTCTTGGATAGTGACTTTCTAGTCCAAGGCGCTTAAGTAAGTGGAGGAACTTTTGGTTTGCAATGGCTTGATTTGCTTTGGACTCGCTGCCGTCTGATTTGGATTTGGACTGACTGGAAGGCTCTCTTCTTTGAAAAGTGTCTTCCATGTCTTTGATAATACTTTTTTTCTTCAGATCGTCACATGTGTCATCCAAGCGCCCATTGACGAAGGAATGCAAGTCACTTTCCAGCATCTCCCAGTCTTTGAATGCACTGTGCTTTTCAAGGAGAGTTTTTATCTCTGTGGACCATAAGTTTTTCATTTGATCTTCCATGAAAACTAAACGCTGCTTCTTCTGTTCAGGGGACACCTCTTTATGTTCGGGTGTTACAGTTAGACCTGTCAGCAGCAGGAAGGCCTGGGCTCTGTAAACATCTTGCTCCTTCAGACTCAGATACTCCTTATGTCCCATTTGCATTTCATTTATCATGAAGTTAATTTCTGGACATCCAAGGAGGTACTGAAAAGTGCTCCTTTCCACCTGGTATCCCATGCTGGTCGTAATTAAGAGCACCAACAGTTCTATGTCTTTCTGTGCCCTTTCCTGGAGAAACTGGAGTAAGGAATAAACAGCTAGGCTTGCAGTCAAGGTGGCTTTTATCTTTGCTTCATGAATGGCAGATGCAGAGGTTTCTGGTGCATAGGTGACTTCCTGGATGTATTCCTTCATTTGCAGCAGTGTCTTGGTGAGATCTTCAAGCTCAGAAACGCTGGGAGTTTCGGGAAGCATGTACTCAGTATGGAAGATCCATTGCATAATGACGGAAGACCTGGGGAAGTCCTTGACAGAATAGACATGAGGATCCAGGAGGCAACTCAACAGAGACTTGATATAGGTGGTGTTTTCTGGAGGTGACTTCTTGCAAAGCAGAACAGTATTCACCAGGAACTCCTGCAGTGCTTTGTCCGACAGGCATACGTTGATCCAGACACTATGGGTTTTGGTTTTCTCATGCAGATTCTGTTTGAAATCTATCAGCGTGAGCAGTTTCCTTTCATCCACCGTCATCTCCCAGGCCTTCACACACTCCACGAAAGCTCTGGCCTCTTCCACTGCACTGACCAGTTCCTCTCCGAACATGGTGCCGACACTGTGATTTGTTAGCGCTTCGTATGCAGCCCTGAGGCTGCTGCTCATTTGATAGGTGGACTTAAAATCACTGCTGTGATTGAACAGGATTATATCCCACACTGGGATCAGCTGAAAGCCTCGGTCGATAACACACCAGGTTGAGTTATTAGTTACAAGCCCCAGTTTCCACTGAGGAAGGGAATCTGTCTCTGATGGGCCCCCTGTGTTGGTCACGTAGAGCTGAACCACTGTGTGGGCACTACTTCTGTCTGTTCCCTGAAAAGAAGCCTGTGAGCTGGATTTGGAAACGTCCATGCTGACACCGAAGCCTCTGTAGCTGGCCCCGACGTAGCAGTTCAGTGCTTCAGATGCTTGTCGCTTCATCTCTTCCTGCTGCTCAGCTCTGAATCCTTCCATAGATGCCTTCCACCAGAATATCCCCCCAAAATGGAGGGGACCCTGGTTTACGTGGGACCCAAACCTGCTGAAGAAGCTCGCACACCTGCTCTTCAGCATGTTGGGCCTGTCTGCTTCCTGAGTGATGTTCAAAAGATGCTCGATGTCTTGCAGCTCCCGCAGGGCCGAATCCGAGAGGCGAAGCTGATGCTTTTGCAAGTAGCAGGAGGCCAGAGGGATGTACTGGTACTTGGTGATGCAAACGTAGCTCTGCTCAGAGTGGGACTGGTGGGTGTCCTCTGACTGCGAGGAGCTGCTGTAATCTACACCAGCTTCAACATTAAACCCCCAGAAGCTGGCTTTGGCAGAAACGCTCATGCTGAACCCCAGCTGCTCCACGGACTTGGTGAAAGCGGCTTCTGCTGCAGAGGAGGAGAACTCCTTCCTCTCAAGCAGCGACCCTTGCTCTGGACCAGCGAGCTTGAATCCGTCGGGAACCCTGATGAGCTGGTCTCGCTTTGCCAGCATATCCGCAAAGCTGCTGGTTCTGTAAATGCCCTGCAGGGCCAGTCCCCCCGATGCCCGCCTCAGGACCTCCGTGTCAGAGACGTTCTCACCCCTGCCCACTGACGACTCCTGCAGCTCCAGCAGCTTCTGGATGCTCTCCAGCACATCCACCAATGACTTCTCCGGCGGTGCCCAGTACGCTTTGGGAATCTCCATGGCTTGCCACAGAGCCTCCTCTTTCTGTCTTATAATGTCCTTGCCATGGCTGTGGCTGTTGTGCATTTCTTTCAGCTCCTCCAGGGCTAGCTTGGCCGCTTCTTGTCTCTGCTTTGTCATCTCCAAGCGCTCCTTCTGCAGCTCCTCAAAAGTTGCTTTGTTGTCTGTTAGTTCCAGGAGTTTTTGGAGCGCCTTTGTTTCCCAGGGGTACCGTACTTCGCACTCCAGCTTAAGGTAGTCTTCATATTGCAGATGTTTCAGGGCTTCTCTGGACTTGACTCCCAGTATCTTCGACAGTTTGGGGAGCCAGTATGCATCATCCAGTCCTTCTTTCTCACATGCTTCTGCCAGTAATTTTTTAGCAAGATGTGCCTTTTCATCATCCTCTAGTATGTCCTCCTGTGAACTCATGGCTGTGGAAGAAGAAAACAGACTTTCTTTAAGGTATGTTGTAAGAGGCCCCGACCTCCTATAAGAGGGCTCTCCAGCAGCTCCAGCCCTGGGGATTCCTCCTACTGTTGTGGTTTAACCTCAGCTGGCAACTGAGCACCACACAGCCGCTCACTCACTCCTCCCCGCCCCCCTGCCCCCGGTGGGATGGGGGAGAGAATTGGAAGAGTAGAAGTGAGAAAACTCATGGGTTGAGATAAAAACAGTTTAATAATTGAAATAAAATAACAATAACAATAATAATAATAATATTATTATAATAATACACAAAGCAAGTGATGCACAATGCAATTGCTCACCACCCGCTGACCGATGTCCAGCCAGTCCCCAAGCAGCGGCCCCCCCTGGCCAGCTTTCCCCAGTTTCTGTACTGAGCATGATGTCCCATGGTATGGAATGTCCCTCTGGCCAGTTATAGAATCATAGAATCATAGAATCATAGAATCATTAAGGTTGGAAGAGACCTCTAAGATCATCGAGTCCAACCGTCGACCCAACACCCCCATGCCCACTAAACCATGTCCCTAAGCGCCTCATCTACCCGTCTTTTAAATAC
>NW_008825559.1:554404-554967 GCF_000699105.1 Pygoscelis adeliae | reverse complement strand
CGGAGTACCCACAGATTATATAATATGCGTGAGGTCTCATGTTATGGAATGTCCCTTTGGCCAGTTGGGGTCAGCGGTCCTGGCTGTGCCCCCTCCCAGCTTCTTGTGCCCCCCCAGCCTGCTCAGTCGGTAGAGCATGGGAAGTTGGAAAGTCCTTGACCAGTGTAAGCACTGCTCAGCAACAACTACAACATCGGTGCGTTATCAACATTGTTCTCATCCTAAATCCAACACACAGCACTGTACCAGCTACTAGGAAGGAAATTAACTCTATCCCAGCCAAAACCAGGACACCTACCCAGCTGCTGGAGCCCAGCCTAGGATGCCCCAAGACCTGGGGGGCAGGTCCTGGGACAATGGATGTGCTGGGACAATGGATGTGCCTGCTGCTTTCCCATTTGCAGGTTCAACCCTGAAGCTGAGTGTGTATCCCAGAGACAACACACACACACACACACTGATTTGCCCACACATCCTGCCATGGACAAGGTGCTGCCTTCAACAGCACCCACGTATACCCAACAGGACTCATAAATATGTAAGTACAGGCAGCCACGGGCATT
>NW_008825559.1:552384-554366 GCF_000699105.1 Pygoscelis adeliae | reverse complement strand
CCTTCCTGGATCCCTCGAGCACCAGCACAGCCCCTCTGTCCATCCAACACCCCTGCCTGCATCCTGCACCCTCTTACCAGCCCCACGGGTGTCCTGCTTGCTGGCTGGTCCAGCTTGGTGCTCACCAGCAAGCAGAGGCACGTACTCACACATTCATCTCCCGGGCACCCCACTCTCACAAGACAAACCCATCCCAAATACCCAGCACCGGGCACACGGGCTGTGACCTGTGGTCCTGCTCCAGCTGCCAGCATGGAGCCCCTCACTCGCCTCACTCATGCCCGTTCCCCCCAGGAGCTGGTTCTCGGGGCACACATCGTTCCCACCCCAGTGGATGGGAAAAATCCAAGTTGTCGCTGTCCAGAGCTGTGCCTGGAGCATCCTGTTGGCCCATCGTTAATGACTGGAGACTTTGGGTCTTTGACATTGTCTCTGGGACCCCCTGTCTATGCAGTTTGAGTCCCTGTGTGGTTTTGTTTATCGTTTCCCCCTTCACGTGTTATCCCATATGCATTGGAAAGGTCCTTGACTGCTAACCTTAATGGAGCTGACGCTCTCACTGTACACGTGCCTTTACATCTTTTTTTTTTTTTACACTGTCATACAAACCTGATAATTGTCTCTGTCTCAATTCAGTTGGATACTAAAGAGATTTATTCAGTGCACAAAACCTTCCCGTGCATTCAGCTTTCGTCCCACCAACGACACAAGACTCACCAACACAGGTATTGATCCGAGTATTGTGACTGGGCTCTTGGACCCTTCCAGAGCCTTTAGTGTCAGCTTTTCCTTTAAAGTCAGTGAAGATTTAGGCAATACACTCAATGGACGTGGGGTCTGATTCATCTCACCTCACAGCAGATACTCCTTTTGGTCAGATGCTTGACTTTCCAGAGGACACAGGCAGCCAAGGTCTCCGGCTCAACTGAGGTAGCACGCCGTCACACCGCAGGCCTGGTAGACAAGGCTGGGATGTTAAGAAGAAGATGGGGAACACCTCAACAATTCAGGAGGAAAAACACTGGGAAGGAAAGGCCCAAAATCCTAAAGGAGAAGACCAGACAGTCAGGAGATGGCAACCCATCAACGCGGAGGATTCATTCCAGGGAGCGGTGGAGGCCATCCTTTCTCCACCAGTGGTGATTGCCCAGCCAGCAAAGGCTCATCAGGGCCTTTTTGGGGTGGTGACCAGCCTAGGGTTTTGCCTGGGACCTAAACCCACATACCCATCGTGTACGTTAGCCCAGGGACAGTTTGCAAAGTACGGATCTCCTGCTTTCAGAGCCTCTTCTGCACACAGCAAAAGGTGCCCAGGAGTGACTCAGGACAGGGCTGAATGCTTGCACACCGTAGCAGCATCATGGGGAGGAAGACCGAGCCTGGACATGAAGTCAAAGCTCAATCTGATTAAAAAGGATCCTCCAGTGCCCTACTACCTGCTGACCTCTCAAATACTGGCCCTGTTGCCACCACCATGTAGCCACCAGCAAGGGAGGGTGGAGGGCTCACGTCTGCTTTCTCGAGGGGAGAAGACATGGAAGGATGGAGAACAGGCTGAAGATGGAGAGTAGGCTGGTCTGTGAGAGCAAAGCCTGGAGACCTGCGGAAAAGTCCCAGCTCCAGATGCACAGGCTGTCCAGTTAACGTCTGTGCTCTCCAGTCAGGCTCAGCCAGCCTCAAGACAAAGTCTGGACGTGGCAGAGCCTGGGGGAACAGCACTGACAACGCGGCAGCACGTGCCACATCCCACCACTGGCCAGATCATGTATCTGCTGCTGTGGGTGAAGCTCAAGCCCCCAAAGAGACGGAGAGAAACACCACAGCGGGACGGGGGAGAGAAGTGGAAAAGCAAAAGCAAGAAAAACTCCTGGGTCAAGATAAGGAGAGTTTAGCAAGCGAAGGAAAGCTGCGTGTGCTCGCAAAGCGAAGTAGGGTGTTTATTCACTACTTCCCATCGGCGGTGTCATGGGTTAACCACAGTT
>NW_008825559.1:549249-551773 GCF_000699105.1 Pygoscelis adeliae | reverse complement strand
CCCCTCCCTGGGAGGCGGAGCCTCAGCGTGTGTGACAGCTGCTTGGGAAGGCAAATGCCGCAGCCACCAACATCTCCCCTTCCTCCTCCTTCCCCCCAGGCTTTGGTTGCTGAGCACAACGCTGTGTGGCGCGGTCCACTCGGGCCACCTGTCCTGGCTCTGCCCCCTCCCGACTTCTCGCCCGTCGGCCCATTACCAACACTATTTCAGTCTGCAATGCCCCAAACAGCACCACACGGCTGCGACGGAGCACATTAACTCCAATGTTAATGGAGTTAGTTCAGGTCCCAGCTGGACCCTGCACTAGCACCCAGGCACACTTTGAAGTCCCAGCATGGCTTCATATTTCTTCAAGAATAAGGAAAAAGCCACATGCAATTGTTTTACTGCACGCAGAGGACCACTAAGCATATTTATGGAATAACTTGGGATCTCTTTCTTCCTTGGAAGCCAATGAGGGAAGCAGTAAGGCTGGCAGCACGACCTGCCATGGGACTGCCTGCACCCTGTTTCATGGGAACAGCTCCCCTGAGACTGTTTTCACCAGCCCTGCCCCAGGGGAACCGGGCTCTGGAAGTGCTTGTGCCTTTGAGGGGCTGCACCAGGGACCAGAGCGCTTTGGGTGGTGAAGTTTAGACTGTAGGAGAGGCTGGGAGAGGTGAATCCCACCATCACTTCATAGAAAGGAAAAGGAAAAACTCTCCCCTAGGCATGGGGACAGAGCAGGGTGTCATAGAATCATAGAATCATAGAATCATTACGGTTGGAAAAGACCTCCAAGATCATCGAGTCCAACCGTCAACCCAACACCCCCATGCCCACTAAACCATGTCCCTAAGCGCCTCATCTACACGTCTTTTAAATACCTCCAGGGATGGGGACTCAACCCCTTCCCGGGGCAGCCTGGTCCAATGTTTAACCACTCTTTCAGTAAAGACATTTTTCCTCACATCCAATCTAAACCTCCCCTGGCGCAACTTGAGGCCGTTTCCTCTCGTCCTTTCGCCAGTTACTTGGGAGAAGAGACCAACACCCACCTCGCTACAGCCTCCTTTCAGGTGGTTGTAGAGAGCGATGAGGTCTCCCCTCAGCCTCCTTTTCTCCAGGCTAAAAGGAGAAAACACATTCGTGTCCCACGAATGCCGCTCATTACCCCAGTGCTGCCACGCTCTCTAAGGAGCAGCGTGGGAGGCAGGCACCACCACCCAAGCAGCCCACGCCGCCAGCCCGAGGACTGCACCCCAGCACCCATTGCTCCTGCACCCCCGTTAATGCTGACAGAGAGCATGCCACGGAAAAGGTTACTATCCATGATGTTCCCCAAATTATCCGTTTCAGCTTCCGAGGCCACGGGAGCACCCGCAGGGCTGCCTTCCCACCTCCCCTTTGGCCCTGCAGTCTCGCCGTGACACGTCCCAGCCCGGTCCCCTGACTCCACAGCAGGGAAGCAAACGGCACCAGGGTGCAGGTCCACACACAGCTCTGCAGACGCCCCGGCTCCCGGCCCCCAGCACGGCTGGGCTTCAGGCGAGCGCACCCATCCTGACCCGCCGAGGGGGCTGGGTCGTGCCCAGGGCGGGCAGGATCAGCCCTGGCCGGGAGAGCGTTTCCCAGCCCAGGCACGGGCTCGCAGCAGGGAAAGGGCTCTGCAAGGGGTCTGTCCCTGGAGCAGACAGCGGGTCCCTCCCCATCCAGCACTGCTGCCAGCTCCTGAAGCCAGGCTTTGCACCTCTGCAGACATCAGCCCGCCCCTGCATGCCCCCCAGATGCCTCCTCCTTCCCCACCTGCTCCTGCTCTGACCCCCCTGCCTCCTTCCTACCCTCCCGGTTCAACTCTTGCAGCACACACGTCCCCCGAGCGTCCTCAAACAGGCTGGCGAGCAAAGGCTGCTTCCTCCATCCCATGCTCAGAGCAAAGACCGTTCACCTGCTGCCCTAAATCCCCTTTTTTCCTTCCCTGCCATTTCTCAAGTGATGGGAAAACACAAGGAATACAAAGCAGAAGACAAACAAGATCCTTGCTCTGTGCTGGTCTCCGGCTCCCAGCCCCAGAGCTCAACAGCAAGGTCCTACCGTCTCCCTCTGGTGCTCAGCAGCTCCTCGGCTGGTGTCAGCCTGGCTCAGACCCTCTCTTTATATAGCCCCTGGTCTCTTAGGAGGGTTGCTTCTTTCCCGTTTACAGGGGCAGATAAGAGGGCTTCTGCCTTCCTGGAAATCAGGCCATTGCTTACAAGATTGAAAGAGAAACTTGGCAGCTCCTGCCTGTGCTGGAGCTGAGCTCAGAAGGCAGAGCAGCCCTAGGAACCCACCCCAGGCTCCCAAATCCTGTCCTGGGCTCTGCACAGGGGTGCCCGGTGTGCCCCTTCAGCATCGGCAGGGTGCTGGCAAACCTGCTGCCTGCAATCAGGGTGAAAGGCAGCAGGGACTGGGCAGCGCTTGGGACCTCCCCAACCTGCTCCTCTTACCTCCAAATCATGGAATCACAGAACGGTTTGGGTTGGAAGGGACCTCTAAAGGTCACCTA
>NW_008825559.1:544451-547941 GCF_000699105.1 Pygoscelis adeliae | reverse complement strand
GCAGCCTGGTCCAATGTTTGGGGCGCTCGTGCCCCCCCCCATCCATCCACGGCTGCAGGCAGGTCCGTGCCCGCGCAGGCAGGACGGGTGGGCTTTGTGGGGATTGAGGGCACGGACTCAGGCAGGCATGCCACCAAAGACCCTTTATTATGGTGCAACTCCTCCTTTTATACAAAACTCAAGTGTTCACGCGCTATCAGCAGCTCACTGATCGGTTACAGCCTTGTGTTCCCCCGTGTCTATGCTCTAGCGGATTGGCCGGTTCTTCTGATCAGGCGACATGCCTTCCTGGACTTTATCCTGTTCACTCCTCTTCAGCAGGTCATTACTTCCTCCTTTGTCCTCTGCCCATGTGCCTTCTCATGCCTCAAGGGCACAAGGCTCCGTCGTTGTCGTCGAGCTGCCTATCCCCACACCAGGGGTTGCCCCGACCCAGGCGCAGGACCTTGCACTTGGCCTTGTTGAACCTCAGGAGGTTCACACGGGCCCACTTCTCCAGCTTGTCCAGGTCCCTCTGGATGGCATCCCGTCCCTCTGGCGTGTCGACCGCACCACTCAGCTTGGTGTCATCTGCAAACTTGCCGAGGGTGCCCTCGATCCCACTGTCTATGTCACTGATGAAGATATTAAACAGCACTGGTCCCAATACGGACCCCTGAGGGACACCGCTCATCACTGATCTCCATCTGGACATTGAGCTGTTGACCACTACCCTCTGGATGCGACCACCTAACCAATTCCTCACCCACCGGACAGTCCACCCATCAAATCCACCCCGAATCCTCCTTTCCCCATCCCTGCATTACTCAGTGCCCTCTCCTCAGAGCCCCCTTTGCATCTGCCATTCCAAAAGCCTTGCAGAACTTATTCATCCTCATCCCGACCAGCCCACGTGCCCTCCACTCCACGCGTTTTCTGCCGGTTTTGCACCGCAATCAAATCCACCCCGAATCCTCCTTTCCCCATCCCTGCATTACTCAGTGCCCTCTCCTCAGAGCCCCCTTTGCATCTGCCATTCCAAAAGCCTTGCAGAACTTATTCATCCTCATCCCGACCAGCCCACGTGCCCTCCACTCCACGCGTTTTCTGCCGGTTTTGCACCGCAGCCGCTCGGGGCAGCCCGGGGGGCTCAGCTCCCGCAGGGCGAGGTCTCTGCAGCGGAGAGGGGTCCCTCTGCCTCTGCGGGAGCGTGGCTCTGGCTGGCTGCCCCGGGGCAAGCTGCCTCTCGCTCCAGGCTTGGCCAAGCATGGGTCGGGCCCAGGTGGCAGCTGGTGATCCGCTGCATCCCTCCTGCTGCCCTGTGGGAGATGCTCCAGCCCCACAGGCGCCCGTCCCAGGGGCTGTGAGAGCACTGGGAGCACCCAGCTGGCTGGGTCCTGCAGGGTGCCCTGCCAAAGCGGCACTTCTTGGCATCCTCCGTCCTCGGGAGGGGTTTGGAGGATAAACTCCTGATCTAAGAAGAGAGAAATGAGGCTCTTTGCGCGAAATCACATGAGCCTGAGGAGCAGTTTCAGTTCTACAAGCTGCCCAAGCCCTCTCCAAGAAGGGCTCTGATTTCTGGAAAACCGTGGCAGCCTGCCAAGCACGAGCCAGCAGGAAAAAACAAAATTGCCTTTGAACCTGCCCAAATTCTGTGCAAGGAGCAGCAGCCCAGGAGAGCAGAGAGCAAACTGCCCTTTGCCTGCCCCCAAGGTGACGGCTGCAGACCACGGTCTCCCCCGTCAGCAGTCAAGGGGGAGGGGTGTCATTAACATCACGAGGGGGCTCTTGAAGCCTTCCGGCAAACGCGTGTCACCCTTTTCTCCGGCCCGGGGGAGGTCGGCCAGCTCCCCGTTACTTCGCTGGAATTGCGCCAGACCCCGAAGCGGGAGGCGGATGCAGGAGAGCTCGGGGCCGCAGCGGGGAAGGGAGCAGACAGCAGGTCCCGCAGAGGGGACAGAAACGCTCGGTGCCTCCTCCTGCCTCTGTAGGGGAGGGGTATAGGGCAGCCAGACCTATAGCCCAGGTATAGGGGATGGAGCCGGGGAGGGAAGGGGTGGGGAGGGCTGCTCGTTGGCTGTGCTCAAGTCAGCAAGGTCCCTTGAACAAGCCAGGGACGTCCAATGTCCAATGTCCAAAACCATTGGCCATCATCCCCAAGAGCCCGTGCAGGATGGGGAATCATGCACGGAGCTGAAGAAAAGCACGTGGGTAAAATACGGTCTCCCAGCCCCTTGGTCTTCATCTGATCTTTACAGCCGCTCCTTTAACCTCCCCTGGGGATGGGCAGACATGGGAGGGGTTCGGGCTCTCCGGCGGGATGGATATCACCCAGAAGGCCACCGCGGCAGGACAGCATCACTGCTCTCCTTGTCCTCACGGCCACCGTGGCGGCTCCTCTCTGACCTCCCTCCCTCTCCGCCGGCTGCCCGCCCTGCCGAGTGGACAGCGCTTGGTGCTTTCACATCACTGAAGCAACCAGCCTTTGGCCCCAGGACCGACACGGGCTATTGACCCTCTGCTTCCCAAAACGCCGTCTCCATCCAGCATCCCGGAGGCTGAGATGAGGCTGCAGACCAGGTCTCGGCCCCAAATCCTCCCCATCATCCTCAATACATCGGCACAACCGAAATACGCCCACAGCTAACACACAGATCACCCAGGATAATGCCTCCACGCAAGCCGCCCTGGGGATGCCCGGATCCAGGATAACCTCTCCCTGCGGTGGGATGGGGCCGGGCATGTTGGTCAGTGCTGGGAAGGAGACGCCCGGTCCTCCCCTCCACTTCCCCGACCACCTCTGGAGCAAGGGCTGGGGACGGGCAGGACGCAGGCAGCACCTGCGGGGCCAGAGGATGCACATCTCCCCCGTGCAAGCCGGCTTCACGCAGGGGACAGAGCGGCAGCGCTGGCAAACTGTTTGGGTGCTCAGCCTTGTTTTGGAGGCGGGAGAGGAGGGACACGGACGTCCAGGGGCGAGGACGGAGGCTGGTGCCCACTCACATCACCATGAAGAATCTCACAGCGAAAACACGCTCGGTCACCAGCTTGGGGCCGGGAAGAGCCGGGATCTCCCCTCGTGGCTGGCCAGCAGCAGGAAGGAGAAAACACCAAAACCCCGCTTGAGGCACTGAGTGAAGCACCGCGCACGAAGCAGGTTGATGCCGCTTACACCGCCCCACGCCTGTGCCCCGCTGCTCCCAGCACATCAGCCGCGCGTCTGCTGGGGACGGGCACATCAGCCACGAAAGGGTCCATGCCCGTGCCGGGGCTGGAGAGACCCCCTCCGCCAGCTGCTTTCGGATGGGTGCCCCCACCCCGGGGTACACCCCAAGGGCCTTTTCAGCCCCGTCCCCACAGCCACGATGTCCCTTTTGCTGAGAAAGCGGGCACAGGGGTGAAGCGCAGCACGGCTCCAGCCCCTCGGGGTGATGTTGTGTCCCCCAGCCCCTCTGCCATCGTCACCTCTGCACCTTGCCCCCACGAGGCACCCCGGGGAGCTGATCCGGGG
>NW_008825559.1:530438-541099 GCF_000699105.1 Pygoscelis adeliae | reverse complement strand
TCAGCGCCTCATCTACCCGTCTTTTAAATCCCTCCAGGGATGGTGACTCCACCACTTCCCTGAGCAGCCTGGTCCAATGTTTGGGGCGCTCGTGCCCCCCCCCATCCATCCACGGCTGCAGGCAGGTCCGTGCCCGCGCAGGCAGGACGGGCGGGCTTCGCCTCATCAACAAAGCAAAGCAGCTGCACGTTTCCGTCGCGTGGCGCTACGTTATCTTTAAAGACGCCCGGAAAACCAAACGGGCCCCTTCTCCCCTCACCCAGGCGGTTCCCCCCTTGCACCCTGCGCCGCGTTCCCCCCTTGCACCCGCAGCCACCTCCCTGCGCCGCGTTCCCATCCCCGCAGAGCCGCAGCGGGGCGCAAGATTTCCAGCCAGGAATAAACACGAAGCACCCAGGTTCGCACCCCTCCCTTCTCTCAGGTGTGCCTCCCGAATCGCGGGGCTGTCCAGCAGCTGGTGGGTTGCAGAAGCCGTTTCTTTCATACAAAGGACTCGAAGGTTTTTGCAGGTTGTTTTAGAATCATCTCTATCCCCCGGCAGGTAGCACCGGCCAACCTCAGCGTAACAAAACCACGGAGAGACGAGCGAAGAAAATAAGCCAGAACACGAACCAAAAGGGCAGGAGCGACTGTCTCATCTTCCCAAAATCTTGGGAGAGAGACCGCACGTCCGCACAGCTGAAGTTTATCCACGACTTGACTCCGCGTAAGCCTCACGCTGCCCCCGTTCCTGAATTTTCAAAATGCCAGACTCTGAACGTGTGTAATCGAGGGGCCGCAGAGAAGCGGGAGTTACCAGAGCAGCCTCAGAAGCACGTGTTTTGACGATTCGTTGGGGCTCTGGAGCTCAAGGTGGGTTCCGGGCAGATTTCCCAGCAGCCCTCTCCCATTTCAGACAGCCGGTGCCACCTCAGAGCACGCAGCCCCCGCGACAAACACCACAGAAACCGTCCCCGACATATTTCAGGCGAGGGGAGGGAAAGAAGAAAGCCAGACGGGCTTGGGTTTTCCCGATTTATTGCGGCTAACATCAGCGACGCTCATTTGCCAGAAGCAATTTGCTAATTCTAGTGCCCTCTGGACATCGTGCAGCAAACTTCCTCCTGGCGGGCCAGGCCAGCCAGCTCGGCTCGCACCCCTTTCTGAAAACAGTTGTTACTCCCTACAAGGACACGTTAACTCCCATCTCAGCCCGCCGACCTCCGGTACTTTACGTCCTCCTTATCTCCAAACTTAATTCTCTGTACGCAGCTTTGGAATCCTCCTTCTCCGGGGAGGGGGGGAAATCTCGCTTGCTGGAGAGTTACAGTAGGAATCAGGTTACGAGGACCCTGGAGGGACTAAGAGCCACGTTAATTTTTATTCTCCTGGAAGCGGAATATTTCCCAGAGCGCGCTCATCTGTTGAAAATTACCAGCTGAGTAGCTAAAAGGTATTTACAAAAGGCCACCGAAAATCCCTTCCGAGAAGGATGGTATGTACGGTTTTATTAGTGCATTGAAACGGCGTTGCCAGGCACAGGAACACCCACTCCGCGGCCCCCTGTCCCGCTACTGAGGGTAAAGCTCCACTATCATCGCGTGCCCCTGGAAGGAGAGAGAGAGAACAGTCACAGAAAAGACTAATTATTGAGACGCGCGCTCAACAGGAGGTGCCCATCTCCCGACCGCCTTAAAATAAAAGGGGAGATGAAAAATCCAGAGCCGATTCCCTCGGAGGATTCTGCGGACAGGGGCTTGACGGCTTCAGGGCAGCGCAGACGTGCTTCGGGCTGGCCAGGGCAGCAGAGTCCGCCCTGACCAACGCATCGGGCTCTCCTGAGGGCCAAACCAGGAATTTGGGGAGGAGGCAACGGCGGGACCAGCGCCCTCAGGTTAGAGGGGGCCAGCTGTGCTAGGTCCCTACAGAACTGCCACCAGTCACCGCAACCCGAACCAGGGCTCCCATCCACAGCCTCAAGAGCTGTAGGAGTCGTCTCACCCCCAATTTTCTGGTAAAGAGCTTTCTTCCCAAGGTAAGAATGCTGCTCCCAAACCACAATTTGGGAAGTCTTTGAGAGTCACCAAAGGGAACCCTCCGAACACGGCAGAAGTCTCTCCTTCCCTCTTGTACCATACGGGCAGCGACGGGCTGCAGTCGCCACTGCCCAGGGATGGCTCTGAGACGGGCTGGAGCGTCTCTAAAGCGGACGAGGCAGAGGGAGCTCCCTGAACCGAGCTGCGATAAGGGGGCAGGCAGCCAAGCCGGAGGGCGTTACGAACGCCCGGTGCCGCGGGACCTCAGCGGTGCGCCCACACCCGGTGTGCCTGGACGGGATTTCGTGGTACCAACAGGAGCAGAACTGCAATTACTGCCCCTCTCCAGAGGGAACAGCGCCACAGCATCATTCCCTGCCCTCCTGCAGCACAGGCAGCAACCAGGCCGTATTGCCCGCCCTCCTTCTTCAACCTATGGGCGGCAGTAATTACTAGACGGCAGCCGGTGGCACCGAAAGGATGTCCCAGCGAGAGGGAGCCGCCCCAGCTATTGAACTTCTCCAGAGGAGGGGCTCCGACCTGCAAGAACACACAGAGGGACACATACAATCACCTGTCTGGAAGGAGACTGGCCTTACCACCGCACCACCAAACCCCCACGGCCAGCCCGCACCGCTGTAAAGCGTTCTTTGGCACGTACAAGTGCCTGGTGACAGCCCAAAACTGTGCCAAAGGCTTCTCTGACCTGCGGTCGGACAGGTATAACCCCGTGCTGTCAGAAAGCAGGCAGAAGGACCGAGCCCCTCCCACCGTTTTTAATTCCCTCCTCTCCAACAATTACTGTTATGGCTCTAGACCTCCACCTCCCACTGACAGTGGGAATGCCATCGTTCCCACAGAAACCGCCCACACCGGGATTTGCTAACCCGGAGTTCAAGAAACCCTGCTTCTCCTCGCGGACCCACAACAGAAGCCCTGCTTTGCAGCACTGGCATGCCCCGCTGCAGCGCGGAATTCAATCCGTCCTGAAGTTAAACTAAACGAAAGATAAAAGCCTCCCGACCGTGTCTCACCTTTGACTTTCTGCCCATGTAGTTTTGTGCAAACCAGTCCGAATCCATAGCCTTCAGGTTAGCCAGTATCTGCCCCTGAAAAGGAGGGGAGGGCAACGTTGACAAGGATAATGGCAGACGTCGAGGGAAGCCTACGGACAGCGCTAGCAAAGGGGAGCTCTCTCTCGAGACTAGCTACAGCCCCAAAACTAACACAGCCAACCCAAAAAAAAAGCATTTTACAGGATCCGCCCTGCTCATCGACGTTAGCTCAACCGTAGCTAGAAACAGACGCTGCCCAATTAACAGGCCGCCTCACCGCGGTAACACATATCCCCAGCCCAATTAGTAGACGATGTGCAGAAGTGGTTTCTTTCACACAAGGGTCTTGGGAAAGTAAGATTAGGTTTTTTACGTATTATTTTAGAAGAATCTGTATTCCTTTGGCGACTTCAAGCAACATAAGCCGCTCTTAGCACGGACTGCGTCAATGTAAAAGTGTTATACATTTAAACTATATGCAGTATATATAGTATCTATGTAGTATATAATATCTTATATTTAGACATAACTGTAGAATTACACCTATCTACATTTAGCGAAGGCCTTAACGAGAGCTTTCACCAACACGAACACAGATGTCTACAGAACGGCATTTTACAGTCAGAGGCATCCTTAGTGTTCAGAGTACTCACAGCAAAAGCTTCGTGGAACTCAAACACATCGATATCAGCCATGGTTAGACCAGCCTTCTCCAGCACTTTGGGAGTAGCGTATGTCGGGCTGAAGAAGAGTTAAGAAACAGAAGTCTTGCACGAATATGTTTCCTCACATCATCGTCCCCTTTTTCCACGGCGACCCACGCTACGTTCCTTCTCTCTAGGGCGCATGGCACAGCTCTCTGCCTGTCCCACTCCAACCGAAACACAACCCCAAGTACCTACTGCTAGTACCAACAGGCGGAGATGCCCGCCAGCAAATCAGGGCGGGTATTTCAGCCACAGCTGCTCTCCCACGTTAGCCGCCTCCCCCTGCTGAGTCACACCTCGCACACCGGCTCTCGCACCCTTTGCGAGAAGGCCTGAAGAGATGTAATATCCCATGAGATACTTCCCGAAAAACAAACACGTAATGGCAAGTCAAGGCCGTCGCGCTAGTACGGGCTGTCAGGGGATGCTCTTGATCATCACCACCTACCCCAGTAGCAGCTGGTCCTTTGGATCCTGGGACACATACACAAAGTCCCTGCACAGGAGAAATGCTATTAGTAACAGAAAGAGGAGGAGGAGGAAGCGAGAGCAGACTTCAGAGGCCACGTAGAGCAGTCCCTTCTTACCTCAGGTAGGCCTTCGGTTTGTATCCCATTGCCAGAGCCTTCTCCTCAGACATGAGCAGAACTGCCGAAGCACCGTCCGTCTGAAACAGGCAGACACACCCAGTGAGGTCACTGCCTGAAGAGCAGGCACGCCCTGCGCACAAAACCAGCCCCAGGGCCCTCCTGCAGAGCAGCGGGCAGGAGAGGACCCGAACGTAACCAGAGCTTCCAGGGCATCCCTCTACGATATGGGACAAAGAACGAGTCCGCGTGATTGAGCTGATGGATGGACGGATGACCTCCGAACGACGTTAGCACACACACTGCTGCAGCACTTCCTCACAGTCCAGACCCACAACTCCCCCTGGTTTCAAACGGGACAGAGGTGCCTAACTGCCCTGCCAGTCCTGAGGACAAGCTGGTTACCCCAAACCTGTCCACTCAGCTCCATCCCAAAAACAGAGTACAATTCTGGGATGACACAAGCCACAGGCTCACCGCATTGCCAAAACGAACATCATGGCTTTGGCACGTGACCGCTCATTTCTGGGGTAACAGCCGAAGCCGGCCTACAGGCCTGCGGCACAGAGCACACCGACAGTGTTTCAGCTGTTCCTAACACCAAGGCCGCGGCATTTCCACGAATGCTAAGCAGTAAATAGCTTTGCTGCTGAAAGAGCCTCAGCAGTAGTTACTTGCTTCCTTTGAAGTGCTCATGACAAACTGTGAAACAGCCTTTTAAACGCGCAAGAATCTGTCAGGGCTGCGTGCGGTAGCACGACAGTCGCCTCGAGCCCTCTGCGGGAGGCTTTCAGTGGCAATCACCTTCTACTGAGTCTCAGGAACTGGGGCTCAGATACGCCTCGCCTAATTTACACAACTGCCTTAGACCTCAGCATCTAAAAAAGCTTCCTTTAAAAGCGCTGAAGAGAGAAAAATGAGCATATGCAGAAGAGAGCTCACCGTAGATGCGCTAGAGAAATCTCTCCTTCCCCTCTGTGGATTACAGGGCAAGCCTTAAAGTGACAAGTTTAGACTAAAACTACTAACTTCTAGACTTACGATGTGATCGATCCCATCCTGGGACAGAATTTTCTACATGTGCCTTTGAACGATCAACCCTCACGAGGCAGCTACAGAAAAGCAAACGGGTAAGACAGACCAAAACTTCAGGGGTTTAGTTACTGATTTTAAAATGAAACAATCCAGTACCCAAGTTCACCGGATTATGACACGGTTCAAAGTCACCCTTGAAAAATCCGAAAGCGGGTGATATTACAAAGGAGACAACCCATTCCCACAGATTATACCAGCTTGATCTACGTGCCTACGGGAGGCAGGGGGTAAACCGGAGAGTTTTCCCCTCTGGCTCACACAGTGGTGGGAACACGCATTACCAGGAAGGAGGAGTTGGCAGCTGTGACAGTTCCGTACGGCTTGACAAAAGCCGGCTTCAGCTTGCCCATCTGCTCCATTGAGGAAGGACGGATCCCATTATCTTTGGTAACTGTATCTCTGCCTGTTGATGAAAAAAGCATATCAAAACTAAGAAAGTCAGCAACATATACAAATTTGCACATCAGGAGTCCGGGGGAGGGGGGGAAATAAATCAGAAAACTGTGCTTTTTATGACAAGTGGGAGGAGGAAAAAAGGGGAAATCCATTCGTGGCATCAGGATATTGAACATGGCTAAAAAACAGCACTTAAAAATTGAAGCTACGTTACTTTCTCTCTGAAGACTGCAAAAATAAAGTGCTGCAGTCTATTTACTGTAACAAAAAAGTACCACATGGAAAACCCAGTTGATAGAAGAATTTAAATTCAGATTATAAAGCCTAAATTGGACAACGGAGCCTAAATCAGTACATGCTTACGTGCCAAGTTTCGAGGAAGTAAGAGCACTGGGAAGACCCAAATGTATGTATCTTCAGCTATACCGCCTCCTTAAATAAGCCAGTTAACAAAAAGTACCAATTTTAGTGTAAAGACTATATGTGGATCTAAAGAAGTAAGCTCTCTAGGAAACTAACTACAGAGTGAAGTGCCCAAAACGAATAGCTGCACCAAAGCGTGCCCACTGGCTGATGGAGGATGAGGGTGGAAATCAGACCACAGAAAGGACAGCTTAAAGTTTCTCCCCAAACTGTTTCGTATCTGAGCAATAACCATGAGGCCTCGTGAACTGGAGTCTGCCAAGCAGAACACATTTCGGCTCTTCCTACCCAGCACCTGATTTATCAGACCGGGATGTTATTAGGCTTTCTATTTGTTGTTAATAGCTTGGGGTATAAAAATGGGTTCTCTTGGCTGACTGAAAGAGCAGGGGGATTCTTGGTCCAACCGTTCTGAGTTTCCTTGCTCTATCATCACATTAGCACAGACAGGAGGTGGGTATGACAAAATTTAGATATGCAAGGATATGTTTATATATTTAGATATGCGTGTTTAGAAACATGCTCCTGTGTCAGTGCTTTTCCAGGGAGAAACAGACAGCATTTCAAAGAGTTAAAATCCGTATCAGATACACAGAACTTTATGAATCTGAAATAAAGTATGTCTTTATTGAACTAGCGCATGCTAGCAATGAAACACGTGCACTTTTACCTGGCACTTTGAAGGGTACCACATCGAGTAGCAAGCCTCCGTCCTGGGCTTTCTTGGCCAGCGTGTGCGAACGGAGGGCATACTCGTCTTGCTCCAAACGGGAAACGGCAAAGGCAGCAGCCAAACGATCGGCAGAGTGCCCCATAGTCTCGCTGGTGGAGAACTCTGCCACAGCTGGGAGCTACAGAACAGAAAAATAAAGTCAGCACACATAAAGACCTGTCCCTGGGCAGTTACATAAAGTTCAGAAGTTGGTTAAGCCCTGCAGTCGGCCAGTTGAGGCCCTTCCATTTATTAAGTAGAGCAGTTAATATTCGGGCTATGCAATTAACACATGGTAACCATACCAGAAGCGACTCGGTCAAACGTATTAGAGGAACCATCGCTTTCAAAGATTTTAGAAAAAAATGGATAAAAATGAGATCCAGACTGCTGCTTACTCCAGGGATTCAAGAACTGCGTTGGATTTGCACGTGCAGACGAAGAGCAGCTGCCTTGTCCATTCAACAAGGACTCCCCTATGAAGGGTGACCGGACTTTTTGGGCCAAGGTAAAACAACACGTCCTGGGAGCTTAAAACTCCTCGTCAAATACCTCCTCAAGCAAAACCAGAGACAGCAAGTGCGTTCAGCTTAGCTTTTATTCTTCCAGCAGCACACAGGAAATCCCTGCACGCACTTAAGTCTGCAATTTTCACTTAAGTCTGCAATTTTCACACCTTACTTGGACCTCATCTCTGCTGTATGTACACTGTGCTTCGCTGCCCTCACGCTAAAGGCAGGCAGCAGCGGCACAGACGCACGCAGTTTTCTCATGAAGAGCTCGGTGGCGGTAAGGAGGGAAGCGCTTCTCCTTCCCATCTCCACCGTGTCATAATTCACCCCTCTCACGACCTCCAAGACAGAAGAGTGGCTCCCTCTACAGCAGACTCCTGACATTAACCAGCAGACCACCGATTCTCATCGGGTCCCAAACGTGGGAGCTGAACACGTTCAGCACCTGGCAGGATGTGGCCGGGAGCAGTAATCATAAGGCATATTTAAGGTGCATTAATCAAACAACAGTTACATTAATACACTGAGGATACTCCTCTCTGATATTAAGCATGTTACTTCTATTATTTAAGAAACAAAAATGCTTCTGACCCTTTAGGACCCTTGCGTAAGTTTTATATTGAGGGAAAAAAGCTTCTACTTTGTAGTCTCCAGCACAGTTTGTCTAGGAGTTGCAGAAGGAGAGGGAGGTTTTGAAATGAGTTAGGTTTACTGAAGACCAAGATGTAAGAAAACAAAGCGGAGTCACGAATGCTATGAGATGCGTTAATCAACTGCAGTTTTAACCGAAAGCACAGGACAAAGACCCGATAAAAGCGAGCCACAGGCAGCCAGCTCTCCCTTTTTAAATCCTCTCCATTGAGGCTAAAAAAATTACCTAAGGCAACTTGTTTTACACCTCCTTATAAAACTGTTTAGCTTAAATATCCAAACGCCTGGAAAACAATTACCTCAGGAGCAAAGTAGTCAGGGCGAATTTTGGAAATCAGGGAGAGCTTCTGGCCCAAGGTCTTGGCTCGGTTAAGAGTGAGCATAGTCTTCCTCATCTTCCTACTGTGACGAATGGGAACGTCTGACATTAACTCCACACCCCCCGCTACGACGACATCACACTGTCCAGCTGCAATCATACCCACGCCTGCAGAAGGAGACAGAGTTTCCCGTGAGAGCTGTGGGGAGAAGTGACACTTACCCCATTAGCGCCCTGGGTACTACTACATTTTATTTCCTTCTCCAGCCTCTGGCTTTGGCCGAGTCACACAATGTGTGCTTAACAGAGACCGAGCAGGTTGAACAGACGTTTTCTGAATTATACTGTTTTTGTAACTTTGCTTCCACTTCTCTTTGTCACACACAGCAGTTGGGAGAAGAATGTCCCCGGTGATTCAGGACAGTAACCGGGTCTCAATTTTTCTGCTCTGTTTAGGCTAAGTCAAAGATGAAAGTAGCCTGAAAGGTAAGCAACTTCCTTACCATGACGTAGTCTTTACCTCCCAAGCTAACATGGACACTGAGCAGAGACTATCGCTGGATGCAAAGGGTGTCCAGCTGCTGGCAGGTCTACAGCAGACACTCCATTCACATTGTATTTTGTTGGTTCGAAAACTTTTCCTTCCATTCCAGAATTTCTTCAGATGCTTACTTATATTCACAAAGCAGTGCAAGTTAGCTGAGGGATGTCGAGGAGTCGCTAAGCTCCTTCGCAAACCCACAGCTTCTTCTTCCAGCCAACATACCTGTGGTCATAGCCTGGTTTGAAGAAATGCAAGCCATGGTGACCGTATGGGCTGGAGTTTTGTCAGAGAAACCCGCTCCCAACGCAGCCTATGAGCAACAAAGAATGACTGTTAAAACCTACACCTTTTGCTCCACAGGGTCAGAGCTACCTTCTGCCCAGCCACACACCTTTGCAGACTAAGCTGAAAACAAGTACATCGAGTTTTCATTCAGCAAATTACTGCAGCAGCTCTTCCCCTCCCCAGACTCTGGAAACAGGAGGAGACGGCAGCTGCCCAGCTGCCAGGGCTCTCAATCGCGTTATGCGGGCAGTCACTGGCCCCCCATTAATAAAGGGACAAACTAATCGCACACCTCACATTTCGAAAGAGCTTCCAACTACTTGACATCATCTTTGCTTCACCTTATTTGCAAAGGCGGCACGTGAAAGGAATTATTTAGACCCCTCAGTACGAGGCACCGTGACTTGCTTTACACAGAAGAGAAAACTTCCTGCAGTTCAGAGTGCAGCGTCTCATTTGACCCAGCTGAGAGCACGGCCTCCCATCACGGGAGAACTGCTCACAGCAAGACCTTCCCTAGCTGAGACGTGGCCAACTAGTTTAAAGTTCAACAGTTGTTCCCAAGTTAAAATTACACCGCAGCCTCATCTGACTGGCAGGTGACCAAAGTAAGTATTTGCATATACAAGGCTAAAACTGCCGATGGAACTGGAAAGCCTCACCACCTCCCAAGCCTTTCCAGCCCAGGTTACGTCACGGTTTTCCCCAGCTGCAGAGAACAGCAGCAGAGGCTCCAGGTTATAGAAAAAAAAAATCACATGCCACCTCTGTAACATTACTTCAGTGGACCAGCTTCTTTCTGCGTAAAATATGCCAATTGTGTTTTCTGACTGCCAGAAAAAAGGGCAGCTAAGCTACTCCATTTCAAATCATTCAAAAGCTGCGTCTGATCAGCCAACTAAAATAAATAAATACCCCAGTAAAACAATCTATCACAGCATGCTCTGGTCCTCTCAAGTACTTCGGACAAGCCGGCATTTGAGTCCAACTGGTAGAGCTGAGCGATCGGCAATCATCAACAAAAGCTTCCCTTTCAGGGCAGAATCAAGCAGAGGTTTCACAGCGTTAAAATGCACCTGATCCACGGCAGATTTCAACAGGAGGCAGAGCCCCGTACAGTTACTTGACAGGCAATACTGCACAACTAGTCCATACTCTCAATCAAATCACGTTTAAACAAACCATAATACTGGAAATTTTATTTTTTTTTTTACAAGTGCTTCTCATCTTCGTACTAGTTGCAGAAATCAGGCTCACAGGGGAAATGCTGCACGTAACCCACCTCTCTGGCGACATTGCTCGTTTTCACCTCCTGGATAACTGTGCCATAAACAATGTAATCAACAACATCCCTTGGGAC
>NW_008825559.1:525811-530423 GCF_000699105.1 Pygoscelis adeliae | reverse complement strand
GTCCGTTTCAGCACCCCCCTAAGGAGAAGATCAAAACAAACAGAGTTTGCACCATGTAAGCAATAGCCTTGTCACAGTCCCCGAACACCCTCTTTCCACCAGGTTGGCTGGAGAACAAGGCAACAGTGGAGCCACATCTGCCCCTAGCTCAGAAGAAATCTTGTGTGCGTATGTACTTAATGAAAAGTGTAATTGACTACCAGCTGCAAATAATCGTGGCAATAGTATCACTATAAATGATTACATAATTTCATGAAAGCAACTACTTTACACACACACACCCCCCCCCTCAAAACGGTTGTTAGTAGTCAGTATCTTCCCCAATTCGGAGCATTTTGACATCAAAATTAAAGGAAGAGGGCCTTAAGAGATAACAAAGCCAATCACCTTCAGCGTAGGAACATGCAAAACTTCAATAAGGACACACAGAAAATAAGCAGTGTGTTTTCACAGTTCGTTAGAACACATATTGCATCATTTGCCAGAACATCTTGACAAACACGCCACCACAGCACATCCCATTGCAGGCAGGGATTAAGGCCACCGGGATTCAAATGTAGTTTCATGCGCTACAAAGCACCAAATAAAAATGAAACCAAAGGCACCTCAGTCAATAACTTCTCTTCCGCAGCTCAACCACTAAAACCCCCTCGATGTCCAGGACACAGCGCTCGCGCGCTGCCTGTCAACCAAACTAGCCTGCCTTGGCTAAATACGGCATTCAGATTTGGCACGACCGCACCCAACCTCACGATCTCTCCTTGGGCCTTGAAATCTCCTTTCCCCCCCCCCCAGTAAAGCCTTCTGCCTTTTCAACAGCACTTTGCCCTGCTTCTCAACTAAACCAACCCACTGCTCGTGACCTACAGCTTTTGTCAAATTGCTGCAGAACGGAAGGGACAGGCAAGACGACAGAATTAGCTTGTTACTCTTGTTGCCACTTAGTTTTCTCTGAATTGCCCAGATTGTTTTTCCCTTGAATTGTAAGCACGCCTCAACAGTAGCTATGATCTCTGTATGAAGAAAACTACAGTCAGAATTCAAATTAACTAAGATTTGTCAAGCAAGACAACAATGCCATCTCTGTGTAACAATACTCTTTAACACAAGCCTATTGTAAACCCTACTGCTTAAGCCACCTACTAAGGCGGTGGCGGACCATGAAAAATGAAGCACCTTGGCTTCCAAATCTGTTGAAGCCACCGTAGCAGCACCGGGACCCCAGCAGTTCAACAAGAGAGAGTTTTCTGGGCCCTTCCAGTATTCAATTTACTTACTGCAACGCTGCTCTTGCTAAGTCATGTGGCATTAGATCCGCATACCTGGAAGTTAAAGAAGAAAGGCAAGAAACTTAGGAGTGTCAGAAACCGATACAGATGTCTACTTCACCACTGTAAGCACACATCAGCGGCACAGAACTGGTGACGCACCAGAAATGCTCCACCACATTTACAATCAAGCATTTCGTACCCCAGCGCTGTGAAGACTATCGGCGTATAGGTCAGCACACAATCACTGTACCAAAAACATTGAAAAGCAGCAGTAACAGAATAAAGAAATCCCCTATCCATCCTAAGAGTTAGGTCTGGTCCTAATTCAGCTGTGAACTTGGTGGTGTAACAGTATAGTAAGAAGAGCCCACAGCAGTCTCTGCACCCGCCCTGCTAGTTTTGTGAAACTCGTTGCTTTATCTGCTATAGATTCACCAACAGCTTCCTCTAGACGTGCGGCATACATCCTCATTCTTCTCAGAAGTCACATACGTGGACAATCTTCTTCAAACCACGTTTTTTTGTTACGTAAGCTGGAATAACTGTAGCAGCCTAACTCATTGGCACTTCAGTACTTTTAGGCATAAGAATAACTACATTAAAATGAACAAGTAAGCCAACATTTTTTCACAGAAGGATTCTACTGTTAACCAAGTCGGCATGTATTTTCTTCTTATTTTATACTTACGAGGTGCCAGACTGCAAAAATGGAATACGGACGCCCTCTACCACAACGATATTCTTCACGCCACTTTTGGCTAAGGTCTTCTTACTCTTAGGCTGGACTGCTAAGAGAGAAGCGATGTTAACAAGAATACCAGCGAGCTTAAAGTAAGACCCTGTAAAAACTACCAGAAAAGTAGGGAAATTGTTCTCCTCTGGTGCATAAGTCAAAAGCAGAGTAGGCAGGACGCCGGAGCTGTAATCTCGTCTCTGTCTAGTTATGTGATCTGTGAAAAATGGTTTAACAACAATGCTTTAACGTCCCCCATCAGCAGAGAGACTCCTCTATAGCTACACTGAGGCAATGGTACAGCCGAGAACAAAGGCACATAACTCCCAGCCTCCGTTACCACTGACAAGAACGCTGCAGGAAGAAGCACCTCTAAAGCTGCTGCACGGCTTACAGTATGAACGAGGCAGAGCAAATTCGAAGCCTGAGTAAGATCTCTCGCTCGGGGAGCAGCAAGGACTGCAACAGCAACCCACCTTCCACAGTAACCGCCTACGTACGTGCTCTTACTGCTCAGTAAAGGCAAGATAATTCAAGATGAATCAAAACACGAGTTCAGGAAGTGAATTAACTCTCAGGAATTCAACTGACTTTCACTCCCATAGGAAAGCAGTAGCAAGAAGAGCGCATATAGTTGCTGTGGGCAACTTGCTACTTCTCTGTAAGGTGTCCGAGCATCTCAGGTTCAAGACAAAGCGCGCCACGGCACAGTATCGTTCAACAGGCCACTGTCAGAGCTCTTCTGGAGTGATGATTAACAGAGAGTTCAATGAGAATTTCCTAATGCAATCAGGCCTGCAAATCTCAACGAGCACATACGGCAGCACGGGGCAGCTCCTTTCACAAGCGGGAAAAGGACAAAGGCACGTAAAAGCAGATTAAGTCCGACTAAATACCGTGCTCAAGCAAGCGCCAGCACCAGTACGGAACTCCAGCACTGTTCCTGGGTTATATAAGGCTCTCTGCGCAAAGCCAAGGAGACGAGGGGGGGGAGCTGCTGCCTAGGACAGTTTCCAAAATCCAGGCAGCTCAAAGCATTAGTCACCTGAGCAACGCCCCCCACAATGAATCCCAGAACGCCGGATCACCCCGACCGCTCGCTAAGGGCCGTGGCTAAAAACCCACGTAACAGCACGCGCTCAGCGGCTCCACCGAGACCTGAGCCTCTTACTGGTCTCGCTGGACTTCAGAGCTAATTCCACAAGCTTCTCGTTGTCAGGGACAATCCCCTCCCCTCTGGGCAAGCGATCTGGTTACTGCCAGACAGCGTATAAACCCCCAAGCTTAGCCTCTCCGTTTAGATTCTAGAAATAGCGATCTATCAGGTGACGACGGGGGCGTGAGCTCTGGGCTGGGCAGAGCTGCTGGGAGCGAGGGGCACGCAGAGGTTGAGAGGACTCTGCTGCCAACAGCGGTTTGCCTGTAGTTTTACTTGTTTGCCACTTTTGAGGGGCACTCGAACCAAAGCCGTCTGCACGGCGTTTCTGAGATTTATGTCGAATGAGACTCTGGAGAAGGGAGGCGGCTTCAAAAATAGCCTTCAGTAGCACAGACCCACTGAGATTCCTGGTGTCTTCACTTTACCTGCAGCTTGTAACTGTGAAGAGCAGCTGAGCGACCGAGCAACTGAAAAACAAGAAATGAAAAAATAGGGTCTGTCAAACCTGAAACGTTAAGAACATTTCTAGTTTCTGTAAGAACTGTTAAAAAAGTAAGATAATGTCAGAATAAAACAACTGCGCCTGAACATCTGTGAGGTATTTTTTAGTTTACTCTGTTCATAAAAAACAGCACAGTTCATATTACCCGTTAACATGAGACTCCTCCCACATCTGATGTGGGAAGGGACAAATATGGCAACAATGGGATTATCTGTTCATAAGAAAACACTGTCATCTTTTTTAAGATGACAACGGAACAGAGATTCAGATGCAGGCATCCATTCCAAACCCAACGCTTAGAACTTCATGACCTACCAAGTCAAGCTTTTAATAAATGTAAAGCTACTTACAGACCCTGGCAGCCCATGCTGAGGAAGCAGGGAGGTTTCTGATGGCATGGGTCAGCATGGAGCTCATTTTGATATCTAGAGAGGTGGAGAAAGACTGGTATTAGTCCAGTCTGGTCTATTCGGAACAATTTCAAGGTGAGCGATCCGCCTGCCTCACACAGAGCCAAAAAAGCGAAGAAACAGAAGGCGCTCCAAGGGCAGCAGCACAGAGAATTAGTTCCTATCACACTTTTTGAACAGCATCTAACACACGAGGAGTCTGGCTTATGACTGTGCTCTGCAAATGTTCCTGTAAATAAATACTCATCTCCCCAGTGACCCAGCACCGTACCAACAGCAGCCAGCGCAGTTTTCGATACCCTTCCCAATAACTGTTCCACCACTTCCCCACTGGAAAATTGTCCCGGCGCCCAGCCAGCCTCGCTGCCAGCGTGACTCTCCTGATGCACTCTCCGTGGCACAATTCCATGCCACCACCCCTCGTTTTAACCGTTGATGCTAAGCTCAGTAACTTCCGTTGCGTATCCCCATGGGAAGCAGAACAAGATGGCGTCCGCCACCCCAAAAACTTCCTCTGCAGCTTTCCCAAAGCTCATC
>NW_008825559.1:525325-525737 GCF_000699105.1 Pygoscelis adeliae | reverse complement strand
GGTCCCCGCGGCTCCAGCTCTTTGGCTGCTTCACAGCAACGTTCACCTTACCCCGTCACGCTTTCAGCGTTCAAGCTAACAGCGCTCCCTCTCCCAAAGACACGCGTTTTCCCTAGAGGGTTAGAGAAGCACTTGCGGTCCCAACCCCAGCCCACTCAGGTATTGGGGCTCTCTACAGCATCACAAAACTCGGCGTAAGCTGCCAGCCACCCCCTTCCACGTCCACACCTCACGCCCCGCAGCTCCGCACCTTCGACGTGCCGCGCAGCGTTCCTCATTCCCCAGCCCGCTCCGGCTACGCTGGCATCCCACAAACCAAACCCCCCTCACGCCCAGAAAACGGACCTCCTCCCCGGCACCTTTCCCCGTGTCGCCTCTCTGCAACGGTGCTCTTCCTCCATCTGTGCCGAGC
>NW_008825559.1:506371-522657 GCF_000699105.1 Pygoscelis adeliae | reverse complement strand
GGGCACATTTTGGGAATCCGTGTGCGGCTCGGAGGGGGTCTCTGTGACCCTGCGTGAGGGGACGGACCCTCCAGGCAGGATTGTCCTCGGCCCGTGAGAGCTGATCCACAGGGAGAGAGTGTCCTCGTGTCCTTACACGTGTGTGTCCCCCCGATGCCCGTGTGTGCATGCCTCGGGGGGGGGGGAGGGGGGGGCGTCCCCATGTCCTTGGATGTCTGGATCCTGGGGCCGGCCTCCAGGCACACAGGTGTGTCTGTGGGAACGGGGTATCCCCGTGTCCCCGCGTGGGTGGGGAGGATGCCCCCAGGCGTGTTAGCGTCTCCAGGTTGCCCCACGACCTGTCTTTATTTTGGTACACCGACGTCTCAGCTGTGGACTGATTCCCCCCCTTGCAATCTGCCGACCCGGGCAGGGCCTTGGCGCTCTCCTGCCTGTTTGTGGTGCTGGGTCGTGGTGCTTCCTCGCAGAGGTACCCAAGCAAGGAGTCGCCAGGTGCCCCTAGGAAGGCCGAAGGACAAGGCTCGGAGGCATCGGAGACCGGTTCTTATCTCTGCACTTTGAAGGGCCTCAGGGTCTGGTGTCGATGTTGGCCTGAAATCTAGCAGCGTTTCGTTTAAACCCAATGCCTGTTGTACGTGCGGTGTTGGAGCGAGCGCTCAGGCTGATGTTGGCTGGACTTCTTGTTACAACTAGCAAAATTCTTAATCACAAACAGTCCTGGAGCTGCTGTGAGGACGCTGTCACTCACCGGAATTAGTGGTGGTGTTCTGTCGTAACAAAGCGTTTGTTAAATTGGATGCAGACCTCGCCAGGGCAGGCCGAAAAGCGTGCAGAAGGCAGCCAGCAGGCAGAAGGCAGCGTGAGCTCGAGAGCTGGCCGTACCTGCTGGGCCACGAGCCGTGTGCTAGCAGCTTCCCAGAGGGAACAGGAAAGCTCAGTTTGTCAGAAGTTTCCCGTCTCGTGGCTCGCTGTTCGGCGCTCTGTGCCATCAGCTCGCAGGCACGGGCTGAAAGCGCGGGCGGTCGTCCTGAGCTTCAGCTGGTTCGCTCTGCTGGTGCTTGGCTCGGTCCAGGACTGCAGGAAGGCTTTTTCCCT
Organism: Pygoscelis adeliae; assembly: GCF_000699105.1. Lineage (NCBI taxonomy): Eukaryota > Metazoa > Chordata > Aves > Sphenisciformes > Spheniscidae > Pygoscelis > Pygoscelis adeliae. The sequence goes on along the minus strand of NW_008825559.1, from coordinate 521,562 downwards.
TGAACCATCCATGGATGCCGTTCCCACTTCAAGTGGCATGCCGCGTCCAGGTGAGTGGAAGGGCCGGAGGGGGAAGTGCTGGACAGGGAAGCAGTCGAGGAAATAACGGAGAAAAGAGAAAGTGGGAGGAAACAGGTCCTGGCCAGACTGTGTGAAAGGGGTGTTCTCCGTTCTCTGCTGCATCCAGCTTCTCGGCGAAGTCCTGAGAGCAGCTGTCTGAAGCGTCGGCGTCTCCGTCTCTAGACAGTCTTTTAATTGGAGGGAGTGAAATGGTGAAAATGGAATCGATATTCAAGGCTTTTAAATCTAGAGGGAATGTTAGTGAAGTGGCAGAAGCGTACATCTGGCCTGCTGCTGCTTCCTTCAGCATTTTGAAGGAGGATTTTTCTGGCTCCGATCTTGGCAAGTTACCGTTGTACTGCTGAATGAATCAACGCCTGAAGCAGATGTGCTGTGACTGTGACCAAGTAAATGTGCTTTTAGTTTTAGATGTGTTTTCCACAAGTATTCTGGGCTGTAAAATAAAATACTGTCAAGCTGAAGAAACTTCACTCAAATGTTGAGCAGCTGTTACTCTAATGACAGTATCTTTCCCAAAAGAGTTTATATTAAAATGTAGTGAGATTTGTTCCGTCGTGCCCTTGATATTTTTTTTTTCCTACTTCATATCTTTTGTTTTGCTAGAACTGAAAGGCAAAATGGAATTCAAGGTTTAAGGCTTTTGTGGAAGCAGTCTGTTTGGGAACTGATGTGAAAGAGGAAAGTATGCTAGACCATAGAAAGAGAAAAAAGTTAATTAATCCATTCCCTTTTTATTTTTAATTGAGGTTGTGTTTTGCATGCGATGTAGTTTTTACTACATAGTCAGCGCTTTGCTTTTGGTAAGTGTTGGAGGGCGATGTCCTGCTTACCTTCCCGCATCCCAGCCTTAGCAGAGGCCTGGCTGAGGGTGTGGAAGGAAGATGTTATCGCTTGCCTTGCAGCTGAGATTTGTTTGGTCTAATTCACCTTCCTGCGGTGCCCAGCCCTGTGCAGCAACGCAGGATTGAAGTGAATTAATTCGGTAAGATAGTTCAGCCCTTGCCTTCTTTTTAAAGTAGTGGAGCTGCGTGGCTTTTATCGAGTTAAAATACTGCCGTTGAAAGCGCGTCATATTCTGCTGAGGAGCATCTGTCAGCAGATAAATTGTTGTCAGACCACGCTCAGTTTTGTGGGAAGTGAGCATTGGCACTTAGTTTCAGGAGTACCTGACTTTAGCACACAAAAAGTTCAGGGAAATTAATGTTGGCTACCGCGATCACAACCTGGGTTTTGTCATAGTCGAAAAATACTTTAAAGTAGCTTTGGAGTGGAAACCAGTTTGCTCTTTGTTTATCAAATGGTGTTGTGGGCGCATGACACACGCACACAGACCTGTCTGCCAGGACAGACTGACACCGAATTTCCGTCCCCACGGTGTGGCACCCCGTGTGTCCTGGGCTCGGGGAACGGAGCGCAAAGGTCAGTCCCTGCCGCCAGCACCGGAGACAAAGTGGAAAGAGGGCCAAAGTGCAGCGGAGCTCCAGCCCTGAGCCCGTGTCACGGGGCTGGGGGGGGAACGAACCACCTCTGGGTGAGGTGCAGGCTGAGGTTTTGAGTTTGTTCTCCCTGCGCTGCATTTTCTGCCTTCTTGCTGCTGGGAATGGGAATGTTTCATTCCTGAATGTCTTACCAGCGTTGAGCAGTAAACCTCCCCCAGCTAAATGGCTGTGTTCCCGTCGGTAGATGTGCATATGGTGCTTAAGAAGTAACGCTTTTACTAGATTTCAGACTTAAGGCAGCTTTGGCAGTGATTCAGCCTAGATCTGCGTTAGAGGATCCTCTCGGTCAAGATCAAGGTCGCTTGAATGGAACTGAGATTCATTTGTGTAGCGAGAGGTCATCAGGCCAAATTCAATTTCTCAGCAGAAAAAGGGGATCTGGGATTTATGAGTCAGAAAAGTGGCATTTCACTTGTGGACGGAACTCGTTCATACCGTGGTCTGAGTTTTCAGAGTGCTTTGAAACGAGCCAAGTTTGTCTGGGTGCTTCCGTATGTAATTAGTAGAGATGGATCAAGTATTTTGCTGATAGATGGAGGCGAGAATAAATATTTTTGTGTGCTCTTTTTGTGGCTCACCAGATGTACAGCCTGTGATCTGTGAAGTAATACTTGGGGTGGCGCCATTCACGGGCACGAGCGGGTTTTTACAGAAATATTCTAGGGCAGTTATGTTTGATTTGCGGAGAAGTTAACTTGCAGGCTTTGAAACTCTCCAAAGTGCAGCAAGGTCTCTGCTTTAGTGTGTGAAGAAGTGTGGAACTGTGCGTACTAAAGGCAAAACACCCCTGCGTGCCGCCCGCTTCATCTCTTCTCAGCTCTTTGGGAAGAAGGCTGTGGGGGTTTTTTTGCCCTCAGTTTGGCATTGCTGGTATTGGAAGCTGCGGTGTGGAATCTGTGCTGTGAAGGTCACTTCAGTAGCGCGGAGTCTGCTGAACTCTGGTGGTGGCACAGGTCAAGCCGTAAGAGAAGGAGCTGGCTCGCGCTCAGGATTTTCCGAAACGCTGTACTCGGCAGATGGGGGGAGATGGGAGGATGCATTAATGAAGGAGAGTTAAGCTGAGACTACGGAGAATTGCTTTAACGTCTGCAACGTCTTTTCTTCAGGTTATGCTTGCCGTAACATCTCCACCTCCACTGCTCTTCAGAGTAAGTGTAAAGCTTTTCTATGTGAGTTCATTTTCTTTCTTAAAACCCACTGAGCATAAGCTGATAACACATTTCTGTTTGTTTCCAGCTAGAACCCACGTTAGCTATGATATCAAAGGAGATGTCGCTGTTATACGCTTCAACACACCAAATTCAAAGGTACTGTCGTAGCTGGCTGCGGTTAATAGGCATATCAGTGGAAATGGCAAGAATAGCAGTTGTGCAGAGAAGGCATTGAAAATTCTAACTTAAGACTTTAGAACTTTCCTAACCTGCAGCCTTTCAAAGTTGCGAGCAAAGTAGGAATAGGACAATGAGCATTTGGGCGTTTAATGAGACATGTGAAAATGCCTCGTGGAAATATTTTGTATGTACTAAGCTAACTTGTCTCTCTCACTGGCACAAGATACAGCTAAGTCTTACTGAGTTCTTGCATTCAAGATGGTTAAGGAGAGTGTCCGTTACATAGAAAAAAACAGCTTAGAAGCTCATGAAATCTGTGTTTGAGGTCACAAACCCACTGTTGGTGAGGTTGAAGGAGGAACTTCTTAACAGATTACTCGATGACCTGCTGCAAGCTTTCATCTTGGAGGTTTATTTCTTGCTGTATTATGACACGAGATTAACTAACTTTTATAGCAAATCTGGGCTCAATTTGGGCACCCCAGAAGCGTTACAATTGTGCCAAGCAACGGTCTGGCTGTTGGGCGAATTCCTGGATGGTCTAGTCCTGTACTTTTCAGAAGGCAAATCTTGAAAGGCTGTAAAGCTGCTGCTCCTACTGGCTTGGAAAATCTGTTTAGACCTGCTTTTGGCTTTGGCTTTTTGTTGTCAGTCTGTCTTCTGTGCACGTTTTCTGATGATGTGATGACTGAGTCCGGTACTTAATCAGAGGTTAAACTTCACTGTCTGCTGGGCTCCCTATTTACCATGCGTATCTGCTGCCTTCAGGTGAACACTCTATCCAGACAATTGAACTCGGAGTTTACTGATGTAATGAATGAGATCTGGGCCAACGAAGCTGTCAAAAGTGCCGTCCTCATCTCTTCAAAGCCAGGCTCTTTCATTGCTGGAGCAGATATCGAGTAAGTATGGGGGCCTTAGAAGTTACGCTGCTGGAGCTTTCTCCAAAGTCCAGCATCCAGGGCCAGTGTGAAGTCCAAGAGATTTGTCACCGACACCTCCCCAGAGGTGAGGCAGAGGCTGGGAATGAAATCCGTGCGCACAGGATGCCTAACTTGCTCAAATGAAGTTAGGACCTTCGTAAAGAGGAACGTGGCTAGTCGTTAAACCCCATTTGGCTGTAACACGTGGTCACTCCTTCCTGCGTGCTGGGGTGCAGCCAAGGAAACCCTTCCTGGCTCCGGGGTGAGCATTGTCCTTTGGTCTGGGACACAACAAGAGCAGATAATTTACATGCAGGGCTTCATTTAGGCTGGGTTTGAGTGCCTGGCCGCCTGCCAGCGTGGCCCCTTGATTAGGCAGGATTTGGCGCTCTGCCACGTGGAGCATCTGAGCAGCCTCCCAGGCAATTCGGCGTGGGTAGCGTTCGCAGGGTGTGGGACGACCCGTGTGGGTGCTCTCACTGGGACCTGGAATGCCATTGGCTTCTAGTCCTGACGTCGGGCAGGACAGAATAGTTGTTTAAAGACATTAAAAGCCAGAAAGCTCCGAGAAAAGAAGGTGCATTACGAATAGGCCCTTCAAAAGCTTGTTAGCTTTTTGGCTGGCCTTATTCAGGGGCAGAGACTTGATATATGTTGTGGTGGGAAGGAGGCAGTAGCTAGAGCTGGTAAGCAGAGCAAAAGGACAGGCTGTGTTTAAAGAGGTGTCTGCTGGTCTCAACGCTATGAGCCCCCTGAATTGCGCCTGCCTGGCAAACGCTGCTAGCCTCCGTGAGAATAATTGGCACAGGGAGTCTCTAATTGGCGGAGTGCAACATCAGAGCACTGGCCATCTGCTCCTCTAAAAAGTGATCCGGGGCTCTCCCCTCCACCCTCCCTGGCAAGTGCTTTGAGGCTTCCTATGACCCTTCCTCCTCTCCCCCAAAGGCTTTCACAGCTCTGACACAAGGAAACTCATTCACTGCCTGCAGGCGCAGCCCAGTGTCAGCATGCAGTGACTTAACCCAGTGAATTTAGTAGTCTTCCTGTGTTGTCTGTTAATCTAAGACTGGGGGACTAAATAGCTCTTGCCTGTCTGTCAGTCACTGGAGCTTTGTGGGAAAAGGGGAACAAACTCCTTGAAGCACTCTCATTTTACTGCCGTTTTCTCAGTGCTTTTCCAATTCTGATCAGCCTTTCTGCCTCACTGCAGCATGATTGAAGCCTGCAAGACTTCTCAGGAAGTGACTCAGCTCTCTCAGGAAGGACAGAAGATGCTAGAAAAAATTGAGCAGTCTCCAAAGCCCATAGTTGCTGCCATCAGTGGCTCCTGCCTGGGAGGAGGATTGGAGGTATTGAACCATTCTGGGTCTGACAAGCAGGAGTGGGAGTTGACAGCGCCAGTTCTCTAAACTATCCAAACGATGCCTGCAGGACTACTTACTGTGAGAGCGATGTGAGACCTGACGTGGGTTCACTGCATCCATTCAAATGAGTTTGTGGCGAGTTAATGGCTTGGTTGTGCTTCAAGGCCCTGCCATGCTAATTTTTCTACTTCTGTTGAAAGAGAGCTAATAAAATATGAATCTGTGTGGGCCAGGCTAATATTTAGACGAGAGCGTCCCAGGGAAAACCGGCTGCTTCCAGCAGGCATTGGATCTGGATAAATGCTGCTGGCAGAGTCCAGGCTGGAAATTGCTGCTTTTCAGATGAACTGAGTCTCGTATCCCAGCAACTTCTGTTCTTTTAAAGGTTGTTGTGAGAGGGATGAGCGTGGGGAACCTGGCCAGGCTCCACCCTGGCCTGCGTACCGTGCTCCGTCGCTTGCCACTTCGGCTGGGTGCAGTATTTGCTTTGTAATCTCCATTTAGGATGTTGTAAACTGAAAGACTGTGGTAATTCCTGGAGCAAAGTTGTTAAAACAGAATAACCTTGTGGGAATGGAGTCTCTTCAGTTGCGTACTGATTTCTCAAGCAGTCGCAGCTTTTTACAAGCACTGTGGTGACAATTCTGGACTTGGTGATCCAGTGATAAACCAAGTATCGTGGCTGATCTCTAAATGGGACCGTGCTCTCAGTGTAGTGAATGAATTTAGCCCTTGATGGTCTAGATGAGATTTAAAAATAGCTTGGCTCAGTTTGGTAGTTTCATGTTCGTGTCATAGCTGCTTGCTATCACCTGCCCTGTGTGCGCTTCTCTTGCTGGAAGAAACCATCAGTGAGCACAGAGGGAATTTGGGCAGTTGAATTAGGGAATTGGGGTAGGGTCAGGAAGAAAGTTGAGGCAGTGTGTAGAAGAGAGCTCTGTGATGGGTGCCCAGTTCTTCTGTGGTCTTTCACAGGGAAACCTTTAGTTTTCTCTTCCTTTTTTAAGGTTGCCATTGCCTGTCACTACAGAATAGCGACAAAGGACAAGAAAACAATCTTGGGAACACCTGAAGTGTTACTGGGTCTCCTGCCAGGGGCAGGGGGTACTCAGAGGCTGCCAAAGATGGTAAGTAGGAGAAAAACTTTACTCGATAGCCCCTTCTGCTGCATGGCATGCTCCCATTCTGAAACCGGGTGGCGATTCCTGATGCCTTTGATATGATGCTGACCGGAAGGAACATCCGTGCCGACAGAGCAAAGAAGATGGGTCTGGTTGACCAGCTGGTGGACCCACTAGGTCAGACATGATGCCTCCCAGTTGCTTGATCTGCTGTCTGTCCGTTAACCTCTCTGCCTTACTGAAATGGGTGGAGAAGCCATTGATGCAGTCAGCCGTCTAGTGGGGGCAAAGCATATGGACTGCAGAGTCCTTGCCATGCTCTGCAGTGCACTCTCCATTCCCACCTTAGAGGCATGTGCACGGCGACCTTGAAATGTCAGGCTCCTGCTAAAGCTAAGTGAATAGGGAAAGGTTAGCACAGAGGGCAGGCCTGCTGGCTCTCTTGCACAAGCTAATTATACAGATAAGAACCTGCATTCCTCATTTATCATGTCAGAGGGACAGATTGCAACCTGTAATGAAAGGAGAATAGATGACCGATGCCTACATTTATGCAGCCTGGAGATGTTAATCTCTGTGACAAGATCTTAAGAAGCAGCCAACCCCCCACAGCTTAGGCGCTCTGAATTGCCAACTGACTTTAAGTTGGATGCAGAAATTCCTTGCAAACTGCAGACCAAATTGCACTTCCAAGTGCTGAGTGGGCTAGTGAATAATTTCTTGCTTCTGCTGTTCCTTCACTAGGGGGGCTTTCTTGGAAGGTGACTAAATGGAGGGGCAAACCCTCCACAGCCTCCTCTGAAAGGTCTGAGCAGCTGCAGCCGGGAATTAGAATGGAAACCACTGTGCCAGCTGGTACTGCCACACAGTTGCGGTGTGCTGAGCTTGGTTTCCCCAGGCAGAGCATGGCCAGAGTACCCTGGCGGCCTTTAGCTCCTGAATTTGAAGAAAAGAAAATAAACAAAAGGAAAAGGTGCTGCTGCCTACCCTGAGAAATGCAAGGGAAGGCCCTGTGTCTGTTCTGCCTCACATGCCAGTGTTCAGCTGGATGAGATGTCCTTAGCTGTATTCTCGCTTACAAAACAGACCGATGGTACCCAGGCTTGAGTTAATTGCCTGAATAAACTTTACCGCTGTATATTTGCTTAAATATGAATTGGCTTTTAAGAGCCAGCAAATGTGGCTTTTTATACCAGTGATTACACTGGCTTGCTTAAAGGAAACCTGAACTTTCTGAAGAGCTGTTTGGAATCCTAGCTCAGACCAGATAAGCACGTGGGAGGAGCACAAAAAACCAAATTATATGCAAGCATTAGAGGCATTCCTTGTTCATTCAATTAGCAGCCAGTGGCAGAATGCTTTCTGCTGCGTATTGTCATGTTCGTTCTCAACGTCGGGGCACAAGCGGCTTTAACTGGGGCGATGCTTTAACTGATTATAGAAAGCTTTGAAGGAGAGAGACAGCATTAATCAGGAGGCAATTTCATGGGGTGCAATCAGTCCTCCTTCAGTAGGGAGCTCTACAGCATTCTCTTGATCTATTTACTGCTGTGCCCAGATCTAATTCTGGCGTGTGCCTTTTATATAAGAAAGCAGATGTGAGTCGACAGCTTGGAGCTCCTGGGTTAGGACACTACAAAATGTTGAGAGGTAACCACAAGTAAAGTAAACCCACATGTGGGTTTGACCACCTCGCCTGAGTAGTTCTTACAGCTCAGACTTACAAACAAACAGCTCTTTTCTTCAGCTGTAGTTTCAAAGTCCAGTGCTTGTTGGTGTTGAACACCCAAGCTAATGCAAAGGGGAAATCAGGTATTCGCATCTTGTAGCACATCAGGTCACTAAAGCTGAAGGTCTCAGACATGTTGCCTTGAAGTGGTGGGAAGAGAATTTGGAAGCTGGTACGGTTTGAGCTCAGAAATCCCAAATGCTGTCAAATTTCCAATAAATTCTCTAAAATCCACTGGGCATTGCTGAAATGTAGACTATGCAGCAGCTCTGGGTTAAGTTTTCTCAGCTGCCTGTAAAATGAAATATGTTGTTTTGTTTGGACTGTTTTCCTCTAGCCTGGCTCTGACATACTGCCAGGGTATGAGTGAGACTTCCTAACAGTGAGCTTTCATCATCTGGGCAAAATGTACGTGCTCTTCTATTTGCTTCTTGCTGAGAGACCCTCCAGCAGGCAGCAGCATCTGGGGTCTGCTGAGTATACGCTCTCAAGTTTCTATGTGAAGAGAGGTGAAACCTTAAAGTTGAAGACCTCAGCTTTTGGTGGAGGGAGAGAGTAGTGGGAGGTGAAAGAGGAGGGGTTTTCTGTTTTGTTTTTGTTCTTTAACTGTCTCCTGTGTCAGGGAGTAGTTGCTGTGGTGTTTTCTTAGATCTGAAGGCTCTGTGCAGCGTCTGGGTATGGCTGGAGCAGCTTATTGCGAAGGTTAATGGGGTTGCCCAGCTGTAAGGATAGAGAGTTGTAACCTCATCAGGTTTGTTCTGCTACTTCAGAGGCAGCCCAAGGCTGCACGTTTGGCTGCAGGCTCCTTATGGTGGCTCTGTGCAGAATCGCTGGGCATTGCTCTTTCATTAATGACTCATTGCATTTGCCTCCAGCAACTTGACACAACTGCCTTTTCTGCCCTGTACTCTATCCTCCTGTACTGATGATACGAGTCTTGTGTGTGCAAATTGTGCAACCCACCCTCAGAGATTGCTAAAACTCGTTTTGTGGTGGCTTGCTTCGTTGTTTGTGGGACAGCTTTAAGTTAGCACCCACAAGATGGGTGGCACACCACCTGGAGCCTGGCTAGGTGTTGCTGTGTGTGGCACTAGCTAAAGCAAGCGAGAGATTTCTTGCGCCTGAGGTCAAAGGTTGAGGATTCATTGGACATCAGCTCCAGTACAGGTAATTTTCAGGGACACAATGCTTCATAACTGTTGTCTGTATGTTTAATAGCAACGGTGTTGGTACAACTTAGTTGTGCAGACTTGCTGTACCACATAAGAAAGGGGAGGTGCAACGAGAGGGAGGGGAGGCAGAACACTTAAGTTCTGTTGAGGTGCAGGGGTGCCTGCAATTGTGCAAAGTAAAATGTTGAAGAATAAAGGGCACAATTTGCAACAAGATGGTCAGGCACTGAAACAAGTGTCCAGGGAGGTGATGGGACCTCCATCCTTGGAGAGGACTGGCAGAACATGGCCCTAAGCAACCTGATCTAATTCCAGAGTTGGATTTAACTTTGAACTTGGCCCTGCTTTGAGCAGTGGGTCAGACCAGATGGCGTCCCGTGTCCCCTTCCAACCAACACTATTCCACGGCTCTGTGAAAGTAGTGTTGGTGTTTAAGTGGCATACTGCTGTCTGCTCCCACTGGGAGTTGGCATTTTGGCATTTCTGTATAATGCCGTGGATATTAAATGCCTTGGGGCCTTCACATAGTTGCCTGTTGAGCTTTTCTATCATTCTTCTTAATCAAGAAAAGTCAAACGGGCAGGGGGGGGAGTAGAGTGGTAGCAATTCAAAGGAACATCGTGTTGCTGTCTCATCCTTGCTTTTCTGCGTCATCATCCATCAGTGATAACTTCTGCTGCATTTCCTCAAGACTTCTCTTGTTCACAGGGCCAGGTGTGAAGGCTCCAGAAGCACGGACGATTGAGTACTTGGAGGAGGTAGCGGTTGGCTTTGCCAGAGGACTAGCCAACAGGACTGTGTCTGCCAAAAGATCGAAAGGGCTAATACAGAGTAAGTCTGTGGGCATCATAGCCAAATCCCAAGGGACTGTAGTGAGTATAATCCAGCTTCGATTCTCAGGGATGTGTTCATGCTCCTACTTAATTCCATTTTCAAAACAAAGTTATTTCACGTTGTAATTGTCTCTTGAGCCAGGTAGGTTGGTAGGGAAAACATTGCTCTGCAGATCTGATCTTCAAGTGGCATTGCCAGAGCTGCACATGGTGGCTCCCAAAGTGTTCTAGAAGGGAGCCAGGCCTCAGGGAGAGAGCAGCAGCTACCTCCAGAGGACTATCCATCTTCAAAGTTTTAGTAGCAAATTCTGTACCAAGCTTGTGTAATCGAGTGGGAAGAGGCACGCGGGTCTGCTCTGTACCAATCCTCTTTAGCAGCACCCTTACGCAGTTAGCAGAGCCCAGAAGTGATGACATGTCTGTGTGAGTTCTACTCCACGGAGCTCAGTCTGTCACCAGTTGTATTAGGAGGATACGTCAGCCCTAAATGAGACTGGTCTGTGGAACGAGCCATAGAAACCCTTCTGAGCAGACCGTGCTACCTGTGGCTGAGTTTCAGGTGCATGTTTCTATTGCAGATATGTGACATTCACAGCTATACTTTTTAACTTTCATGTTAATTATTTAAAGGCTGATTGTGCATATGGCACTGTGCTGAGGCATGTCTTGTCCCATCTTGCAGAGATAACAGACTATGCTATGGCTCTTCCGTTTGTGAGGCAGCAAGTCTACAAGACAGTGGAGAGCAAAGTTCAGAAGCAAACCAAAGGACTCTACCCTGCTCCACTGAAGATCATTGAGGTAACTCCCACTGCGAGGCCCAAGAAAACACAGTGAAGGTGGATCTGTGGGATAATACGGCAACGGACAGAGGGGAGGTGGTTCCTTCCTCTGAGTCAAGCCATACATCCTGATCTTCACAGAAGATCGGTCTTGATGAGTGCTAGCTGTGTGGTGTGTCGAGCAAGCATGGTAAAATTCAGAATAGCTTCCCAGCATATGATCACCGATTTATGTGGTCCTGGTACCAGTAAGGGGAAGATCAAGAATCCCAACCGAGGAAAGGCTTTGCTGGAATACTTTGTCCATGAAACTTTCAGCTGCAGTTTTTCCAGGTTTCCTATACAGTTTCTAAAGAGTGGGGTTAACCTGTTTGAAGCCAGGAAAATATGAATTGCTGTTTTCATAGCACTAACCATGCAATACTTTAAAAGTTAGTCCCCTGAGTTACACAGGCATTGTATTACTTACAGACACTGTCCATGGTTGAATCCTTATTTTAAAATGACTTTTCACTATTTAAGTTGTTGCCAAGACTTCTCTAAAACCTGTGAATGCCCCCCTCTGACTCTGAGAGCAATGACATTACAGGAGCACAGTCCTGAAAACAATTCCTGAAACCGCAAGGTATGTGTAAAAAATTAACCTGATAGAAGATTCCTTGCCATCATAGCTATTCTGTGCTAGAAGGACAAGGTGATTCATAGCTCTGCTTTGAACAGCATGGACAGGACCCAGAGTGTCTGAAGTGTGCCTTGAATACTGGGGAGGGGTCACCTGTGAAAACAGGAGGTGCAGCTAAACAAGTAATCTCATTAAAGCATAGCTGTTGGCAGACATGACTTAACAGCAGTGTATCTTTATTGTTGTTCCTTGACTAGGTTGTAAAGACTGGTCTTGACCAGGGGCGCGATGCTGGGTACCTCACTGAATCCCAGGTAAGGAGATTAGATCCCTGGTAGTATTTGGTAAGTTGTGTAGTTGGAGGGGATTTGTGTTCAACCACACGCAAAGGATAATGCTCGTCACAGGTTGCTCAAACTGGTGTCTTGCTCCCTGCCCCTTCTTCTGGCAGTGGGGCTGTGAAAAAGGCCTGTCTTGAACAACAGCACTGTTTGTCGAGGCTCTTCATCTGTGAAAACAGTTTGTGCCTTTTCTCATTCCTGTCTATGTTGTCTTTTTGAGTGGGGAATAACCAGACGGAGTTCACTGATCCAGGTTTCACATCACAGGACTTTGATTTCTCTGTGTGTCTGAGCACTGTTTGTTTTTTCTGATCGTCACATGGGACAGGTAGCCTAGAGGTGTGGGTATAGCGCTCTCGGGCTCTTCAGTGTTTCCAGGCAATTTGGTGCAAACAAGTCATTTCTTCCAAGAATTAACTTTCATTTTTACCAGTGTTCTATTTACTCTGTCACCTTTTTTCACCATCATCTTTGTTCAGGGTGTTGATTCTCCATTACTCCTGTTTTGCTGTTTGTCCTGTTTTCTAGTGCAGATACTTTGTGCCGGTCCTTCTTCACCCATTGATAACTTCAGGTGCTTTGAAAAATTAGGTGGGTTTCATCAGTAGTGGCTTCTCACCCAGAACAGGACTTCTCTCTCCTCATCCCTTGGTTGAACTTGCCTACTTAGTAGCCACTCCAGTCAGCGTGCTGGCTAGTACTGGCCATTCAGGGGGAGCTCAGCAGGCTAGAGAACTGGGCAGACAGGGACCTCGTGAAGTTCAGCAAAGGGAAATGCCAAGTGCTGCCCCTGGGGAGGAATAACCCCGTGCGCTAGTACAGGCTGGGGGCCAGCTGACTGAAGAGAGTCCAGCAAAGGGCCACTAGGATGATTAAAGGCCTGGAGCATCTGGCACACGAGGAGAGGCTGGGAGAGCTGGGACTCTTCAGCCTGGAGAAGAGAAGGCTCGGGGGGGATCTTATCGATGTGTATAAATACCTGGTAGGAAGCGGTAAAGAAGGCATAGCGACACTCTTCTCATTGGTATCCAGGGGCAGAATAAGAGGTAATGGGCACAAACTGAAACAGGAAATTCCACTTAAATATGCAAAACAACTTTTTTACTGTAAAGGTGATTGAACGCTGGAACAGGTTGCCCAGAGAGGCTGTGGAGTCTCCCTCCGCGGCGATATTCAAAACCCAACCGGGGACAATCCTAAGCAGCCTGCTCTAGTTGTGACTCTACTTTGAGTGATGGGGTAGGACAAGACAGTCTCCACAGGTCTCTTCCAACCTCAACTATTCAGTGGTTCTGTGATTCTGTGAAATGAGCCTCTGTTTCATTCTTCCTTTCCCTTCAGTTCTTTAGTTCCCTGGCACATCGGTTTTGTTTAGCACCAATAATGACTGTTAAGGGAAGTCAAGTCTTTTGCACATTGAAGCCCAAAGACTTCGCCTCTTGTTCTGCTTGCTGCTTTTCCCCTTCGTAGGTCCAGCCAGTGGTGAGGCTGAGCAAGTATTAGAATCATAGAAGAGGTATCCTATTGCAGAGGTGTAGGTACACGCGCATGTACATTCACAGACACAGAGTACACGCACGACTGGCTGCACAGAGCGCAGTGCCTTTACTGGTGACACCCACACAAACCCAAACCGCTCACAGGCACGGCCAACGTGAATGACTGATGCTGTTCCTCCTGGTTGGCTGGTCAGAATTGAAGTTCACGTGCGGCAATAAGTGCACGTGTGCACACACCCACCCCTGCACACACCCCTTTAAGTAGCCGGCTGTAGATGTTTTATCTGTCACTTAGTTGGCCACAGGGCCCAGCCTGACCAGCTGCTGGCAGATGGACCTCATGTCCTAAATGTCATCCAGTCCTGCTTGAGGTTTGCTGGTGACACGCTTGGGAAAATAGGAATAGAGTTTAATATGGAGGTAGGACAGACTGTGGTGGGCAAGTCCAAGGCTTGAGCAGGCAAGCGTACTCACCGGCGGCTTGCTTACACATGACCCTTTTATTCCACACACATACACGGTCTTTGTTTTCCCGTGCTTGTTCATCCTCGGCCATCTTGATCCCTCCCTTTTTCTGCCTTAATAAACAACCTGCATCTAATTAGTTTTTCCTCATTGGTCCCAGTTTTGCTATGTCTGTACTCAAATTTGGTATTTCTGATACTGATGAGGTAATCCTGGCTGCCCACAGTGTCACTGGTATGGTTACCTGGGCACTGCTGGCTCTGCAAGACTTGACTCCCCAGAAGACCCACAACACTCCCATCTGGTTATCTCTGCGTTTGGGTCATCCCCTCACATCGCTGCCCCTTAACCGCCGGTGAAATCCATCCGTCCCTGCAGTACTATCTGTAACTTCCACCAGCTTCTTACGCTGCTATCTGTCACATCCCGCGGTCTTTCCTGCTGTGCTTAGTAGCTCCTTTTGTTGTCTTCTGGTGACAAGGTCCTGGTCTGAGATGTAGCAGTCTGCCTCCTACCTTAACAGTGACCTCCTGGGTATACCCCGTCTGTTCTGGTTATGCATTCCACCCACGTTTGGTCTGGTGCTGAATAAAAGGCTTGGGATACTCTGTTCCTTACAGAAAAGAATGAATGTTTTTTCCTGAGAATAGCAGCAGGATGGAGATCTTCCCAGAACCCTCTAAAGAATAATAAAGTGTCAGTGTGGTGTGTTTTGGGGTTTTTTTTTAATGCCTCCCTCTTTCCCCTAGGACAGGAGACTTGCAGATTCTTTTCCAGGCTTTATGATTCTGATATTTTAGCAAGCCTCTAACTGACAGGACAGTGGTGAAGGAAGATACAGCCTGCTCTAAACTACGTTGCATTGGCGGCTTTCCTTAGCTGACTTGGCTTAGACAACATTAGTTTTCTGTCGCCTTACGCTATCTTTTGTCTTCCTGACTACTTTCCCGTTTCATGCTGAGTGCTGGGAGGTTATGCAGGCCTTTGATTTTGTTGCCTGTCCCTGATTCTCCGAAAATAGTATCAGGTTACTGCTGTCAGTGAGAATTGGCCTGTTTAAAGATTCTTCTCAAAGCCTGAGGGCAGGGCCCTTTCACCTGGAAGCCACTGGGGCAGTGGCCCCAGCTAGTGCAGGATGCACATGGGGGAGAAAGAGTCCCATGTCAGCGAAATACAGTCCTGCCCCTGGGGAAGAAGAAGTGGCTCCTGCATTGATCTCAGAGGACCCCGCAGCTGCTGGCTGGCCGAGACAGCCGGGTGGTTTCTGGCTTACCGTCACACCAGCGAACTGGCAGGGAATGCTCCTCCCAAAACTGTGCTGGGAGGGTGGAAATGAGCTGTGAACGATTCAGTGGATAGGAAGGAGATGGACATGGAAATACCATGGCTGCTCTTGTTCCCTGACAGAACCCCTGCCCCTCCAGGCACG
>NW_008825559.1:494725-506333 GCF_000699105.1 Pygoscelis adeliae | reverse complement strand
TCTTTCAGATGCTTTAAATTATACTGTTTATGGGAAAGGACATGGAACAAGCAGTTTCCTACTGCTTTCTGGCAGCCCATAAGGGAGGTAGTGGTGCAAAGCGGGCTGTGCTTAGCACAGAAGCTGCCTCTCTGCAGAGGATACATGTGCCCTGTCCGTTCTTCCAGCTTACTAGTCTGTGCAGTTACACGGGTGGCTGTGCTCTCCCCTTGCCGTGTTTTTGATGGGTGCGTGCTGGAAGTGAGACAGCTGTTAAATGCCAAACTCTGCTTCCTTCTTCCCTTTCTTCCAGAGCTTTGGCCAACTTGCAGTGACTAAGGAATCCAAGGCGCTGATTGGACTTTACCACGGGCAGGTGCACTGCAAGAAGAACAAGTTCGGAACACCTCAGCGAGAGGTCAAGTAAGCGCCAGCGTGGGATGCCTGAAGAGCAGTGGGAGGGCCTCTGCTAAAAGGGTCTTGGGACCGAGTGGCCTAGAGTCCCAAAAAGAAGCGTAACAGAGCAGAGAGATTTCCAGCCTCCAGAAGGCTAGTCCTCTGCAGTTTGGAGGTCTCGCCCACAAGCGAAATCATCTTGCGTGACCTCACTAAAAATAGTGCCTGGGTGGACAGGATCTGTGCAAGTCTGACATTTTTTTTTATGGAAATTCTTCTATTTCTAGCTTTGAATGTGTCCCCTGGTCCTTTTCTACGCAGGACTCTGGCAGTGCTGGGAGCAGGTCTCATGGGAGCTGGGATCGCACAGGTTTCGGTGGATAAGGGACTGAAGACCATTCTGAAGGACACAGCACAGCAAGGCTTGGACAGAGGACAGCAGCAGGTCTTCAAGGGGTATGTGAGTTAAAAGGAATTTGCTTGGGATGGGATGGGGCGGGGCTGCCTTTAGTCAAAATACTCCTCTGCTTTCGGGCAGTCAGGAACTTCTGACACCTCTGTTCCTTTGGAGTCTTCTACCATCAGATGTCACAGAAATGCTTTCTTTTAAGGTTGCCCTATGCAGTGTGCTGGGATATTGCTATGAAATAGGCCCAGTGTATTCAGCCTTAGCTCCTTAGGTAGGTAGATGACCTAACAGATGAATGCTTTAGCTTTCAGATTTAGCAGTAGCTTATAGAGCTAAGGGGGGAGGGAGTAATCCTGGCTGCCTAGAGGCCCATGTCATGGGAGGCATCGGCTCAGACTTCTGAAAAGCTGGATTTCGTTCCCCTGTCCTCCTGGCTCAGCAGTAATAGTGCTCAGCTGTGCATGGTCAGAAATGCCAGCGATTGACCTTCAGACTAATGCACTGGCTGAGTTGTGTGAGCATGGCTCTCCTTTTTCCAGATGGAAGGAGGGGCCAGTAGGCAGAGTGACAGTCCTGCTGGATTGGAGATGGTGTTTTGGGTCCCAGCTCCAGGAGGGAGGGATGCCCTTGGTGTTGTGGTGCCACCTCTAGCAGGCTGGGCTAGCCTGCCCAGGAGCCATGACAGAGCTGTCCTTCCCTAGGCTGAACGGCAAGGTGAAGAAGAAGAGTCTGACATCGTTTGAGAGGGACTCCATTCTCAGCAACCTGACGGGCCAGCTGGACTACAAGGGCTTTGAGAAGGCAGACATGGTGATTGAGGCTGTGTTCGAGGACATTAACATCAAGCACAAAGTGCTGAAGGAAGTGGAGGCCGTGAGTATCGGATCTGAGCAGCTTGTGCTAGATGTGGCCCCTGTATGGCGAAGACTCAGGGTGTCCTGTCCTGTGGTGCTGGCTTTGTCACATCTCCTTTGTGCTGTAGTTTGGCGCTTGGTGCAAGTTATTTATGTCAGTACACAGGTGAGTGTCAAGGGCAGCCTTCCTATTCACTAAGGATATTCACTGTTCAATAAGGAGTCACTAGTTCTTAGCTGAATGGGGCAGTTCTGACATTCCCCGACACCTGGGGGCTGCTCCAAAAAACACTGGTATGACAGTAATGTCTTTTGGTGTCTCCGCTTTCTTTTGGTTCTTTACGTACCATCTCTAGCTTGCTGCCACTGCTCTTTTCTGTTCAAGAGCACGTTTGGGGAGATAACTGTGTGGTAAAGGAGCTGGTCTGTTCACCTTTCTGAAGTCCCGCCCTGCAGTGTCTAACGTAGTTGCAATGGTCTGGCAGAAACGTGGGGGCTCTGAGACTAATATTGCAGACCTGGGGAGAGTTCAGGGGAAGACAGATCTGGCTGACTTGGGCTGCTGCTTTAGAATTAGTTTCTAATGCTGTCTGCCCTGACAGAGAAAGTCAAGTTTGCCTTGTTTGTCAGGGTTACCAGGTGGCGGTACTGTTCTCTCAGGGCTCTGCACGTCATGCTCTGGATCTGACTCCGGAGCCTGTGCATTGACGCTGTCTCTTCCACCCCCTGCCACAGGTGATCCCTGCTCACTGTATCTTCGCCAGTAACACATCTGCCCTCCCAATCAGCCAAATTGCTGCTGTTAGCAAGAGGCCAGAGAAGGTGAGTACCCAGTGCCACGTGCCTGCTATGAGTCTGCTCTGCGCTGAGCTGCCTGTTAGTGGCAAACTGGCTTTGCTGTAGGTGAGCGCTGGGATCTTCTGCTTCCTCAGAACATGAAACAGCTCATCCTCTGCCCCCAGTGCAAGCTTTGAACAAAGAGCTTGTGGTCCTTGGTCAGGTAGGAAGGGGGTGAAGGTGGACTCACCCCCAGTGTGATGCTGGTGAGGCAAGGTGCAGTAGGGAGGTGAGAGCACTTCAGGAAACGTTAATGCACGCAGCGGGGCAGAGAAGCTGTGGAAGGACTCAAGCTGAGAGAATTCCAGCCGGGAAGACTTCAGTCATTTTGATAAACTGATTAGACATAGGAGTGACTTGCCATGATGGGAAAAAGCCTTCTCAGGGAGAAGGCACTAACCTAGCAGCAAAAAGGGAAGAAAAGTCGGTGGCTGGAAGCTGAACTCAGAGGTGCTGAAGCCTTGGTCAGCCATGGGATCAGCACCTGAGGAGGTGGTGGGGTTCTCTCTCTGGCTCCAAATGATCCATGTGAACAGGATACCAAGAGCAGCATAGCAGCTTGTGGCAGAGTTTTGGAGCAGAGGACTTCTTCATCCCTTTGCTTGAAGTCTAAACAGCGTATAAAGTAGTGGTATCCTCATCCCTTAGCCCAGGCAAGCACAGCTGAGTAGGAACACTGCTTCGCGTGGAGCAGCCTGCCCTGAGGAACGTGCTTGGTGGAGTTACCATCTGAGGGGTGTGAATGCGCTGGGTTGGAAGGAGTCAGCTGCGTGCTGTTTTTCATTGCCGTGTGTGACTGCCAAGGATACCTGTGATACCTGCTAGCGTGAGGCCGGCAGATCTGACACGGGCCCTGCAGGAGACCAGACATGACACCCCAGCGTCTGAAGTAGTGTGAGGGATCTGCGTGACCAGGGGGAGTCACCTCCCGAGGGCTAAGCATCAGTCTAGGGCGGCCTTGATATAAAACGGGGGAAACACTTCTCCCTCATTTGAGGAATCTGCTTTGTCTACCTGGGGCTGCAGAAAATGAAGGAAAGGGCAAGCAGTTCTCCTGTGAGATAATCCCATCTCCCTCTCTAAAACAGGTGGGATGGGGAGGCAGTAGCAGCTTGGGCAGAAGGAGGGGGAAGCTCTGGAAAGTGTTACACAGATGCAAAAGCACACGTGCCCTTGGCTGGTTCCCTAAACTCCTACAAGGGTCTCGAGTACTGCCCTGGTCAGTACGTTGCCTCTGCTGCTTGTCTTCCTGCAGAAGTTCTGTGGACGTCTGCGAAGGTCGTAGAGTAACAACGTGTGTCCGCTCTGTTGGAGGTTCCCGTGACCTTCGCGAGCCTCTTCCTGGTTTGCTGTCGGACCTTGGTTGCGTCGGAAATGCAAACTGAGTCAATTTGTTCATACTTGCAGATAACATCCTCTTGCTGTATAAATTGCCTGTGTAATGGCTCTTTATGGGGAAACTAATAGGAAATCGGTTAACTAATTAGTGTATTTTCTTTAATTAGTTTTGCAGCCTGCAACTCTCCTGCAAGGTGCCTCTGACTTATACAGATCTTAGTGCCAAGTGTGGCTTCCAGGAGGCATGAAGGTGACATGCTGATTACATGGTCGTGTTAAGAAAGTGAGGCACACAGCCGAATAATCTCCGCTTGAATGCTGTTCCCAGAGGAAGGCTGCACTTACCTCTATAATTAGTTTCTGGAAATGTGCCTTCTCATCCTTAAATTCACTTCATCACAAAAAAAAAAAAAACAAACCCAAAACAGAACATTCACAAGCAGAACACAGGGGCTCTGCTCAACATCTGTCTCTTTGACTGCTGTTCCACTCTCATAGTCCAGAAGAAGCACCACCCAGGCGTGTGGCTCCTCTGCCAGCTCAGATAGTACCTGCAGATCATGCAGTGCCTGTAATTTGCCTGGGGACTGAGCTCAGCTAAGACTCGCAGACAGGTTTTGCTGCCAGACTATTAATAAGTACAGAGAGAGCTGAGCAGCACGCTTGGTCCTGTAAGCATTATACCTAAATCTTCGCTGAGACAAGAGCTGTGGGGCACGTGCTGTGTCCTTGGGAAAGCCAAGGAGGGAAAGGGAGTTGGAGAGCACTCCCGTCAGAGAGGGATGCAGCGGAGTGTGTGGCTGAATGCCTAGTGCACTGTGGCGGTGGGTGCTGCAGCCCATGCTGGCCTGCTTCCCTCTGCAGTTGGGTGCTTGACTTGCCCAGCAGATTATGCTGGGAGCCAAAGTCTGTCTTAACCCTGCTTAATCCTGAGCTCTTCCTTCTGCCTAGGTGATCGGGATGCACTACTTCTCCCCTGTTGACAAAATGCAGCTGCTGGAAATCATCACCACAGACAAAACGTCCCAGGACACAGCTGCTTCCGCCGTTGCTGTTGGCCTCAAACAGGGCAAGGTGGTCATCGTGGTAAAGGTGAGGGAACACTGCACAAAATATGAGCTGGGGTAATAAAGAAGGGCAGGCTGAAACGTGGCTGTGAATACACTGGCATTAGCTGCTCATGCTGAGAAGTAAAAATGGAGGTTAGAAGGTGGCAGGTGTCCAGGTGATCCCTCAAGTGTTCTTTGGAGCAGCCATGGAAGGCCAGAAGTTGCAGGAACAGTCTAATCAGCCAGCACAAGATGCTGGCGGTCCTGTTCTACACAACTTCATAGAATCACAGAATGGTTTGGGTGGGAAGGGACCTCTAAAGGCCATCTAGTCCAACCCCCCTGCCGTGGGCAGGGACATCTGCAACTAGAGCAGGTTGCTCAGAGCCCCGTCCAACCTGACCTGGAATGTTTCCAGGGATGGGGCATCCACCACCTCTCTGGGCAACCTGGGCCAGTGTCTCACCACCCTCAGCGTAAAAAATTTCTTCCTTCTATCTAGTCTAAATCTACCCCCCTTCAGTTTAAAGCCATTCCCCCTTGTCCTGTCGCAACAGGCCCTGCTAAAAAGTCTGTCCCCATCTTTTTTACAAGCCCCCTTTAAGTACTGACAGGCTGCAATAAGGTCTCCCCGGGGCCTTCTCTTCTCCAGGCTGAACAACCCCAACTCTCTCAGCCTTTCTCCATAGCAGAGGTGTTCCAGCCCTCTGCTCATCCTCGTGTCCCTCCTCTGGACCCGCTCCAACAGGTCCATTATGCTGAGGGCTCCAGAGCTGGACACAGTGCTCCAGATGGGGTCTGAAAGGAGGCTGAAATCTGTAGTGGCATCCGAGATGGAGCAGAGTCTGGACAGGACTTTCACCACCTCTTCTCCCTGGCAAGCTGCAAGGGCAGAGGGGCCTGTGAGCAGTAACCCTCCTCTTTCTGGATTTAAATCTTTTGTGAGAGGGGGCAGAAATAGATGTGCAAGTGTAGGGGAAGAGCTGTACCAAGCGGAGGCGGAAGACTGAGCACAGCACAGCGAAGCAGGAATTGAGAACAAACCACTGTGATCTGTAGGAAGAGGCAGCAGAGCGTCAGAAAAGCCATGGGCTTTGAGAGGTTTGTTAGGCTGACAGCTGCTGTTGAACACACGGCCCTCCAAAGGGAGCTGGTCTCATGTTCTGTAGTAGAAAGCACCAGTGATGCTGTTTCAGCTGTGTGGGAGGTTCAGCCAGTGGGCTCAGGGCAGTTCGAGTGTATTTTTGGATTGGTCTCTTCACTGATGTGTGAGGTTGCCAGCAACGCTGAGCAGGTCTCTCCTGTGGTGCTGGGAAAGCTGGCTTGTCTAAAAGTGCTCCAGGCATCTCTAAAGGCCAGTGGAGATACAGTGCTGCTTCTCTAACCCTCATCCCCGCATCAGATGCATCTCTGAATGGCAGTTTGCAGCTAATCTGTTGCTTCCTGACTTTGTGAGTAATATCAGAGGTGAAACATCTGGTTTACGCCTGTTTCACTTGTGCTGAGCACCCTTTCCCCCTATCAGCCTGTGGGGCTTGGCTGAAGCAAGGGGAACTCTGCAGCCTGCTTGGGACCTCCAGGCACTGTTTCAAATAAAAACACTCTGGTGGGAACTTCCAGGGAGTAAGTTCATGGAAGTCTTCGAATACTGCTGAGCCCTACAGGGAAAAAAAATTCTAGCAGTCGATAACATGCTGTTAGAAATGGAGTTCAGTGTGTCTGCCCTGCATGTCAGTGCCTGAACTGCAGCCTGGGCTGCGAAACGCAGTTCTTGTGCTGCTGAGAGAGGCCGTGTTCCTGCAGTTTGTACTCACCTGCCTTCCTGCTGCACTCCTCTTCCCTAGGACGGGCCTGGCTTCTACACCACCAGGTGCCTGGGGCCGATGCTGGCAGAAGTGGTCCGAGTTCTCCAGGTATGTATCCCATCAGCTACCGAGCGTCTGCCAAATAGTCGTGTAAACTCTGCTGCTTCCTTGCCCCCGATGAGGCTGACCCCAGCCCTGGCCAAGAAGGAAGGTGGGTAACCAGCCCCGGTGCCCATGGTTGTCCCCAGCCTGCTCTTGGCTGAGCTGTGGTCTGATGAGACCTGGTGCAGGCAGTGATGAGGCTCTTTCCTCCCCACGTGGCACCAGGGGAGAGTCAGGACTGGTGCAAGCACGATTACACTCTCCTGTCCGTAATCAAACGGCTAATGGGGCTGGTCGCAGTCCGTGGCTCCCCGCGCTGGTTTTCCAGGACCCTCACCCAGAGATACCATTGCTTCCCCTTCTATTCCTGCAGGAGGGCATTGACCCAAAGAAAATAGACGCCATCTCTACGGCCTTTGGCTTTCCTGTGGGTGCTGCCACGCTGATCGACGAGGTGGGTGTGGATGTGGCCACGCACGTGGCTGAGGACCTTGGCAAGGCCTTTGGCGAGCGCTTTGGAGGAGGCAGCATTGAGTTGTTCAAGCTCATGGTGGAAAAAGGCTTCTTAGGTGAGACACTACGCTGTTTTAATGGAATGTTTCCCTTTGTTCAAGGAAGAGTACTAGCATCCATCAGCCTCTTCTGCCTCAGGTGAGAGCAGTCAGAGAACAGCCCTGGGAATGGGTCGGGAATCCCTCCCAGCTGTACCCTGGGTAGACCTTTGGCTGTGGCCAGACCTTCCTTTGCAGAAACGGCAGCAGCAGGCAAAGATGCTGCCCAGAGCAAAGGCAGCAGACAAGATCTCATGAACCTCTCTCTGGCCCCTTTGTGAAACCTGCGCAAGCGCTCTGGGACATGGGGAGCAAATGGCTGGAAATAAACGTGCTCAAGTCAAACAAGCCCTGAACTGAGGTTTAGAAGCTCTGTGCAAGGAAAGATTATGGCTCTGTCTGCGTGGCAGAAGCTGTGCCCTGGTGGCACTGGGTGCCAGAGGCAGCTGTGCCTCTGAGCGTGCCAGGACAGAGCAGCGTCCATCAGTGGGACCTGCACTTGGACCATGGTAGCTCTCACCTTCCAATGACCCTTGCTGTGACCAGACCCCTGGCAGCAAGGGTTGCTCAGGAGATCTTGTCATCTCTGTGCCTTGCTCCCAAGTGTGGGCAAGGACCGTGTCTTTTTGCTGCTGTGGCCACGGAAACGGTGGCGTTATTTGACTGTCCTCTGGACCTAGTGAAGGCATTAGGGCCTGGCAGAGTGGCAACATCTTGCCAAGGAGTCAGCTGGACGTGGGCCCCCCTTCCCTCTGTCCTTGGTGAGGCAGCGAAGAGGCTCGCTCTGAAGTGCAGAGACGCTGCCTGTGCTGGGAGGATCTGCTCATGCTAACAGAAGCAGGAGTCACAAGAAGATCAGAGGTGAAGGTGTCGGGAGCAAACGGGACACGTGGCAGGATGTGACTGTCTTTTTTTTATCCCCGGCAGGTCGCAAGGCAGGGAAAGGCTTTTATATTTACCAGGAGGGGGTGAAGAACAGGAGCGTGAATTCTGGCATGGATGAGATCTTGGCACGGTTTAAAGTGCCAGCCAAACCTGAAGTGTAAGTAGCTGTGCATGCTTGAGTGGTGGTGTGGGCTGGCTCTCACCCCAGCTCCTTCTGCCTCTGAGCAGCGGCACAAGGGCTGCACCAGGCAGCACTGGAGGACGGTGCTGAACGTGGAGTCACTCCAGATGGCATTTGGCTGTTCCCAGCTGGCGTGCAGGGGGGCAGGCTGTTGGCTCTGGAGAGCCTGTGCTAGCAGGAACGGGGCATCCTCGAATTTATCAGCATTTGCTTGGGCACCTTTGCAGAAAGCTTTTCTGTGGTGGGGCTTGTCCGGGCAGGCGGGTTGGTGCAGCCCCTGCCGTGACCTTCCTGGCGTCAGACCTGTCGTGCAGCCTGGCACCGAAGCATCTCCTGGAGCAGTTCCCATCTGGCCTGATCGAGCCTTTGGCATTCTTACGTGTCTGCTTCAGGACACGTCACAGAACTTAGTCCTTATCCTCATGTGGACAGGGACAGTCTCAGTGAGAAACCGTTCTCTCCCCTACCCCAGGCCTGGCTCTGTCCCCAGTCTGTGCTGGCTTCACGTGCTCCTCCATCCAGCTGCTGTGTTACCTGCACAGCCCTTACAGACTCTTTCCTTGCAGCTGTACTGATGAGGACATCCAGATGCGCTTCGTGACGAGGTTTGTGAACGAGGCAGCCATGTGCCTGCAGGAAGGGATCCTCAGCAATCCCGTGGAGGGAGATATTGGTGCTGTGTTCGGCTTGGGCTTCCCGCCGTGCCTGGGAGGTAAGCGGGTTCAGCTGGGGTTTGGGCTAGGCTGTATGGCTTGGCTCAGAAGCTTCGTAGTGGGCTTGCCTAGTGGGCTCTAGCCACCAGAGGCGAGTCAGCTGTTAAGGCCAGGTTTGAGCTGCCGTCTGACAAGCCTGAGTGTCCTTCTCCCATGTAAAGCCTGAGCCAGAGAGGTTCCTTTAACGTTCCCGCCCCATGAGAGGTGGCAGTGAGCCTGAGAGCTGCTGAGAGACGTTTCTGCCAGGACGCTGTGGAGTTCCTCTGCTGGTACACAGCTGTTTCACAGAGCTGTGGCTGGTGAGGGTCAAGGGACTCTAGCCAGGCCGTTTAGCTGTGTCTTCGGGTTTGAATAAGAGGGCAGAGCCATGCTGGCCCCAGCCTCATCAGTACTTCCCGTGAGAATTTCAGTGGAAGAGCTTTTACCATGCCTGATGGTCGTGGGGTTGTAGGTTGAATGGGAGACTTGCAAAGGCCCTACATTTTTAAGAAAGCCCTGGCTTTTGTGCAGCCCTATGGTGCCCGGTGAAAAATGAGGCTCTGGTATCTCGTCTCTTGCCGCTGCTACTTGCCTGGGCGGGCAGGCAGGCGTCTTGCAGCACTTCTGGAAACCTGGTCTTGTGCTGCACATAGAGTTGAGAAATGGTGCCCAAGGATGCACCGTTCTCCTCATGCCTGCACGTGTGCACGGATAAAGCTGAGCTGATAAACCTCAGCCACGGTGCACAGCACTTTTCAGGCCAAGGTACTGGCCAAGAGCATGGGCGAAGTTCTCCTGGCCCCATCTGCAACCTGGCTGGCTGGCTGTGGCCATGGCCTGGGCAGTGGACGAAGCATGAGGTGAGGTTTGGGTCACAACTGAAGGATACTAAGGGCTCTTGGGCATGAGGTGGTGCTTCTGCTGAGTACCTAGCACTTTCCCTCCTTCAGGCAAGCTCAGACTAAGGGAGCAGTCCCAATTATCTGTGCCCCAGCGCGTCCCCAGCAATCCAGTCTGCCCCCCGCTCAGCGCAGGTGGGCAGGCAGGGAGCAGGGTCCTGCGTTGCCCTGCCAAGAAGCTGGGCGTCTCTTTCGGAGAAGGACGGCTTGGCCGAATCCGGTGCTCTCGCCCTTCCAGGCACCTTGGTGCTTCTCGCTTCCCTGTCACAGATGTGTCCCCCTGTCCCCGGCAGGTCCCTTCAGGTACGCAGACTCGTACGGAGCCAGGCAGCTGGTGGACAAGCTGCGGAAGTACGAGGCCGTCTATGGCAGCCAGTTCACGCCGTGCCAGCTGCTGCTGGACTACGCCAACAGCCCAAGCAAGAAATTCCACCAGTGAACGTGGCCTGACGTTGCCCACCCGTGACACACCGACAGCTTGAGCCGGGGTGACCGGCTCTCCAGCAACACCCCATTCTCTAGGTTAATCTGCAAAGCACCCGGGGGAGGCAGGGAAGGAAGGAGGCTGGCAGCGGGTTGCCTCGTGGCTTGTAGTCATTTCAAGTGCCTTATCAGCTACTGCGTGTTGGGCACGTCCATCCCGTGCCAGCGTGGGCCTGGTGGCTCTTTGCTGGAAGAGAGAATTTCTTCTGTGTTCACCTCCACGCTGTGACCTCCAGAGCTCCCGGTCTGGCGGGCAGCATCCAGCACACATCTGGCCCTGAGGCCTTGCCTTTCCGTAAACCTCCAACAATAAATCCCCGTCTCCTGGGTTTGGACTCCATGCCTGCTTCTCCTCCCCTCTTGTTGGGGCAGCAGCCTCTCAGCACCGAGGAAGGGAACCGCTCGAGTCGGAAATAAAGCGTTCAGGCAATCCTCTGGGGTCCTCTCTGTGCTTGCCGGCTGCGGGGCTGCTGGCGGTTGCCGGAGGGTGGGGAAAGGCAGGGGAGGGCGGCAGTGCAGCACAAAGACCGGCTCTGTCACCTCTGCCATCAATCAGGGTCTGCGAGGAGCCTCTGGCTCTTTTGTCTGGGCCCGAGCGCTGCCGCCGGGGTTATCCTGGCAGATGGACCCGCCTGTAATTGCAAATCAAGCAGCCAAAGGCCAGAAGGGTCCCCCGTGGGGAGAGCTCAGTTTAAACTAAAAGGCTTTAAATCTCTGTGCACCTGTCAGTAATTTCAGAGCCGGCCTGGCCTCCGGCTCCCCGGCTCCCCGCCACGCGCTGTCTCCTCGGGCTCCAGCCTTTTTCCTGTGCCCTGGCAGGGCTTGGGCCGGGAGCTGGGTGATGCCGCTCTTTTCCGTGTCACGTTTGTGTGTTCGTTTCTCAAAGCTACCAGGACAAAGTCGGGCTGAGACATCGTCTCGCCCTGCCTCTGCTGCCTGCTGGGAGGCACCGGGCTGCCTGTGCAGCTGGTAACCAGCCTTCAGCCCTCCCTGGGGGGATGCAGCAGCCCCTGGGACTTGCCCCCCACGTGGAGGGCTGTGCAGGAGCTGTGTTTGCCGGGTCTGAGCCTTGTCTGGGGCAGCCCTGCTTCCCCCCGAGGGGCTGGAGTCGGGGCTGGGGAGGTCTGGTCCCAGACCTTCCCGTTGCT
>NW_008825559.1:494206-494686 GCF_000699105.1 Pygoscelis adeliae | reverse complement strand
AGGGTCCGTGGGGCACCTCACCATGGGCCCAGGGAGAGTCGGGTGCTTCGGGTGGTGGATGCAGCCCTGAGGACAGGTCTCGGCTTCCCTTCCCCAGCGTCGGCCGTGTCCGTCAGGCAGGGGAGCTTCCTTCCAGGGCCCTGAAATCACCTTGGGGTGCAGGCAGGCCGGAGCAGCTCCGAGAGCAACGCTTTCCCTTGCACGGAGGACACAGGCCCCTTCCCACCTCCTGGGGAGGGATGCAAGGATGGGGGTGACCCCCGGAGCCTCCATCCCTGCCAAGAGCCCCTTTCCCCCTCCTCCCCGAGCAAGAGGCTTCTCTGGTGGCTCATTTTTTCTCCCGTACTTTTATTACGCTAATCCACAAGGATTAAGTTAAACCAGTCAACGCAAACTCCAGTATTTTCCAGCCCGTTTGGGCCAAAATTACCGTCCAGTGTTAAAACGGAAAGGGGGGAGGGCTGGGCAATAGGGCCGAGC
>NW_008825559.1:490019-491494 GCF_000699105.1 Pygoscelis adeliae | reverse complement strand
GGCCCGTGAGTACTCATCGGGGTTGAAGCGGTCGTGGCAGTATGCGGCACTGTCCCGCAGCAGCTTCTCCAGCTGGGGGTCCCCGGCGAGCAGCCCCTCGGGCAGCTGGAAGCGGGGCATGTCAGTCAGCAGGAGGAAGTGGAAGGGGACCAGCTCGTCCCGGCGGAGGATGCAGCACAGCACCACCGTCTTGGAGATGATGCTGACCAGCTTGTAGCAGTGGCCGTGCGGGTCGTGGGGGTTGCGCGCGGGGCGGCTGGGCACGGCCACGTTGACGGGGAGCCGCACCTTCTCGATGATGCTGCGGATGGTGTGCTCGCCCTCCTGCAGCCGCAGCTCGAGGGGGCTGCGGGTGCTGAAGCGGCCCTTGCACTGGAAGGGCAGGCTGAGGCTCTCGTTGGTGCGGTGGTTCATGCAGATCAGGCAGGGCATCTTGCCCTTCACTTGCCTGGCCCCCACCGCCGGCGCCGCCTTGCCCAGCTTCCGCAGGATGGTGTTGAAGCGCGACTTCTCCTTCACCGTCTTGGCGCAGAGGATCTCCGCTTGGCCCATCAGCGTCAGCTCGTCCCCCGCGTGCAGCGTGAAGTTGTACACCTCGCTGTCCTCGCTGAACTCCCCCGACACCACCTGTCCCGGGACAGCCCCACCATGGGACCCGCTGCCCTGGCACTGTCCCCTGGCGTCCCACCACCATCCCGTAATGTGCCACCACCACACCCTGATGCCCCACCACCATCCCCCGATTCCCACCACCAACCCCTGATGTCCCACCACCATCCCCTGCTGCCTCACCACCGCTCCCTGACATTCACCTGCTATCCCACCACCGTCCCCTGCTGCCCCCTCTGTCCCCATACCCACCTTCACGCTGAAGGTGATGGCCTCCATGACGAAGACGCGGTCCGGGAAGATGCTGGCCACCTCCTCCACGCTGTTGAAGTACTGCACGGGCTCGCGGATGTCCCGGTCCTGGTCCAGCAGCTTGAACTTCCCTGCGTGGGACAGCCAGACCCGCGGCGGTGAGAGGAGCCCATCTCCAGGGCCTGGCCGCAGGCACCTCCTGTGACCCACCTCGGGGCCAGCACGGCCATTCGTGGGGGGGGCAGCCACCCTCCAGGCTAGCCTGGGGTCCCCATCACAGATTGGGGGGGGGCACCTCTGTGGGTAGAGGGGTTCACCCAGTGTGTCCAAGTGCTGCAAGGGAACACCAGAGCATCCCCCCCGTACCTGTACTCCGCACACGCAGCATCAAGGTGGGCTTTTGGTGGGACAAAGCACCTGGCACACGGGGTGTCTCGGCAGTGCCGCTCTGGCACCCCCGGAGCTGCGGGAACACCCCAAAGCAGCTGCAGAAATGCCCCGTGGACGGAGGAACCCACCTGGAGCAGGGCCAGCGAAGCAGCCAAAATTGCAGGGTGCCCCATTGCCCCCCAAAACCCGGCCCCAGCCCCACTAGGGCCCCGTGACACACACAC
>NW_008825559.1:475879-483700 GCF_000699105.1 Pygoscelis adeliae | reverse complement strand
CCAGCCAAGGCTCGGCGAGAGGGAATTTAATGGGGCCGAGGAAGTAACGGATGCAAGTTTATAAAAGCTTTTATTTGCTCTTGGTATGACCAAGAATGGGACAGTGATCTTTTATACAATTTGATACAGTAAGTGGTACAAAAGAATGTGTTTTAAATAAAAAGCCAGAGTGGAGTAGCAAAAATATTAAAAGATTAAGTAAAAAATTGTAGGCATGGGAATTAATCCTAGACCTTAAGTTGATGCTGTTTTTCCATCATCCGAGTCCGAGAGCACGAAGCGCCGCTTTTACCCCTGCCCCGCACCGCCGCGGCACCAGCAGCTCCCCGGGGCCGCGCCGAAGCACTAAACAGAAAGCAGCTAACACACTCGTAGGATAGATTCAACCTCGGGTTTTAGTTTATCATGACCAATTTAATCAAGTTACATTTTTTTTGCCGTGACAAAAGGTAGCGCTGAGCCTTCCTCCGCTGGCCGGGCGGGCTAAAGCCCCCCCTGCGGGGGCACCGCCGGCACCGGGCAAAGCTGAGCGCAGGGAGAGCTGCTTTCGCATCCTTTTCTAGCTGGCCTTAGGCTTTATTCCACGCACAGGGCTGGGGAGGGGCTGTCGTCCAAGTAGAGGTTTCACAAGCAGTTAGGTTGCTAGCTAGCAGGAAGTTAAATACCGGCAGAAATAAAGTTACTGCAAATTCCTCCAACATGATTATTATTACTTTTTTTTTTTCCTTTTAGCATCTGCATCGACTCTCGTCGCTCACTCCTCCTCGGCCGGGCCTTGCGCTCCACAACACAAAACAAAGCCAAGCCACGGGGTTAAAATTCATGGTTTTTATATGAACAGAAGTAGACCGTCTAGAAATATTTCAGTTTATTAACTGGGTAAGGAGAATAGGAAACGGAGGTGGCAGCTGGTAGTACCAGCGAGTGGCCTGTTCTCTACCTGTTGGCTTGCAATGAACACAGCGTCCACAAAGGATCCCGAGGGATTTACACAGAGGGAGCCAAGCCCCTGGAAGCAAATAAAAAGCTCACGTTTAAAACAAGGATTACACAAAGAAACCTTGATGTATAATTCTCCATTTTTTCCCTTTTTGATAACGTTAGAAAGTGCAGATTTAACCCAAAGGTAGCCGTACTCTATTTACAGCGCCGACCGGCAGGCGCGGGACGTGAGAAACGAGAGGGTGCCAATTTATCCGCCAGCCCCAGCGTCCTGCCCGACCCCAACAGCCACTCGCCTGGGAAGGGTTAACACACACGGAGACAAAATGCCAAAATACAGAGGGAAAGGCAGACACCTCGGTCAAGTTACTACACGGGAAGCCGTTCAAAACTAGAAGTTCAATGTTAAAACACCGTCATTTCATTAAAATTAAATCAGCGTTATTTACTACTTTAATTATTTACCGGAGACAGTCCAAAACCCAAGCGGACAAGAGCGAGGCACAAGCTTGTCCAACTTTAAGGGAGAACGTGAGGCTTGGGGAGGAAGAAGTGTCTATTTAAAATATCTTTCTGTCCTCGGCCGGAGCAGCTCTCCTACGCGGTATTGCAAATGCAAGGCGAGTGAACGTACGAACGCTCCTGCAGACTGGACGCCCGGTTCGGCGGGAGCGGTCGACAGAGACTGGCAGTCCTTAACCCCCTTCCTTTCAGAAAGGACAAAGCCACGCCATCGGTGACACCGCGGCGAGGCCCGGAGCCGCGGGCAAAGCCGGAAGGCGAGCTGGAAAAGCAAGTTAATCCCGGGGGAGGGAGGCTCAGCAGCCCCGCTGGGATCACCCGCCACCTTCCCACAGCGCGGGAGAGAGGGCAAGACCGACCCAAGTACCGATGACTCAGCTTTTAACACTGGAAAATGGAAAGTCTTCAGGGAGGTAATAAATTAAACTGCCAACTCCTTTTTTCTTTTTTTTTTTTTTTTCTTTTTTGAGTCTAGTTTCACTCAGCCTTTTGCTAGGCTACCGAGCAACTCGTGGGGCGGCTAACAGTAAGAGAGAACTTAAAAGTTCATGTTAACTGCTGTCAGTTTGGGAATCGCATGTTATATTCATACACATAAAGTAGACAACCACATCACCCTCCATAGAAAACTAGTGCATGCAAATAACTCTTCCATATCATAAAACCCAACGGCTATGCAGGAGGAGAGAGAAGATATACTAGTGGACTGACATTGGCTAGAGGGAAATTAGTAGGTATCTTCAACATTTTTACCTTGAAAGCTAAATCAGTGCTTTGTATTAAATTTTTGGCAAACATACCACGTTGCCATCCTTTTAATTAACACATCACACCATGAAGAAATGCAAATAAAAGCAGCATGCAGGCAAAAGGAAAGAGCTGCGAGTGGGGAAAAAAAATGGCAGCAGGAACAGTTCTGAATGGCTAGATCACCAAAAAGGAGACACAGCAGATTAAATGTAATTTTTTTTTTTTTTTGCACCACCCTTTGTCCTCGATGCATTACACCAACAATTACAGAAAGCAATCACAAAAGAGTTCAGTATTTTAAAAATGGTCAAGTATGGATGGTATGTCTCCTGCACATGCTTCCACCAGAAGAAATAAAAAAAAAAAAGTGAAAACAAAAGTTCCTTTCCACATAAGGCACAGGACAAAATAAACCCCATTCACAGACTCAAGGCGAAAATGAGTGTTTTCCTGGCTCTTTTGCTGATGCATCTAGAGAATATGATGACTCAAGCACATTATCCATGACAGAAAATTCCACTGTTGTACAAAATAAATTGTTAATTCTAACTTTTATTCTTATACAATTTGCAGAATAGAATTGAATATGATTGCTATATGTTTTAATGTCAGGAGGAACGGGACTATAATACAACCAAAACGTAGTGGTAAGTTGAGCAGGTACATGAAAAAAATGAAGTCACGGAGATGATTTTCCTATACATGTTGTTGAGAAAATTATAGTATGCAAGCTGTCCTAAACGGAAAAACAAAGGGAGACAGGAGCTTGTTAAGATGAGGAACAAAACATTGGTTTAAGGTTAAAAACGGGCAGAGTGGTTTGTTTTGCAGCGAGAAAAAAGGGGCGGTGGATGGCGATTGGTGATACAGGAGAACGTTCAGCAACACTTGCTCTTCCAGCCTGTCACCCCACCTCCACTGCTGATATCTACATTTTCACTGTTGGGCTCTTTTACAGGGGTCTGCAATGAAACAAGTTAAAAAAAAAAATTAGACGACTCTCGAGGCATTCCGAAATAAAGTATTCAGAGCTGAAGAGATAGCGGCTTACAAAAAGACTCACATCACCGACTAATATAATGAATAAACTATGGACAAAGAGCTCTACAGAAATGCAGGGAATCCGCCTCCCCTTGCCAGCAGAAGTACGGAAA
Source organism: Pygoscelis adeliae (assembly GCF_000699105.1). Lineage (NCBI taxonomy): Eukaryota > Metazoa > Chordata > Aves > Sphenisciformes > Spheniscidae > Pygoscelis > Pygoscelis adeliae. The sequence goes on along the minus strand of NW_008825559.1, from coordinate 480,332 downwards.
ACCAATTTAAAGGGGTTTTGTTTTGTTTTAAATAAACAACAACTGGAAAAAGCTGGGGAAAAAAACACTTTTGAACTTGGACCACCCCAAAGTAAACTAAAACTATTTCTAGATCCTGCTCTTAGAACTGACACTTGGACTTTGGTGGAGTAAGTAAATCACAGCGTACAACTAACACAAGCTGAAGTTAAATTACGTGAACTAATGACCTTAAAAAAAACACAGAGTAATTTATGGATAAAGAGGGGTTGTTCAAAAGCATCTGCCTTCCAGTTAGCCAGGACACCGGTTTCCGAGGCAGCGGACAAAACAGGCTCGTCTGCGTCACAGGATGTAAACTTGGTTAGACCAAAGCAAAAATCAAAGTCAAGTGGTTTTGATCAGATGCTAACATCTACTTTCAGCTTTTTCGAAACTAACTTAAACATTGGCGAGAATACTGCAGTTCCATCTCTATATTCCTTTTATTATTCTCTTTGGCACAGCCTTGCAAAAGCAACCCCCTCTCCCCATTCTTCAGATAAATACATTGAGGCCCCAAAATAAAAATTTAAAGGTCAAAAGGGTCAACAAGACTTGCTAGCCTGACCTCCTGTTTACCAAAGGCCAGGGATTTTCACCCAGTTTCTCACATAAAGCTTGTCAAAAGCTGATTAAGAAACAACTCAGAACTACAACGGTGAACCAGACATTGTTGAGCAGATGTGTATTTAAAAGGGTTGCGAAAAGATTCAGCATTGACCTTGCACTAAATTTCTAACCAACTAACTCAGATGACATTATCAACAGCATTCGTGCAGGAGAGCGGTGGAAGATGGTGATGAAGGCAGTCTCGATACGGGGCAGTCCCTACCGCTAAGATGGAGCACAGAAAACACACGTGGGGTCATTCGTTTAGGAGCAAAGCACATGTGCTAGAGTTGGCCAACCCACGTCTCTCGAGCTCCACAGAGCTGCAGTGCTGAAGAGGCATGACCTGATCATAAGCAGGAACGTGCTAGCACAGGGGTTACTGTGTAAACCAAGCCCTTGGCTACGGGAGTACATCAACTAACTGGAACCAGCCCTGGAGCCACCCACGTATCCAGCCCGGCTCAATCCTGCAACAAAACAGTGGCAGCTATTGGAAGCCAATGCGTTTTCTACTCATGAAAGATAGCAGGGATACAAGCATAGCAGTATCCTGTAGCTCTGGGCATACAAAGATTTGGGTACAGGCCACAGAAAAGACAACCATCTTTATGGTACGCCGAACGTTTCAGGAAGGGGAGCCAACCACCAGGATGAACTGGTGGATCCACGTTCTTCTCTCAGTCGCAATATAACCATCCAATAAAGCCTCCAACGAAATGCAGAGCCCGAGAGGGCTAATCATTGGAAACAAGGTAGGAAGCGACAAGGCTCGTTCATCTGTTCTATCAACCGCACCTAAACTCTTCCCAACAGGCGCTTAAGAGTTTTGAGACAGTGTTGTGTATCGATGGAGACAGTGGCAGGGAAAGGACAATTCTCTTCCACGCCAACTGAAATGTTTTAACTCCAAGCACGTGTACGACACAACCATGAGTTTAAGAGCTGAACAACGATGAGTTTGCGTTCCTTGGCTCTGATGTATACTACTCTCTCTAGATAGTACCCCTACAATAATGAAACGTCAAACAAGCTTTAGAAGCTTCAGATGAACAATTGTCCTCCTTTAGGGACTCGTTTGTCTTAGCATGCCAAAGTCAAAAGCTGCAACAATTCAGGTAAACATCAAAAGCAACAGGAGCTGAAATTTTAGGATGGTTTTTTTTTTTCAGACAAAACCTGTAAGCACCTACCTTTCGAAGAATGTCTTCTGCTAATGTGAGGAATGCCTTCTCAATGTTTATATTTGCTTTTGCACTAGTTTCGAAAAACCTAATACCGTGCTCCCTAGCAATCTAAACCAAAAAAGAAAGAAGGCGGTTAGCATTACTGTAAAGTTATTGAACTGGCGCTGCTATAACTTTGGGATTAGCGGCATTTATAAGCATGTAATACTCTTTCAGCCATAGCAGGCATCAGAAGTACTAGCTAGGCAAAGGGTCACAAAGGAAGATTCAGAACTTAATGATTCAGAAAGAGCAATTAAAGTGTATTACATCTCAAGTTGATGTCTGAACATAAGACGACAGATACCATACAAGCCTGTCACATGGTAAGTAACTCAAAGGATGCCTGAAAAATTTTAGTTACCAAAGAAAGCAGAAACTGCAGCTGAACTTGTTCCACTCATTGCAGCTCTTTGCAATGCAGCTTCTGAGAAAACATTCCCAAGACTTACAAGCCATTAGCAAATCCAGCCACCTCGTTCGTTCCCTGGCACATCCCGTTGTGGCAGCCCTGGAGATGGCGGGAAGTCTTGGCACTGATTTGCTCACTTTGATAAGCGAGTTTTTGTCTGACACTTACCTGTTCGCCTTTTGCTTTAGGGACAACTCTTTTATCTTCCATGTCACACTTGTTTCCTAACAGCATCCTCTCCACATCTTCATTGGCATGCTAAAACGAGACAAGAGACAGGTTTACACATCTCCCCCAACAAGCCGTAAATATCTACTTCACTTTTATATTTCCAGGCTGTTTGAAGTCCAGGCTAACGTTTACAGGTCTTGGTGTCCCGCACTTTCCTGAGTCGTAACAAAGACTGCTAGAAATCATTCTTCTGACAGTGCCTTTAGACTAAATTGCTCATATAACCTGGAAGTGGAATGAGACAACAGCTACAGGTTTGACACAGCTCTATCACCATCCCAGTGCCAGTTATTTTCCCCCTTCCTTTTTATTTCTGTAGTTTAAGTGTGAAGTCTTCCTTTCTGAAAAAGACTAAGTGCTGTTCTGCAACCCAGATCCTGCTAGTTAGTGACACCAGCCTACCAAATCTTCGTTAGTTTGCATTCAGTGACGTGGGAAAAGAATCAACTTCCTGCCTGGAAGGAACCACTTAGAGGTGTCGGGTTTTACGTGTGCTAGACAAGCACGTTACAGAAACGATGCTACAAAACATTACAGGGGAAGAACCCCACGTCTACAGCTGCCAACAATCAAGCTTCAGGCACTGGAATGGCTCCAGCTGCCACTGCTACTGTTCTGGTTTTTGAAGGGTCCTTTGCACAGTTTTATTGCAGACAGGTAAGTCTCCTTATCAATTGTAACTCTGCTTTCAACCACCGCAAAGCCAAATAACCAGGAAGTTAGTAAAAACCCCTTTTGCCTGTAATTTTTTTTTTTTTAGAGGAGTTACCGAGTTAACTAACAAAGGGAAATTACAGCTCTCTCGCATCATGCTATTCCTCTGATGTCGCAATCATCAGAGCAAGACTGCACGTCAGCTTTGTGCTTCAGCTCTATCTGCTAAGTACTTCGCACAGAAGTTGAGAAACTCATGCAGTGAAATGGCACGCAGACTATATACCAAGCGAACATAAAACAGGACATCACAAAGGGAAAAAAACTGAAGTGAGCGCCACGCTAATGCTCAGGATCCAAAGAAGAGTAGGACCGCATAGCAGGGAATCACCTTTGTAAGGCAGAAGCGAGTGCCAATGCTTTCTCAAAGAATGCTGAATGAACAAAAATACCTTGGCTGGTCAGTTACTGAAGCACTGCCAATATCCATCATAGCAAGGAAAGAATATGCCAAAGATATCCACCAGACTAGCTGAAAAGTTCCAGCAGCCACAGCACAAAGCATCACTTAAGTGGATAACTGAAGTAGCGGGCACTCATCTGAGGGTGAAGGCCGCAGCTCCAGCTGGTGAGTCTGCACCATCTACCCCAGTGGCGGCCGACACCCCCACCCACAGGGAGCTGCTGAAGGGAGAGGCTGCAGTGCAGACCTCAGGCTGCAGGACGCGCCTAGAACCTTTCTCCTGGGGCAGGGACAGGCAGCAGAACTGCCTGCAAAAGGTGTGCCCAGGTGGAGGACCTCCTGCAGGAGGTGGCTGAGCTGCAGGAGGCGGTGAGAAGGCTGCGTAACGTCGGGGAGGCTGAGAAGGAGTCAGAGAGCTGGTTCTAAGCACAGTCTGCAGTGGACCCACAGCCCACGGCCACAGAGCCAGAAACTCCCCCACCGGCACACACAGAAGGGAGGGGGACCAATAATGCAGAAGAATGGACGGTTGCAACAGCAAGGACCAGCAGGAGGAAGAGACTTCTCCTGAAGCCTGAGGTGCCCTTGCAGAACCGCTTCACCGCTCTGCAGACTGAAGAGGAAAGACCCATCACACCAGGAGAGGCGATGGAGCCGAGTAATGCAGCCCGACCTGCCCCCTATATAACTACCAGCGCAATGAAGAAAAGGCGACGGGTGACAGTAGTAGGCGACTGTCTTCTGAGCGGTACGGAGGCGCCCGTTTGCCGAGCGGACGCACTCTCTAGAGGGGTGTGCTGCTTACCGGGGGCTCGCATCAGGGATGTCACCGAGAGG
>NW_008825559.1:466447-472856 GCF_000699105.1 Pygoscelis adeliae | reverse complement strand
GTAGCAGCCTTCCCGTACCTGAAGGGGGCCTACAAGAAAGCTGGAGAGGGACTTTTTACAAGGGCCTGAAGTGATAGGACAAGGGGTAATGGCTTTAAACTGAAAGAGGGGAGATTTAGATTAGATGTAAGGAAGAAATTCTTCACTATGAGGGTGGTGAGGCACTGGAACAGGTTGCCCAGAGAACGTGTGGATGCCCCATCTTTGGAAGTGTTCAAAGACAGGAAGGCTGGGGCGTTGAGCAACCTCATCTAGCAGAAGGTGTCCCAGCCCATGGCAGGGGGGCTGGAACTAGATGATTTTTAAGGTCCCTTCCAACCCAAACCGTTGTATGATTCTACGAAGTACGTTGAAACCTGCCATGAGAAGCTTCTTGGAAAGTCTAATCTGAATTTACTTTCACTCCAACAGTCTTAATACTACTTTACAGTAGAATTACTAATAGAACTACAGAGGCAAGAGATCCACGTACCCAGTACTCCTGCTTACAGCAATAACCCATTTCACATTCCTCAGGAGAATCACCCCCAGTTTTTTCCTTCAGGTCACAAGGAGGAAGAACAATCAGACGGCAAAGGTGTAGAATAAGACTCTGAAAATGTTGACTGTTCACACACACAAACAAAACTGCTTACACAGCAACAGACTTCTTTCAAATACAGCCGGCTCCAACGTACAAAACCCTGCACTTGAGCAACTCAACTAATTCCTACCAGCCCAAAGCAAAAGCGCATGGCATCGTGCACCTCTGCAGAATGTGTGACCTTTAAATAATTAAGCATTTAGCAAGGATGAAGGTGTAACATCTCTATGTTTCCTGGCTATTTCTAAATCAAGGCTTAAGTATCTTGTAGAAAAGTCTCCTTGCACAGAACAGCAATTCAGAAGAGCAGCTTGCTTATTGAAAATTCTCCTCCTTGAGAGAATATCCTTGGCAATATTAACTCCTTGTAAAACCAAAGCACTTAGCTACTTCATTCACAACTATCATTTGCAATAGTCCTGTACATGAGTGAGTACACCTGCCACACATTTTAGCAAGAAGCCTCAACACTGCATCTGGAACCTCAGAGGATGACTTCACCCATCATTTCTGCAAACGCACTCTGTTAGTGAGCTTCTTCCATAATAAAAAAACCTTCCTAAGGTGTCAAACATCCCTTATAAAACTGCAGTAACCATGCAGCCTTCGCAATGCACCTGAAATCAGCTGCAGAGGTTTGTGTGACACAGATTTGAAAACAGGAGGTCAGCAAAAACTCACTTCTCAGACACAATGGTATGAATAACATCCATTACTCAACTTCCTGGATACTACTAAATTTTTTTTTAAACAAAGCAACTGCAGAATCTAAAGGCCTTGGTTTCAAGTTTATATTCAGCTTGCCGCTGAATCTCCTCCTGTGCTGCCTTACCCCCCGCCCCGCCCCACCTTCTGTACCCACCAAAATGTGTACCTTTCCATAAACAGTACAGTTTCCCATTTCTCATGCTAGGAAATTAAAGTCCCGATACCACATTTTTGCTCTGTAAGAACCTTTCTCCAGCCTCAGTGCTTCAACTAGCAATGTCTGACAGCATCCATCTGCTGATGCTCAGTTCTACAGGGCCATCTTCATGCTTTCTAGGAAGATAATGATGCTGGAAAATCCAAACATTTATTCCATTTGGGAACAGCATAACAAAAGCAAGAACTAACAGCTGTGCTGCTCTCTAACATCTCAGAACTCCTGGAGAATGAACTCATGGGGATCCAGGCACTGAATGTTTCCACATCAGTTTATTCTGCTTCACTTGACCTTGCTTGAAATTTTACCAGCCTCCTTGTTTGGTACTCCTCTACCAAGGACAAAAATCAGCTATGCAGGTTTGAGCAGTTTGCTAACATTCAACAACAGCAGTTTGCCATACTACCTCTTACAGCCATGATAAACTTGCAAATATTTAATGACATCCATTTTGAGGGAGTGGAGGTGATCGTATTTAATTATCTTTGAGGATTTACATAGTCGTCCTTATAAAATAGGTTAGTACTAGAAGTGACATATTCTATAGCTACTCTACAGCTTATGGCTTAAGTGTTGCTCCTCTGCACACCACCTTGTGGTGGCAGCTCCTCCCGAAAACTGCAACTCCCAGTTACTACAAGATGTATTCCTCACCTCTAAGTATTCTCCAGCACAGAAACAAAGCTTGCTCATGTATGAATTTGACATTTTAGGACACCATTAGCTCCTGTGTAGTGTTGCGATCCTTCGTGCCATTGTTGAAGGAAGGAACACAGGACATAGGCTGGCCTAAGAACAGCACCCAAACCCCTGTGTTAATTTACACACTACACCTTCTGCCAGGGTAGAAGCAGAAGCTGCAATCCAGAAGCTGAGTTCTGTGGGACTCATCACATGCTCTACGGGTCACAACAAACAGCTCAATTCTGGGGTCTTACAGACATTACTCACCTCATCTATGTTTCTGAGCCACTTGCTGATGTTTTCAAAGCTCTTGGCATTGGTGATGTCATATACTAGCATGATCCCCATGGCACCTCTGTAATAGGAGGTGGTGATGGTGTGAAACCGTTCCTGCCCCGCTGTGTCCCTGCGGAAAACAGATGAAAGTACATATCAGAGGCAAGCTCTAAAGAAACCAGCACGGTGTATCTATGAGACAAGAGCACACGGCACGATACGTGCTCTATTGCACCACTACCGAGGGATGTGCAATGCTTTCGAAGATTAGCGGTAGGACACACTCCAATGTGCATCAGCAGCAGCTTCAAGGAATGCCCATTCCCTCCCAAACGTAGCTGAACACTCAGAGAACAAAAAGGGCAAGCTTCAGTAAGCCAGGCTCATGAGGCTGCAAAGACTTAGGGCTTGAAGTTTCTAGTTTCTAGTAAAATCTAGTTTGGATTTTACTTTAAAGGGGATTTTTTTTTTTAAAAAAACACATTTCAGAGTCAACTATGACACTGGACTGTTTAAGTGGGCTTACACAACTAAGATGGCAGAAGATGAAGCTATCTGTTGAACAGCAAAGTGGTAACTTGCAGTAAGGACTTCTGGTAACTACCACAATAAATAAAGCCAGTATCAAGTCATGGTAGAAATGTGTTCATTTTAAACTTTGTATTTTTATTGACAACTTGAAACTTGCACCCAAAAGGAGGAACTTTTATTTCCAAGTCTCGTATCTCAGGGAAGTGCCTCTGACTTCTGAGCCCCGGTGGAACCCAGTAGCAGACAGGATGAAAACAGGAGCAAGAAATGCTCTACCAACACTTCGACAGGACTGTGAGCTCCAGCAGTGGGAGCGTCTGAACAACCCCAGAAACACCGTTGTCCCAGACACCCTCTCCTGTTACTGACCAGTTCTTCCCAAATGAACGTAAAAATAAGCCACTTTAAAACTCCATCTACAATTTTTAAGTTACATACCATAACCACAACCACTGACCAGCCTGATTAGACCCTGCACAAACGCAGCTGACTCAGTACTCAAGTTTCTGTAGGAAGTTCCCAAAATGCTGTAGAGGTTGTTTAGCAGTGCCGCTGCCAAAGTCAGCGGTCTGGAACTGCAACCAGCGATGACCTGACCCAACTATCCAGTCAACACCACCACAATGCTCAAGAAGATCCCTTTCCATTTCAGCAGCTGCTGAGCAGCCACAAAGACAATCACTCAACATTTTCTGGAACTCAGACTTAAAAACGAGAATAATTTTGTTTTCAGTTCAGTTTTATAAAGCTTTAACGTGATCTTACAAATTGATATTCCTGAAATTTTAGATCAAAGTGTATGAAAAGTAAATCTAGAAGATGTACTGTAACTGTAACATTCAATTGTCTATTTCTATAAGCAGTATGCTGAAAATTGATCATGCAAGATTAATGACAGTATGTATTTTCCCATTTAATTTTGAGATCTTTGATGGAACGCATGAGATTTGGTTAAACAAACTTGCATGCCATTAAGTTGAGAATTAAGAGTTAATTGCGTATTCTAGTGTCTTTCAGAGAACATAAACCTAACAGATTACATGTTCACAGACAGTTTTCAGTGACAGTAGTCACACAAGGTAGAATCAAAGGTGTCTCCAAATTCAAACTGGTCTAAATTGAGATTAAACATTCCCTAACCGCCGTCAGCAAGACACAGCATTCCCCCCCAACCCACAGACCCACATTTCCTCACTCACAAACCTCAGAAAAGATCACAGACTGGAGCTAAACTAGCTCAACTCATTTCCCTCTCAGCTGTTCCTGAGGTCACAGCAAATGCCTTGGCAGAACACGGACACCACCAGGCACCAAGCCCTGTGAAAACTCGGCTCTCCCCACCGCCCTGTCACCTACAGTTGAACCAACAAATGCTGACTGTAGTTGCCAAATCAATTTGTTTAAGCACACGTCAGATTTCTGGCCAAGTATCAGTTGGCAAATAGGGAGTAAATTAAAAGCCCTGAAATCTGAAGATGCCATGGAGGAAAATTTCCTGAGATGCAGGGAGAAATGCTCTACAAAGTTTCTTCTCAAAGAGTCTTATTGGCTCTGGTTGGCTTGGACCTCAGATCACAGTTCTAGCACACACGACAGCCACCTGAGAGGCTGATTGCTCCCCGTCTTTTATCTCCTCCTAGGAGATGACAAACACCAGGAAGAGGGCAAAGAGCAGAGGAGGAGGAATAGGGGCAGGTCCTAAACCTGAGCACCACTTTGTTCAGAGATGTTCTAACAGGCCACGCTGCGCAGAGGTCTGGCTCACTGGCAGTGGCCTCGGGAGGCCATCTAGTCCATTCCCTGGCTCTACAAAACGTTGAGGGATACCCGCATTATTCCTGAAAGATGCCTGATGTTCTGCCGAAGACCTCTGACAGTTGCTGGCTTGAATCCCTCTCTCTCATTTCCTTTCTGTCTCATCCGAAAGTTTCTCCTGATGGTACATTTGGGTTTTCCTTAGTGCAAATTAAGGCCATCAATCCCTGTCTTACCTTTCATAGGTAACTAGGGGGGTTCCTTTCCCTTCTTTCTGCAACTACTTTTTGCATACTCAAGCTCTTGCACCTTCTCTGAATTTTCTCAAGCCACCTCAAGTTCTTTAGACCTTACTCACTGGCCAAAGGTCTAAGATAGGCAGCCTCACTTATTACTCTCTGGACTCCCTCCAATTTGCCCATGCCTAAGCAAAAACCAGGACGCTACTCCAGCTGAAGTCTTACCAGCCTCGTACAGGAATATTTTCTAGAAGACTTGGGCATACCTGTTTACGCATCCCACTCCCTTTCCTCGTGATGAAGCAGATTTTTCTGACATTCAAGTAACTGATTACACACACCAAACTTGATAACTTTGCCTTTGTCTCTACTGAATTTCACAGGACTTTTTTCCAATCGGTCAAAAGCAATCTGAATTATAATCCAGTCCTCTACACAATTTATACTTTGCAACTTCATCTTTTCCTGCTTAGCTTAAATACAATAACCATACTATTCCCTTATCCCAACCATTAAAGAAAACATTGCCTATCATGAAACTCAGGACAGACTCCTGGCAAAATATCTCAACAGAACTCTTACACATCGTTTATTTTCTCTCGCCATGAGTTTTGTATCCACTTGATAGCATCTTCACCTAAGCCACTTCCCCCTAACTTGCTGATGTCAAGCAGGACAGTGTCAGAAAAGCCTTACCAAAAACATCAAGACATACGGCATCTGTGATTTCTCCCCTCCTGGCAAGGCCAGTAGCCATCACAGTAAGAATTCAAGCTGATTTAACACAACTTGGCATTGGCAAGACTTAGTTGTTACTCATTGCTCATCACGTCCCATGCACCTACAACTAACTTGCTTAGTTAACTCCTCCAGTGTTTTTTCTGGCAACTGAAGCTAAGCTAATGGATGAAAAGAAAGCTGGGGAGGGAAAAAGCAAAGAACCTGGAATGTTTCCCACCCCCTCCTTTTTTTTAAATAAGTACTATATTTGCCCTTTCCCCTTCTTAATGGATTCTCCATTCATTATTCAGAGATAACTCTTAATGGATGTGAGATTAGAGAACCGACTGAAGCAAACAGAGGAAATGAGTTATGGTTTTCAAACTGCCTACGACTGATGAATCCACCCTGAGCAAATGGCACAAGACAATCGGAGACCGCATGTCTTGTTTACTGCCCTGGCTTTCCATTCTTCTGTTCAAACCTCTAGGATGTAAGAATATGCTCCAAAGCTATGGGTGTGCAATAAATCCTCGACGTAGGCAAAAACATTGGTGGAAGCTAGCTAGCTCTCCAAGCTAAAATAAATGTAGACAAGGACTATTAAGATAGCCAAGGAAAATGAAACCTTACTGCACAGGAAGAAACTGAGATAACTTGCTTTGCTTAGCTGCAAAGTGAAGACAAAGAAGGTCT
>NW_008825559.1:442970-466414 GCF_000699105.1 Pygoscelis adeliae | reverse complement strand
AGCTGCACAAGGAAAGTGAAAAATCTATTTAAATTATTCTCATGCCAACATTAAAGTATGTGTAAGCTATATCATATTAGAGGTTTAACCAACAAAGGAATTTCTGGGACAGCCTTCCGGTTGACCTAGCAGAGACTAAAGAAACCTTAAAATGTACTATGATTTGTTTATGAAAGATTTACAGGGATGCAACCAGAAGAGATTATATCTGATGATCTGTGAAGATCCTTCCAGTCCACATAGCTCGAAATAAAGGTCTTCAACGTATTAAACCAAATAATTCCTAGCAAAATAATCCTAAGAATTTTATTACTGTCCTACTGTTTCTTCTTATAATATTTTTAAACCTACGCAGCAGAACACTGCACTGAAGAAACTGTACTGCTGACAGCAGGCACACTCTGGAAGCTTTAGCAACGGGGTCGAAGGCTTTCCTTCACATAGGAACATCTGTAAGATACTTCGTGACCAGCAAATTTCAGCTTTTCTGAAAAAATATTCAGCTGGAGGAGGGGTGGGGGAATCTATAATGAGTGAAGTATCTAATTGTTTTATAGGAAGTCAGACTGACACGCCAAAAGAGTCTCTTCTACCTTGAGCTATGCACATGGTGAATGGTCTCAAAAGCTCTCAGCAGCAAGAGTTAACTTTTAGACGTTCCTAGGGTAATTGCAAAAATTAATGAGACTGATCGTACCCTAGTTAGTGGTGCTGTCGGCAGCTTTGGCTGTACACCACCACACTTACTAAATGCAAGAACTTGCATATAACCGGGAATTTCCACCTGTGTAACTATTTCGGATAGCTATGCTGCTGCACACTTCTTCCACCTGGACACGTGTTCCAAGTCGGATGATTATTTTTGCAACAAGCTCATTGATGAATGAAACAAAATTCTGAGGACACTTGTCTAGCCACGTAAAAGTGTTCACAGCAAAGATGAACTGATAGAAAAATGTTGCTTTATGGTCTTCTACACAGTTAAGAGCTGCAGACTGAAAAAATAAGGTTGTTTCTAAAATTTGGAATCAGTGAGACTGTAGGAAAATACGCTGACATACAAGTTTTATGTAAAGACAGGAGGATCAGAGTAGCAGCTAAGTAGGAAAAAGAAAAAATGTAGATGTCTTCGAATCTCTGAGTTAAGTGTTTTTCAGTTTACTACAGAAGCAATTTTGTCATCGTACTGCTTCTATATTAATACAACACTATCAAGTGTGATTGCTTCATACACCACTGAAGAGAAAGGGATCATTTGTCTTACCCAGCTCTGGAAGCTCTTCAGGATCTAGCCTTTTAGATCTCAACTTTCTGGCCTCAACGATGCAAGTTGCCGCGTTGCAACAAGCCTGCGCAGACACTCCTGGGGCAGCAGTTCTGCAAACAAGCCTGTCCCAGGCACACAAGAATCAAGCACTTTGCTAACATGCACCTACTGTCATTCACCTCAGTCTATCAGAGTTCCTTGTTCTGGCTTGACAATACACACTGCGCACACTGACACAATGCCAGGAATCTGCGTGAAAACTGGTAAAAAGAAAATTCACAAGTGAGGAATCAGAAACTGTTAGTCCCCACGAACCCCTGCAAAACTAACTCTTCATACAGCTCTACCCATATATTTTGGTTACTCCTTAAGATCAGTTCAAGACTAGACTTGTATACACCATGTGGCTGCTTAAGGAAACTTGGGATTACTTACTACTATGACTTGGAAAAGCACATACGGACCTCTTGAAAAGGTTAATCACTTACTGTTCACATAATCCCCCTCTGTTTATAATCCCTAGAAACCTATTCCTAAATACTGCAGTTATTCCTTGACAGCTTTCTGCCCTACCCCATCCCTCCAGCATTCCACAGTCAGCATAAGGCTGTTTGGGTCTCTTCTGTTTTGGATTCACTCTCCCAATACGGACATCCTGTAAATCCACCTTCAGGATCACCTCTGACACTCCTAGCCGTCTCCCCAGACTGTGGAGTCTGTGAACAGAGAGACCAGAAAGTGGCTGTATTTTCTGAAACCAATTTTCACAAAACGTTCTTGAATAAATGGAAAGAGGGCTCCTGGGGTAAGAAGTTCTGCAATAGCAGAACAGGATATGCTCTTGTGACAAATATGATCCTCTTATTTGTCAAGTTCTATTCTGAAATACCTGGCCGATCTGGGTTTTCTTCCCGTCCACGTTCCCCTTTCTCTATTTCATTTCCATTACGCTGAAGTAGACCTTCTCCCAGTCTCCCACTGCTGGTAGTGGATTTCCAGCAACTTTGATTTCCACCATCCTTGAGCTTAAAGAGTTCTTCCTTCTCTTCTGTGTCTGCTACCGCTATGTATTTTTTAGATGACAGTAGCATTTCCCTTCAGGCTTCGCTTCACCAGGATGAGAAACCTAGATCTGACTTCTGTGTGTTCTCACAAACACATAAGAGCCGTACCTGGTCAGGCCAGAGGTTTTCCAGTTTCCACTTCTGTGTAGTTCAAGGACTTCTGGAGCCAGAGATCACATGTGTGTTTAACAGTCCAAAACAGACTGTTCCTTCGTGAAATCCCTTGCGAACCCACATATATCTGCAGCTACCACAACATCTTGTGATGAGGAGTTTCACAGCTTAACTTAATTTCCTTGTGTTTTGTATGTGCCACCTTCTAGCCTTACGCTAGAACTAATGTTCTGGTATTGGAAAAGGCAATGAGTTATATCAATCTCTACCTGCTTTTCCCAGTATACTCATGATTTTAAAAATGCACTTTGGTCACTTCTCTGACATCCTGAAGAATCCCAATCTTTCCAGTTGTTCTTCCTAAAATAGCTATTACATCCCTCTGATCATCCTATTTGCCCCTTTCTTTCTAGGGCATGCTAATCAAAATTGTGTATCATGTTAGACTGTGACACTGACTTCCCCACCCACTGGAAATGATCGCATCCACTGTATCAGAAAAAAATCACATTTAGTTTTTCAATTGCTACATTATGCTAGTAAGTTTAGTGAATTACAGGATGCCCAAGCCATTTGGTTTCCATGTCAAAGCAATTCTATCTGAGTTCCTGGAGTGTATGATATCACACTCTTCATAGCTGAATTTTTAGCTCTGCTACCCTACTCCTCTGAAGCGTTTCATCGCTTTCGCAATAACACCACCATCTTTTCCTGGAGCAGTAATCTCTCATTGTGGTTCTTTTATTCTCCCTCCCTTCTCTGTACTATGAGCATTACTATATTAATATTTTTCAAGACATTCATCAGTGTCAACCCTCCCAGGTCCCACCCTTCCTAAGTATTTCTACTCCCAAATCTTTACCAAATTCCTTTCTCCCAAATCCTGTACTAAGCCCACCACTGGTGACTTTCCATATGGCATCGTATCCTATACTGTCACATCAACAATTTTTCTGAACAGACAAGTAGTACAATAACCTAACCAAGAAGATACTTGATTCTTCTACGTGCTTCACCCAGAATTTGACATACCAGTAGTCCTCCTGATGGATCTGCCCGGAACAAGCTCACTCCTTCAGAAGGCCAGTCCCGAGAGCTGTGTCCCATCCTCCTCCTTGCTTCCAGCCCATGCACCACACCGGGCTTGCCTTGCCTAGCTGAGGCTCCTCCAACCGCTCCCTGAACGCAGACATAGTCCCACTTGCTACCCAGTCCCACCATTCCCTACATTCTCTTGTCCCAGCCTCCCCTCTCCCCATTTCAACACTGTTTTGCAACAGGCACATTTACATTTGGAGCAATATGAAAACACTTTAATCCTAGCTTGATCCTTATTGAACAGCAACCCCAGTTTTTAATAGCTATGAAGTATCAAGTTGCTTATCACCTCTGGCAAGGTTTAGTTCAGCTTGACCTTTGTATTCTTGCTTTACTCCTATATATGTATTTTAGAGGTCAAGGCATGACTGAGATACTGCCACGTCTGCTCATTTTCCATACCAGGAAGAGGCAGGTAGGTATCCTGCTCTGTAGAAAAGGAGCAGAGCTATCTTAGAAAGTGCCAGTTTTATCTGTTTTCTGTAAAACTGATTGCCCGTTGAGACTGCACCCCCACCCCAAGGAGTACAAAAGCCAGTACTAACCACAGTAAAACACAGCGACACAGCTTTGCAGGCAGTCTGAGAGCAACTCCTCTACCAGGACAGCAGCAAGAGAAAGATTTAATACGCAGGTGATGGAGGATTACATGGATCAGCGAGAGGCAGGTCAATACGGTAATTTTGAACTGAGGAACAGTTTATTTCTATTGCTTTCTGTATGTGAAAAGAAATACAGTTTTCACCTATGTAAATAACAAATACTACATAATCAAACGCTTAATCACTCCCACTGATGTAGAAACCTTGTTCTGTAAGTGACAGGTCTGTTCAGCCATCACTTTTGCCAGTGATGGCTCACTGAACACAGCTCCTTCATAAACACTGAGCAACTCTATGTAAAGAAACTCTGTCATATTTGGGAAATGACTAACACATACTAAGTTCTTTAAGGTACAAAATTCTGTCACCGTCCGTAATTTCGCAAACAGCTGAATGTCACTATTCTGGAAAAAAAAAAAAAGAAAGACGTTTCAATCTGAGTAAGCACCAATAATAGTAATTATGATGATGATAACAGCAACAACGACAAGACAAAACTACCTTTGCTTCTAACAATAAAAGGGGCTGGTAGGAAGCAAGAAAATAGCATTACGAAAGGCTGGACAAAGATACAGTGGCACTTTGGAGAGCCACGGCTGGACTTGCACTCGTGGACTGGGCCAATGTCATTGCACCTGGTATCCTGTCTCTGTAAGGGACCAGAAGCAGCTCAGACGTGCGTACAAGAAACAGGGCAAACTGACAGAACGTCTCACAAATGGGACAATAGTTTTCAGATCGGGGGGAAACCCACAAATGAAATAGCGGTCACTCCTCCTCTAAATTCTGAGCATGGATATGCTGCATTAATACAAGCACACCTGCAATGCAATACTAACTGAAAGCACACAAGCGCCAAGGGTCTCATCTCCTGTAATTAACTGAAAGTCTGTTTTCTCTTCACCATCAGTCTTTTGTTCTCTTCTGGTCAGCTTAATCAAGTATGGAGCTGTGTCCCAGTGGAAGTGCTACCTACGACTCAGAAGACATGTTTTGTTTATTCAGCTACATTAGCTCCTGCGCGTTGACTTCAGTTGTAAAAGCACGGCCCATACTCTGGATGCAAGAAAAGCGACAAGAACAGCCTCAGGTTTACAAGGGAAATGTTCCACTAAATGCATCCCTTGCTTACTAAACTGCTGCAGCGGGAGTGAAGTGTAATTCTGGAAATATGTTACACAACTCCTAGAAGTACAGGGTGAGTTTAAATACAGGAAGCAGTGGTTAAATATAGATGCATTGCACAAAGTATCTTCACCAAAAGACACTACTGTTCTAGCCACCAAACCACTGCTGGGCAAAACTCCTTGTACAGGAAAAGTTGGAAACAAAGCCTAAATTTTTTTTTTCCCCTTCATCATTAAAAGTGCATGCCATAGGAACTTCATTTTCTGCTTTCCAAGTTTCATTTCAAATGTGAAGTTTTAAACTGGCAGGAACAAGGAGCAGATTCAGACAACGACCTCCCAACTTCACAACGCTTAAAAGTTGCAATTTCCTAAAACTCGGCTCACCAAAACCCTCTTCATTTCTCTAAGCCACTAAAACCCACAGCGCGTACAGCTTCATTATGGCTTGCTTCTTTGTCTACATACACATTAAACATCCTCAGTATTCCATATTTTCAGTTTTTACAGTTCATGATGACTTTTTCCTAAGATTAGTCTAACACTTCCTTTTAAGTCATTCCAGTGTTTTGTTCTACCTTTCTATCCCATGGCGATTCACAGCACCTGCACTGTTGGGGTAGGAAAATACAACCTAGTGATTGTTAGAAGTTACGGTTTGATCTGGGTTGAAAATCTGAATGTTAACAGTCTGGTGAACTCATACAGCAAGAGCTGCCCAGCAAGTCAATCAATGACGCTGCATTACACCTGAATGCCTCTTTAGCTAACGCTCTCAGTCCCTTCCTTTCCGCTGCTCTGCTTTCGCTTCCCAGCTGATCTACACCCGTCCTTCCTCAGACAGCTCCATCTAAAACACTGCCCTTACGAGGACGGTTACCCTTTCTGGCTCCCCACTGAAGCATTCCAGTGCGCTGAGTTACTTCATCATCCAGATGGTTCCTTATTGACCGGCTACACAGTTTATACAACAAAATCAACTTCGACAACTCTTTTGCTTGCAGGGCACAAAACAAACAAACTAAGCTGGCCAACTTCTACTTGCGGGACTGGGATATGAGAAACAACTGAGACACAAGGTGGATGTTCAGAGTGATGGTAACAAGAAGGATTCAGAATACATTCATTAGGAAGGATAATCATTCAGCCAGTTTTCCTCAGACAGAGGAAGACCAGCGCTTCCTTCTAACCGGAACCCATCCATCTACAAACGTCAACATTATCAAGCCGTAAAAGATTTTTATTAGTGGGGACAAAAGAGGTAAACTCAAGCTCTAAGCAAATTCAGGTTCTGAACTCTCAGTAAAGCTGGAGAACGCACCAGCAATACATGTATGTGGCTGAGGAGGGAGTCTAAACAAACATACAGGCTAGGAGAAGCCATTAGCTTTCCTGACCTGACTTGTCACAGGGCTATTAAAACAGCAGAAAAAAAAATATCTCTAGACAGACATGCATAAAGGGAAACAGTTTATGTTTTGCCTTGTGTTAGACTTTCCAACAGAAAAGCAGACGTGTTTTCAGCCCGCTGAGAAACTCCACAGTTTACCGTGGAAAAATATAAAGTAAGTGCAGACGTGGATTACACTTGCTTGCTGACACAAAGCAAGGCTACTAGTCAATTTATAGTCAAAGATTCGAGGCAACTCCTAATTTAAAAATTCCAGTTTTAAAACACTTCCCACTAAATCACAGCCTGCGAGGATCCTGTCCTCCCAAACAGGAGATTTGCCAACAGCCTGTCCAAGGGAGCAGTCAGTAACAGCGGTTATAAATGCAACACACAGATCTCTTCCCCATTTCTTAAAAATAGTTTGGGGGAATACACATGGCGCTTTACCACTACTGAAAATACAAAACACAGTTACAGAATTAGATACCTGAACGTAATCTCAGACAAAGTAAACTCTTCTCACGAAAACCTGCTTCTGAACAAAGCCATCCGGAAGGATGACACCATGTAGCTTCTTGGGTATATTACTCACCATATCTGTAGCTTGATCTTCTTTCCTTGTAATTCAACAGTTTTAATCTTGAAGTCTATCCCTAAAATAAACAAGCACATAAATAAGTAATTAGTATTTATTTACAAAAAAAAAGCAGTTCCACATCAACTCAGAATTGCTGCAGACAGAACAGCAGCTTTTATTCTTCTTTTACTGAATCGTCAGGTAAACCAAGGATGTCCGAGTAAGCTGGAATGCAAGAGGAGCATGGCTACCAACGCAAACAGGGCCCTCAAAGGGTCTGCAACTGGTCAACGGACACCTTCAGCTAACATTGTTAGTGATCTGGCTTGTAAAGGCTTTTAAGTTTCTTGCTTATTTTTAAGAACGAAAAATAGCATGTTTTTGCCATTTTCCCGGAGAACTTCCAAAAAGAAGAGATTTGGGAGTTTAGGTATAAATTTAAACATCCTAAACAAAATAGCAAGCTTTCTGGTTTTTTTAGAAAGAGTCTTTCCCCAAAAATGATTAAACCACGATATTTTGCATATGCTGAAAAATGATGTGAAATATTGTGGTGAATTTTTTTTTTTTACGCTTATACCTAATCCTTGTGACACCACCATTTCAGAAACCTCTCAAAAAACCTGCCCCCCCGGATTCTCCTTTCCATTAATCTTGTTCAAGTAATCTACCTGTAAGAATAACATCAACTACAGAAATCTGAATGCTTGTTACCTGTTTAACATCACTCAAAGCGGCCAGTGGAGAGCCTACACCAGAGCGTGTGACAAGGCTCCAGACTATTAAAAACAGTCATCTCGCTTTTTCCACTGCTGAAACAAGCAGCAGAAGCCCTAAATAGTCTCTTGAGCTAAACAGGCACACGCATGGTTTATAGATAGTCAACCTCAATCTTCAATAATGTAAACAGAAGGGTTTAAGCAACACGAAGCTTTCAACCAGCAATAAAAGGCAAGTTATCAGCATAAGTTGGCACCCAACTGCCACGTCTCTTCGCCCGGGTCCATCCCTGCTCCAGCCTCTGACGTGGTACAAGCAAAGTCACGACTTGACAGAAGCGCGTAACCACGACTCTCAAAACTCAGAGTAAGCAGAGACCATCTTGACAGAGCATGAGTAAGGTTTTTACTTTTAATACCAACTAATACAAAATAATTCACGTGTTAATTTGTGGCAAAGCTGAAATGGTATTGCAAGGAAGTTAGTTAACTACACGATTTGCAAGGACTGACTGAAGAGGAGATGAAGGAGAGCTGTGCTGAGAAGACTTAGGAAAGAAGAAACTATCAAACTGAAGACAGATCCTTAGCTGAGACCAATACTGAAACCAGTATTTAGTATTTTCATTATTAGTTCTGGTGTAATAAATTGTCCTATCTGAAGTCTATTGCTTACAAAAGTGAGAGGCACTGTACAAAGGATGATTAAAATAAGAAACTGATAATCTCGAAGACAGAATAAAAACAAGGGATGGGTGTCAGCAGTACAAGATGCAACATTACATGCCTGTTACCTAAGAATTTCTTCTGTGAACCAGCAGCTGTTTTCACATGACAAAGGCGACAGACTGAAGGCTGAGATTACCGTTTTACTTTCACGGAGTAACTATAATCCAATGGAGAGGCAAGCCTAGAATTGGCAAATACAGTCTTGCAAGCACCCGGTGAGAGATCTCCATCCGAGGCAGGGAAACATGAACATCATTGTGTAAGACCTTGGTGAAACCTCATTTGTGCAATGTGTACAAACTCATCACTCTTCCCCAGAAGAGACGGGCTCAGACAGAGGCAGATGCCATGCAAGACAAGCCAGGATGAGGACCCCCCCACCAGATCCTCCATAGCAGAAGAGGCTTGAGGACCACGTCTTGTTTCAACCTTCTTTTCCCCGAATTGCCTACAAGAATTATTAGCACAGACTACATCCAGTGGAGCAGGAACACTGCAAGCCATCTTCTTCAAATGCTCTGACACTGATTAGAAGCCAGAGTTCTGACTTTCAATTCAAATCAGAGAAACACCGCCAACAAATCTTCTTGCTTTCCAAAAATCTGTTTGTATTTAGACTTTTTAAAAGGCAGCAGCTGCAATCACAAACTTCCCTCTTAAATCTACAAGGTCATTTTATACCAAGTAAGATTAAATAGAATTTATGAAACACACTATTATGTAAGAAGTCTACATGGGAAGTCTGCTTTAAACTCCACCAAGTCCAACTCCTTTTAGCTCTATATACAGCACACGCTACTTCATTTTAACATTGAAATATTAAATTAGAAAAATCTTTTTACATAAAAATCCGGATACCAGAGCCTCTCTGGGAAAGGCTACACAATTTTAGGGGGGGGGGAATGCCCCTCCCCACAGGCCTGTGTCATGCAGCGGAAGGAACGGGGACGGCACTCGCTAGATGGACACCTAGCATATATGCAGCCAAAAAGGAAAATGGAGAGTAACCCCTAAATGAATTCCAAATGCAGCTCCTCACAGAGCCTCTTATGGTTACAGAGTATTTCATAGACATGAACCAGAGTGTAAAGGGGCAAAATTCCCCATTTCTAAGGATTTAAAGCAGTACAGTGCCTGAAGGTCGAGGCTGTCCACTAATTCTAGGACGTCAGCTGGGGACCTTCAGACCTCTGTTTCAGGTCAGTGCTCCATTTTTTTCCAGTTAGCCAAAGCAGTACTTCATCATTCACGTTAAGTTAAATTTATGAATCAATATAGTTAGTATCATATGTATGTGGTTTGAAAAATAAACCCGCTGAACGATTAATAGCCAACATACAAAATTGCCCCAAATACACTTAACCGTCCCCACATTTTGCAGCATTTAACTAAGTTGTTTGCTACAACGTAGTGCTCCACAGCAACACTACTGAACAAATGAACACAGCATTTGCCAAAAGAGATAAATAAAAGTATTTTATACAGCGACACTTACTTTTAGGTTCTGCCCAGATAAAGCAGGATGTTTGACAGCCACTTTTTATGCGTTAAGATAAAGTAAGCTATTAACCCAGCCAAGGAAATTAACTCTTCTCTGCACCGAGAGGGACTTAGCTAACTCTAGTATTTGGGGATAAAATAAATCTCTAATCCCATGTTATACTCAGCTTCCACTCCAATTACAATATAATACTAGTTCAGCCTTCGTAACAGAAAGATTGTTATAAATAGCAACGCCTATTTGCCTCTAAATACTTTCAAAGTAGTTTTAACAGACTGGAAAAACTAGACTTCTGCGTCGCTACAATGCCCGTTCAGTTGTAGGTCTTTCCAAAGAAGTCGCCAGCGACACTGTGCCGGCAGAAACACAAAGGCTTCAGAGAGAACAGTTCACAGGTATGGGGAGTTTCCAGTAACATTAAGTTCAGGAAAGAGTTTAAGAGGGTAACGGGTATAAAAATTGAATGGCATGCAGAACGGACATATTACTATCACAGGAGGATAATGACAGAACTAATGAATTAAAGATGAGCACGAAATTACTCCCTTATTAAGTGTCGATAAGATATTCATCAACTTCAACAGGACAAACTGGAATTCACAGAAAAACCTGGAAGTATACTGCCAGCCTGTTAAACACTTGATGTAACTCCATGCTTTCAAATGAAAATTTGGAAAGGTTTGTTACGCTTCAGTATAGCTCGCACAGTTTAACAACGAAGTCTCCTTAAAGGCAGATCATCCCAGGTTTCTGGCTCACTTCTGGGTTTCCTTCCAATTTCAAGTCTTGTACCAGTTGCTAACAGCAACATATGGGCCCAGGCCTGACCAAAAACTGAACTCACGGCTTTAAAAAAAGACAGAAGCTATGTATGGATTCTTTAGGTTACTGGTCTTCGAGTATCAAGGCTTAAGAAGTACCATTAGTTGATCTCAAGGTATGTGCAAACAAGATCTGCCCTTACACAAATATTGAAAGTCACTTCTGCCTAGTCACTGTAAACACTCAGACCTCAGAAGCTGGAAGGTCAGCCTTGTGCATCAGGCCACTGAAGTCAAGCTCTTCCATCCCTACATCAGCAGAGGTTATTGTCAATGACTCCCCACAAAGCATTCCAGTTTTATTTGTGTAAGTTTAAATATCTGAATGTCTTGGTGAACACAGAACTATTTGCTCAACGGTTTTGAGTTTCCATTGCTCTCAGACGAAAGACATTAACGAAGACCCAGGACTTGTGTCAGCACAACAGTGAGTTTTAAGTCCGTAATCACTGCATCCAAACAGTTCTAGATCACTTTACACCTTTCTCAAGCCCCTGCCAAGGTTCTGTAAAGATCACTCTTCCGTTGCTAAATCACAAACCAACTCTTCTTGAAAAGTGAAAGACAGAATGCCATCAGTACAAGAGGGAGGGAGAAAAAGTTATTTTCCACTCCATTTCAGAGCTACAAATGATGAGCTAGCCCTTTTCAGACAGCACAAATTTTGTTTGCATTCTTTCCAAACAAAGACACCATTCAGCTCTGTGAGGACGCTGGGCGGAATGTAGGGCAAGAGAGGGGCAACGCTGCAGCGCTAGGAGCCTGACCGTCAACCTGCACGTCAAATCACCATCAAATGCAGACCATAAGCAGCATATAAATAAGCGCATTTTGTATGTCATTTGTTAGTAATTGCTTTGCAAATATACTTGAACAGCACTATGTATTTTCAATTTGGGAAAGAAAAGCAAATGTGCACAAATTCATACTCAAGTCTTGTGTCTTCAAGCTGCCCACCTTTGCGCTACAGGCTCCGGCAACAGCAAGTATTTTTCTTAACAGTGTACTTAAACTACAGCTATCGACACCCAAATTATCACAGCAGCGTTCAGGCCACATTCCAGTTTTCTGATGAGCACAGGGAGCCATCTGGGTGGCCCCTTTCGCCTGCATCCCTCCCAGGCAGTAATCCTGAAGAAGGCAGAGGTTCGCAGCTCGAGCTACAGCACTTTCTCCAAGGGTTTGGAGGTGCACCTGAACATCCCCCACACAATCCACTTCAAACAACTAAAGCAAGGTGGAGCTCTTGCAAGTGCCTTAATAGCCACAAAAGGATAGAAATCTTATCTTTACTGCCTATCTTTTTAGAAATTCCAGCGTAAGTAAAGAGCCTGACCAGGCAGAAAGAAATCTATCTGCTGTCTTTCTTTAAATTAACAACTTTCAAACTCACAAAGTCAGAAGAAACACAGAACGCAAAGAGTAAAAACTGTAACATACCTAGTTAGCACAAGAACACCATCACAGAAGCGCAGAGAAAATCTGTATCCTTCAGGTATGTTCACAGCTTACAGTAGGGCCCAATAAACAGCCCTAAAATGTTTTTATTTAAAAACAAAAAATGCAATAAAAGAAAACTTATCAACAGCAGGAAGATACAGCAATAACTAAGCCTGGAAGCTTTTAAAACTACAAAATTAACTTTGGGGCAGAGACCTTTGTAGAGCTTTGTCTAGTCTTTTTATACAACTACCTGATTATGAGATCCCTCAATTCTCGAGACAGATTTATAGTATTTTAAGATTTTCTTAAGCTTAACACCTTAATGCAGAAGATGACTTCTGAAACAAACTCCTAATCCAGATACTGCTTTATCAAGTTTATTAATGTCTAGAGCATAACACTAATAAAAAGGTGATTCCTCTAACCCCTTTCCAGTAACAACCTTTCCAAACATATCAAGCCCAGAATGATAAACTCTCCGAAGTCAACGTAAATCCCGCATACAAGCTTTAATACTTCCAAATGTTATTTTACTAAGAATACGCTGACATTAACACTTGTTATCAATGAAGTAGTTAAGATCAAATATTTTGTAAGAAAGCTTCGGATGTAAATAGACTTTCTCCTTCCAAAGTAAGCCCAACACAAGTGTATCAGGCAAGAGATGAGAGTTCTGGTTTTAATTAAGCTCTTAGTGATCTCAATTACTACTTAGGTCTTTCAAAATATTTATTCTACAAGGTATTCATACCTACACAGCATGAATAGACAACATTTCCAACCGCACTCAACATTTTAAGTACAAATACTGTTTTTCAGAGGCTTTATATGAATTAGATTTCTAAAGTTTCTCTGCCTTCTTCACACCTTCAGCACAGAACAAAGTCTCCACCCTGGGTTTTCCAGGTGTTGCACCCAATACTGGGATCTGGGACTTTGCTGAGACAATGCTTTGCACTTGGTGTGAAAGGTGTTCGAACCACAAGATTCAGACAGAAGAGTTAATTTCAGAGGAACGATCGCAAACCCCAGGCCAGGTGACCATTTTGTGCACAGGCACACTGGCGCAACTCGATTCCAGCTCTACAGACCTGTGCAGGTAGGATCTCTGTGGCATCTTCTTTCTCCAGATAAAATTGTAATACAACAATAAAAGGAGTCACTAGACAAAGTCTCAAACTCTTGCTCACTAAAGCAAGTCTGAATGAGATTATTAGAGAGACTGGGACAACGAAGAAACCTGAAAACCTGGACTACTTGGCTTCTTTTAAGCAGTATTGAGAAATTTTAGATCCAGGTAAGGAACTGATACTTTAGGTCATAACTACTTTCTCTAACAAGACATTTATTCATCAGGGGTGAGGGATTACATTGCACTTGAACTCTTCCTTGTCTTTAGCCCTGATCACGTGTAGCACGACCAGCTACTTGGGAAGGAGTGGGAAGAGGGAAAGGCAGTGTGACCAGCAACAAAAAACAAGCGATCGAATCAAAACGAGAAGCCTATCGATGCTTTAGAGTCTGACAAGCTGCAAGCACACAGTGCCCTTTGTCTAAACTCAGCGGGCAACACTAATTTTGCTCATCCTTTTGGAGGAGGATGTACAAACGGTTATCATGGCAGCTCCACACCTCTTGGTTTTACAGCACTGAACCTACCCTCCTCTCCAGCTTTCAAACACATTTAATCTCATGACTAAACAAGATAGCAACTAAGCAAATAAGACAGCTAGTCTTCCTCTTTCAGGAGAAAGCTCATTTCACATGCATGCTTATCTGCTGATTGTCTTTTGTTGATGTGTATGCATACATACAACACAGACACAGCTCCAGCCTCCCACATATACACACTTGTATGTATATCAGTTCTCGTATGTATCTTTTCTACACTTACGTGTGGCAATGAATTCTTTGAAGAAATGGAAGAAAATAGTATTGTTTAACACAAACTTCCACGTAAAACAAACAGCTCCCTTCTTGCTTTGGAAAGGTGAAAACCAAGACCACAGAATGCAAGTTCTGCAAAAATCACACAAGTCCTCAGGGCCCCCTTAGCGTCCCAGCCCCACCGGCCTCTTTCGTAGCTCTCCCGGAGAGCTGTAGTCGGCCACGGATCACCCACCACACCACTAACCTACCGCAGGATGCACAATCAGGTCAGACAGTCCGCACGGGCTACGGAGGCCTCAGGTCTGGACTATCTTTAGGTGGCTCATTTCAGATCCCGGGACCTCAGGTTTCACCCTGGTGCTTGCCCGTGCCGTGTTCTCCACCTGCAGGTGGGGAGCTGGGGAAGAGTGGGGGGAAAGGAAGGCGATGCATGGCCAAAAGCAAAGCTCTACACAGACAGACATACAAGTTCTGGTTAGTAGAGTTACAGCTGCGACCCCAGCGCCAGTTCCTCCCCTTACAAAAACCGGGGCAAGTTAATTCCGTGTCTCAAGTCCATTTTATCATCTGCATTTCAATAAAAGCAGCTAAGACAACAGCTCGAGACTGACGCATGGAGCAAGCTACACTCTCCAGCAAGACCTTTCCTTTTGTCTTGTTTTTCTTGACCTCACACTAAAACCTGCAAGTGCACCAACTACTGCGGGCGACTCCAAAAGCTGAAGGGACATTATCCACTACAAGCAAACACTGCTGTAAGACAAAGCAAAAATCAGACACCTATATAAAAGAAAATGAATAATAAATTTAATAATTAATAGGTTAATAGAACTTTTTTCAAAAACTAACAAGATGTTTCTGAACCTGCCTGTTCTGGTTAGCAAAGGGGAACAGGTGGGAGAAGAAAGACGAAAGGAGAAGAAAACTGTACCAGGTAGCAACCATCAGTCAGCGACTGAGTTATTCTTCTGCCTTCAAGGTAATTTTAGTTCCCCTGCAAAAACACAATTGTATATGCTAACACAGCAAGAAGCTTGCAAGTTGCTTTCCAAAAATTTAAGTTCAGCAGTGCTCATCAGAACACCACAGCCAGATGCGGATGGAGAACAGAGGAGGCAAACAGGTATCTCTCACCAGCTGCATACATGGAGCCAGGCAATCTGATTGCTGCTATTAGCCTAAGATAACTCCGTACAAACTGCTGCAAAACAAAGTAAATTATAAATAACATAGGGTACCCATTGCAACACAGATGACAGACAACACTTCATGGTTGTGTTAGACCATGTTGCAGATTCCCATTCATTTTAACTAAAGGCTACTACCACACTGGTCAGACCTAAAATCAATGCTTATTAAAAAAAAAAAGAAAAAAAAGACTTTCATTACAGTCTCCAAAGTTACGATGACTCAGGACTCCTATTCAACTGCAGGCTAGGGAGCACCTACATAACTTGTTCAGACAGAGCAGCCCAGTGCCAGGACCGGTGAGCAGAGCCTCAGCAGTCGGAGCAAAGGGGCCCCAGAAAATGGATCGGGGCAGTGCAGGACTCCCAGAGCCACCACCTAGAGAAGGCTACGGGGAGAACCAGCAGCAGCCCCCCAGGACCAACACGGAGGGTATCAGGAATCACAGAGCAGGTGACACTGAAATGGCCTCTTGGCTGTCTTTGCTGTCCTCTTCTAAACCTTTAATTCCATCATTTTTGACATTCAGTGACCAGGAGTGTAACGAAGTACTTGAGATATGAGCAGACTATGGATTTATGCAGTAGTAAAACAGAAATTCAATGAATTCATGTGTTTTAGTGTTTCATCTTCTCTGCACTAAGATTTTCCTAGTGCAGAGTGGGCAAACTAGAGCAGCAACACAAACTCACTCTTCCGGCTCTGCAAGGTTTCAGGTCGTGACAATTCAGCATTTGCAGAGCACCAGAAGTTGCATCCAAATAAAGTAACACATACCTTACGTGAAACCTTGGGAAACGTACACTTAGTTAATTCTAGTAGTCTCAGAAAGTTCCACAACAACTGGGTAAGAGAAAACATCCATGAAGGTACGTGCCCTGTTTGGGAGCGCAGTTTTGATAGAGCTAGGCATAGGAGGACAACGGTAACAGAAACAAGTGATTTACTTACTTTAATTCCACCAGCCACAAATGATGAGGTGATTAGTGTTACTCCCCCCCCCCCCGCTCCTCTTTCCTACACATCCAGTCACTGGTGTCAATCCTCCCACCCTCAGACTGAGTCTATCACCTAGAGGCCTCTCCTTTCCCGAAGGACCTTCCCCAAGTGCTCTACTAGTCACCCGTTCACTAAACAACCCATTGCATACTTTGTTTTAGTATCCCCATGACCTATCACTTGGGTAAGCACTCACTCCTTTACGTCGAGATCACCAGCCTCAATCCATACCACCTTGAGAGCAACGGCTACACAGAACAGTGTTTTCTTAGTAACATTCACAGTAACAAGCAGAGAAACTACGGGGGGAATAGCTGTATCTTCGACTGCTAGGGATCCACAGTAACTGAAGTATCCTGAAAATTGGTATTTTTGTAGAGCAGGTATCAAGAAAAGTAATTATGACCACATCTCTCCCACCGTAAAGATAAGCTAAAGATTCTTAACCAGTGATATTTGCTAGTGCAATGGTGTGTACCTTAATAAACCACTCATTTAATTCTAGCATCTATTTTTAGGAATGCAGTAGATTCTCAAAATCCAAACAATCCACTTACCTTTAGCTTTTAACACAAAATTTGCTAAACTAGAGATTCTTTAAAAAAAATGTACTTCCTTATCAATAGACTGATCAAGTCCTATCAGCCCCTCCTAGTGACCCCCATGGCTCTTTCCTGAATCTTCAGCTTTTCAGTATGATTTTGTCATATCTTTATAAAACCGTCTTTGCAGGCTAAGTTTCACTAATACCGTATCAATATAGCTAAATTCCAGAGTTGGTAATGTAAGGGAGAAGGCAGGACATGAGCAGTGGCATTGTTGCCAGATTGTCTCCTACCAATTAATCTATTCTTAACGAAGCAGATGACAATCCTGCGAGACGGCAGCTTCTTAGTGTGACCTACATTCTTCCATTCTAGATGCCTGCATTTGTTGTGCTTTCAAATGCTGCCACACATCACGAACAAACAAGCAACTGCAGTAAGACTCAGCGTTGCAGGGACATTTGATTTATGCAAATCAACACTGACTAACTGATATGGGGGACTCAGCTGAATATTCATTTTGGTGACAAATCCAGTCCTGTGGCTTATATCCCCCCAAATATCTGGCTTAATCCCCCCCAGACAATAGAAGGCCATTGTTATCCAGCCTGACCTCTTATCTGGGAAAGGCCGCATACTGTGAATTCATTCACATCTTCACTGTTTGCAGAAACGGGGGATCCTCACGCTGCACTGCTGCTTCCCCATCTGCAATTGCCTCGCCGGAGTTTTCCAAGCAGCCTGCCTCATATTCCACCCGCAGCCACCAGCCAGTTCAGAGATGAACAGCAATGTTCAGAATTACCGGATTCAGAACTGCAAGAGTGAGGACACTTTCCCAACTTGAAATTCTTTTTGAAGTGTTCCTGTTTCCCTTCAAAGCAGCAGTCAAGTTGTAAGCTTGCAAGCTTCCTTTGTGCATCAATTCGTTTCAAGGATATATATTAAATCTAGGTCAAGACTACAGCCCTCTAGTGCACCAAAAATTTTCTCTCATTACTAGCTTCACTTGAAACCTCCTCAAAGGATCATTCTTCAGAGATTTATATTAAAATCACTAGCTAACACCTACATGTTAATTCTGGAGTAAATCATCACAGAAGTCAATACTGCTACCAGAAATTCTTTAAGAGCACTTGGGGCCAGTATTAAAAATAAAAAATCAAATATTCAAGGAGACCGAGGTGTTGTGAATTGTCTGTTCTCCATACACCAGGTTGCTGCACCTACAGAGCAACTGTGACCTTCCACCCCTCCACTATTCTTGTCACCTATATTTAAAAAAATCAATCATCTTCAGAAACAGCTCTTGAGATCTCTTTTGTTCCACTTTACTCCCCTCCAAGAGAGAGAGAAGACCGTTACCTTGCCACTATGCACTGGATATTTGCAGACGTAACTCTTTATATTAGCTGGAACACAAGCAGTAAGACTTTTCTTTTTTAAATACAAATTATGTCCACGCATTTAGGTCCCAGAAGCCACAAGGCTGTAAGGAAGCGAACAGTATCAACATGTCAAGAATTCCATGAAGCTGCTCCTCCTCAAGTGGCATTGTTCAGATGTTTAATAGATTGACTACAACGTGAAGTGCTGTTCATCCCCATACCTGGAATTAAAACAGCAAATTCAAATAATCAGAAGGTAAGAAAGGCACCAGTACCATTCAGCACACAGTCGGAGTTGAGGTCCCATCACACGTACCCGCTCGGAAGGCATTTTAAAATGGCACTGCCTCATTCAACAATGACATGGACAGCGATTAACTAAGAATTTTATGTATCTCTCAAGTTCCCGCTCCCTTACTCCATCTACTGCATACATTTAGATATTGATCTGTAAACTAAAAAGCTACTGATGACATTTATTTGCAAAGATGAGTAGAAAATACAACTTTCCTGTAAAGTGGAGATAATGACTCCTCCAAGGGAGGAACTAAGATACATGAGCTTAAAAACGTTAATTAGAGGTGCCTGACGGGAGGTCTATAGGGAAAGGTGTCTTAACAAACTAAAGCTGCAAGAGCTCAAAACAACCTGGTTTCTAGCAACCTTTCCTTGAGAGGCATCATGTCCTCCTCCACATTCAGAGGGAGTGACAATGGCACAGGCATTCATGCCTCAGCAATTCAAGCCACACTTTTGGGTGATTAACAAATGCACCACTGGTGATTTAAATTGACGGAGACGGCTGAGGCAGTACAAGAGAACAACATGGTTTTCTACCTCTGGCAAAGCAGCAGGGTAGGGGACTTTGGCCGAGCTCTTTACCTGCCGCAGCTATGCCCGTGGACCCTCCAGGGTATTAAACGCTGAACAGCATACTATGGCCACATCCAGCAGCGAGTCAGCTGATGGCAAGGGAAGTTCCCAAGACCAGAACTTCAGCCAGTGGGCTACGTGTTTGTGGCACGGTTTTGATCTCATGGTTTTGATTTGAGAGCTAGCACTCTCCATATCAGGGCCTGGGCAAAGTTCAGGAGATAACCAGGGCAAGGACCATTTCCCAATAAAATGGATGCAGGCACTAGGTTCTGGACATCAAGTGACAGCCATTTCCAACGGTTAAGAATCTGGCACATTTAACTTAAGCATCAATTCAGTAGACATGTTCAAATGTCAGCTGCCATGAATTTTGCGTGCAGTGAGTCTACCTGCCATTCATGCCAAGCAGACTAAAATTGAGATCCCAGACAATGACGAAGGTTCAGAGAGTCTCACTTTGGTGCAAGTAACGTACGACAGGGACGGAAGCCATTTCTCGGGACAGAAGCCATTTCTCAGGCCAGAACCAGAAGCCTTCTCATCCTCTCCTCCCCCAGCTGCCTTCATCTCATTTATAAGCATTAATGCGACTTTTGCCTAGTGGAGTCTAAGTATACGTGTTAGACAGTCCTCAATATAGCATGCTGCACAGAAAGATCTGAGGTGGCCATAGAAAGCAAGCAGATCAACCGGTGAGGGTCCCACAGGATCTCTCTTCACTTAACCACATTCCCTCCAGGGAAGGAGTTTCAGAAGTCATGTGAAAGTACAGTTCAAATTTACATGTAAAAAAACCTCTGCTCAGAAGGAAAACTAAAGCTTCCTGTTGACACCACCTACGCTGCCACTTAGGTCTGTGAGACCACGCACAGTTTCAACACAAGCAGTTACTTCTTCCAGAAAAAAGAAACTTTATCATTTTGTTATTCCAGCAGCTAAACCTTACACAAGGCTCCCACAAACAAAACAAAAGAAAATGAACAAAGGAACTATTTTAGTGATATTTTATGCATACCAAGAGACAAAAGAGACAATAAGGTTTTTATTCACAAGGTAGTAAGGAAAAAAAAAAAAGGGAAATGAAGCTCTAGCAAGAAACAGTGCTTACTTCAGAGTTGTTCCCATGCAGCAATAATCTCTGCTTAGTGTCAGTTAATTCCAGGTTTGAGGGCTGATTTAATGCTCTGCCATTACATCTTTCATTTTCTAATATACCCAGTAAACTTCTGGCCCAAGTAGCAGAGTTCTGCCAGCCACCTTTACCAGCACGTATTTTCAGAGAGGGCATCACATGAAGCAGCCGTATCTCCCTGTGAATCCCGTTGTCAGTGAAGCCCATTAGGTCCCATACCTAAAATCATGGCAGGGAAAGGTCTGGACTCCAGAAAGCCAAAAGTCCACACACAAGTGCACAACTAATTGGAATTCTACTTTAAACCACCAAGGATGTGCGCTAAGTATGTTCAAGTACAATTACAGCCGATTATATCATTTTTCACACATCTTAGCCTACTTATGCTGTATTTGTTAGCTAGAAAATAAATACAGTACATGAATCTGCTTTCCACATAAACCGCTTCTATTTATGAAACAGTAAATTTGTCACTACTTCCTGTTACAGTAATTTTGTCCTCAAGTTACATAACAATAAAATTCAGGTTAACACTTACCCTGGCTAATTTATACTCAGCAGATTGACAAGACAGGTAACAACATAAACAAAGGGAAGTAGATTCATTCAGGAAAAGCATTAGCTTGACCAAAGAGGCAGGTACTGTGTCTCAGAGGTCACTGAAAAGATTCAACCGGTCAACCCGTTATAAACAGTTAGAAGCTCAAGAAGAGCCCAGAAGCTCTCTGCCTTCCCAGCTTCCGTAACGATGACTTACTGCAGTGCAGAAACTCAGACCAGTTACTTCTTGTTTCGATAATTAAAACTCCTTGCTGCTAGAACTACCAAAGAAAGGAAGGAGAGACCATCACTTACATTTTCAGACCAGGCGACTTGCTGGAACGGACACTTTCCGTTGAACCCACACACCTACATTTGATTAGTTTCAGCCACACCAGCAGATGAAAGACACGAAATACGCTGAAATATACTACCTCTGCCCTCAGAGGTACTATACAAGGATTTCAAACTTTTAACAGCAAAACTGAGGGGTCAGAGATTCTCCAATTGTTTCCAAATAGATTTGACATTTGTTTGCATGATGCAGTCCCTATCAATATTTGAGAAATGAAAGCTTGTAATGCTTTACACACTTCACAGTATGTCTGAAGTTTTTCGAAGATTTTAAGTGAATGCAGTTTTATGAGGGCCAGGTAGTTACTGCACTTGGACTTTTAAATGTTTTCTCTGGTGCAACAGTCTACGAGCTGCCTTTTACAACTCAATGAAAAGAAGGCGCATGCTTTTAAGTGACTACTTACTGCTGGAAAACCAGGTTTCTTTCATTACAAACAGAAAATATTACCATTATTTATGAAAGTACCCTAACTCGAGCTACCTAGACTACACCACAGCAGCAAGTTTTGTCATTGTTGGCATTAGATACATGTTGACATTACTAAAGCACCAAGCACTGCAGTCTAAAATGCTGTCGAAGCATTATTCCCATTTACAAGAGGGTTGGAGATAAGCTGTGACCCAGCCCTTTCTGCGTAAAATTTTCAATATGGAATTGCTGGTTAAGGACACACCTATTATTTCCTACACAGACTCCAAAGAATGGCATTGTGTCTAGTGTTAAATATAGTATCTTCAACTTTGAAGCTCCGTTGCTTGTGCTACATCTCTGCAATTTAATACGTATTTAACTGAAGCAGTTGCCATATGATTTAGGATGTTTTCAGCTACTGTCAACTTATACATATACTCCAATACCTAAGTTTCATAAAAAGCTTTAATTTATGAACCTTTCAGCATCAAGAAACACAGAGACTTCACAGAGTCAAAGTACGGCAGCAGGTATTTATCTTCAGTTTACACCAAGTTCTAGGAATCTGAAGACAATTTCCACACCGCAAGCATCAGAGCTATAAGGCACAGCATGACCACGAAAGTTCCTCCACCTTCCTACTCTTGGAGGAGATCAAGTATTATACCACCAGATGTTTCCACCCAACCTCTGTAAGTTCTCCACTGAGTGAGATGATGAACGGCAGTGTTGTCAAGCTAATTAGCAGGAAAAAAGATTGAAGGGAAAAAAAAAAATGTTTATTGCTACAATATTGCCCAGAAGCATCACATTTGTCAGTAAGTCTTATCACCTTTTTCAGCTATTACCGATACCGCAACACTCAAATTGAACATATAGAAAGAGCCTGGGAAACAGGAATTATGTACCTTTGAAAGCATGGGAAAAAAACCTGGAAGAATGTCACACAACACGCCTAGAATCAAGAGTTATTGCTACCCCAAAACATTGGCCGCTCCCAAGGCAGCACTGGAGGCCGTAAGACTTGTCTGGATTCTTTAGTTTGCCGTACGCTGCAACAAGGTTAGCTACACCTCATCTGCAAGAAGAAAAAAGCCTCAAGCTAGCACCTTGCCAACTCTCAGCTCCAGTGAAAAGGCATTGTGCCTCAAGACAATGGGAATAGATGCTCACTTGCAGGGCACCGCAGAGACTCCTGGTTTCAATTCTCATGGAGTAAACCCATTTGCCTTTGCACTGAAGGGAGCCAGGAGCGGTCACACAGTCAGCCATGCTGCCTCCGCAAAGGACCTGCGCTAGCTCCCTCTATCCCACATCCACTCTGCAGGCATCCAACTACAATATTGAAAGGGACTATGTTACAAAACGACATCAGGATTTACACAGAAAGAATGGAGGTTAAAGAAGAGTTTTACCAATAGCTGCACCAGCAGCACCGTAAGTTACAGGGTGAGAAACCGCAATGCTGACAGCAACTCTGACCAAGAGGTGCCTGCTCGGAGTTTGGCAGCAGTGCTGAAGCTCCTGCAAAAGCCAGATGAGGAGCACCTGAACTTGCTCTGAGCAAGACATCACATGCCCTCTTTATCAGTTGTTTCTTCTACCTTTTAAGAAACTACTTTGTTAGAAACTCTTTACAAAGCTGGTGGCCAGTATCTAATG
>NW_008825559.1:442359-442898 GCF_000699105.1 Pygoscelis adeliae | reverse complement strand
TTCTGATCATATCCAGCAGCAGCTCTGACACACACTGGGAATTAGGACCCCCAATCCAGGTCCTGTCTTGGCATCCAAGACCAACAGCAAGACTAAGGCAGGCTGTGGAGCATGGAGCGTGCGCTTCTAACACCCCACAGCAGGGCCACGTTAACTCAGGTTGCCTGGGGTCTCTTCTAGAAATATTTTCATTACCCCAAGGATGGCAATCCCATCATCTCTCCACATTTCTGTTCCCGTCGCAGATCACCTTCATCACACTTTTTTTCCCTAATACCCAGGTCCAATTTTCCCTGTTGTGACTTGTGTCCACTGCTTCTTGCCCTCAGCAGCAGCCTCAGGCAGCACCGCAGTGAACGCCCGGGACCCGAACCTGGGCCGCCGCACCCTCCTGGTTCTCCGGCCGGGTCAAGGCCTCAAGCACGCTGGGACACGTACCCTGTGGCACACGGCTACCACAACTGAGCAGACACTAGCGGTCTAGCACTCTCAGGTGGAGTTTCTGAGCCCCCTTCCATGCGAACCACCAGCATTTCTGT
>NW_008825559.1:434367-442292 GCF_000699105.1 Pygoscelis adeliae | reverse complement strand
TGTCCCAGACATACCAACATTAAGTACAAAACGCAAAGAACCAGCCAGTAGTTATCTTTGTTTTTGCCAGAAACTTGAGTAGCTAAAAAAAAATAATTTGTTGCTTACTGGCAAGATCAAAAAGTTATGTTGAGATTAAAGCATTTCACAGAATGCTTAAGGAAACAGAAGCACTGGTGGGATTCATTTAACCAACAATTAGACAGCTATATTTAAGCTACACATCTAAGCTTCCTCTAAAGTGACAGAGAGGCATGCGTGTGTACTGCCACGTTCAGATGGATGGCGTTTCTTATTTTCCTTCACCCCAATTACAGAAGGAGCCGAGACAGCTAGCCCATGCTGACAGTTCAGCTTTTAAGGAGCTAGTTATCCTAGAGGAATCCCATTCAGAAAAGGAAGGGAAGAGAGTAAGACACAGGCTGCAGCAAGCCTTGGGAAGTGTGAAATTAAGATTGCTGCCTAAGGAACTGGAAACATCTAGATACTGCTACCAACATTTTTAACTTTTTTTAATTATCAAAGTTCAGACATTTACTATAGATCTGCAATAGTAAAATAGTTTAAGAAGTGCAATCAAGTTAGTTACCTACAGGGAAGTTAGCTGCCAGTGAGATTTGGTGGTGAGGAAGAACAGGTAACATGCTAAAAGAAGGGAGATTCAGACTAGACAGAAGGAAGAAATTGTTTACACTGAGGGTGGCGAGACACTGGCCCAGGTTGCCCAGAGAGGTGGTGGATGCCCCATCCCTGGAAACATTCCAGGTCAGGTTGGACGGGGCTCTGAGCAACCTGATCTAGTTGCAGATGTCCCTGCCCACGGCAGGGGGGTTGGACTAGATGGCCTTCAGAGGTCCCTTCCAACCCAAACCATTCTGTGATTCGATGATGTTGATCACAGCCCTGTCGGACTGTGGTACTAAAGGAACTCCCAGTACATAAAGCAGCACGCCACACCAGACCCACGTTATTGGTAAGAGACTGTTTCCAGCACTCCCCCCAATCCAACAACTGCTTCAGCCTATCTGGTACCTGTAGTGCTAATCATTAGTCCAAATATGAAAGAACACCAGTTTGAAAAGCATCCTTGAGGAAAAAGCTGTACAGGTATGGATGTCTGTGTAGATATTCCACGCTTAACAGCAATCAAGCAAGCAGGCCTCTTTCAGGGAGCGTTAAGTCAGATTTTGGAAATGCAAGACACAAACGGGTATTTCTCCAGGTTACGCAGTATAAATCCAGTGGGAAAGAAAGCCTCGAGTTGTTTTAGCTACAGAAAAGAACAAAAACATGCAGAGACTTCTAGTTAAACCCACACAAGACTTCTAGTTAAACCCACGCAGAAGAGAAAAACCCCACACAGTTAAGTTGTACCGAAACACTAAACATTCAAGACTCTGGTCTCTTTCCTCTTTCCCCAGGGCCAGACAGGGAATTCCCAAAGCACTGGGAATTTGACAAGCCCATTCTTCACGAAGTGTTTCTGAAGTACCTTACCCCCTCGCAAGGGTTACACAAAACCCTTCTCCACATGTCATCAGGTCAAGCAGCAAAACAGGCACCGGCTGCTGCTACCAGGGGAATCCGTGCAACCTGCTCCCAACCCATGTCTTTCCCGGGCATTTCTCAACCCCAGGCGGGATGAAGTTTCCTGGCAGGAGCAGCCGGCTCCCAGCCACCATTCTTCCCGAGATTCTCCTGCTCCTTCCTCCACGCCGCCGCTAACAAGCAAGAACACGCTGCCCTTCCACAGCTCCAGAAAGGAGGACAAGAGCAAGCCGTTGCCACCCGAACGGTGGAAGTGGCCCACACCCTGCTCCCGAGGGCTGCCAGGAGCAGGTACAGTGAGCGCGGCCTGCCAAGACAAAACCCCACACATGCAGCACCGCCGGACTACAGGCAGCAACATCTGCTTAGCACAAGCTAGAAACAACCCTTCAACTTCGGATTATTTTTTTTCTATCCCCTGGTGAAGTATTTATCAATAGACTCTCAACCGATTCTCTAACTAAATATCAACATTAATTTTAAGTGTAGAAAAGATTAAGCATTTTCTCAGGATAAAGAGAGGGGAGTAACAGATTTTTCTTTCAAAAGAGGTAAATCAGGGAAGTCAAGAGGAAATCACTTCTCTGCGCCCCCCAGTTGTGCACTCAACAAGGCACTAAAAAAAAATAGTCCTTGGTTTCTAAAATGAAGGCTGCATCCCTGCTTATCGGTTCCTGAGCAAGTTTTCTACCAACGTCAATAGGTGTTTCGTTTGGTCTTGTAAAATTCAAGAGCAGACCACGGATTATTCAGACAGCCTGTCACAAGCTACAGGCCTGAATCTGAAACGCTTTACCTTAGAAAACGTTAGTGACTTCACCCACTCTTTCTCTTTGCCACTTACTGTTGAAGCGACAGTTCGGTCTCCTCCTGGACACAGCACCGGCTTAACTGGAGCAGCCAACCTCTGCACGCTCCTTCCCATTTGTCTCCACGTCTTCTGATCATACTTAGCACATTTAGGTAACAGCTGCCTATTAGTTTCAGCTGAACATAAATAGCATGTCAGTGCAAGGACAAACAGAAAAAGGAGCAGCAGGGCTACGTGTCCTGTGCTGCCACCGCACAGGTATGTGCCTGAGTAAGGAGTTCAGCAGCGTTCTCAACCTTCACCAACTGTGTTTGCCCCGAGGCAGTGACAGCAGAAGCACAGAGAGAAGAGCAAGCCCGGTTTAGGGTTTGTTTCGTACTGGGGGCAGGGAAGAGGGAACACTAGGCACTGGCGCTGCTGCCAAGCGCTTTGTTCACACGGAACAGCAACCCTAAAGTGAATTTTCACAAGTAACCTCTCAGTACGAGTACCAACCATTCGGTGCTTTCATGTCCCCAGATGCCCTATGCACTCTGCCACTACAGGTTTAGACGGTAACATAAGAAGTCAGATCAGGGAACTGATCCAGCTCAGCTGAAAAAATAGCAATGTTAAAAAAAAAAGTTTCCAGCCAGCTCAGTTGCTCAGCTCTTCACCACACAGCTATCCACACACTTATCAGCGCTGCGAGGCATGCGTAAGCAAAACTGCTGCTCATTATCCACGGTCCTAGATAAAAAAAAAAAACCAACCCAAAAACCAAACACCCTCAATCATACCGTGTCACACCGTAAGGCCAATTCGCTCTGTAACCCTTCTCCTGGGCATCCCAGCAGACAGAGGTGAGGAGAACCACTCTCTCCAGGCCAAAGAATACTCGTTCCACCTCCAGCAACCAAGAGCTGAGGGGATTCGCAAGCTCGAGACCGCATCCAGATCATCACGTCTAACAGCCACCGGCAGATCCACTTCAATTTCCCACTTTCATTCTGCACCCATTTATATTTTCCCCTCCAAAACTTCCCATGACAGCAAGTTTTACAGCTCAGTTACCTATGTATAGGAACGATTTTTGCACCTCCTGCTGCCTGATGATTTCTGGACCCCACGTCATGGAAATGAGTGAACAGGAGTCGGGGTGGGTTTTTTGCTGGGGGGGTGGGGGTGGTTTGTTGTTTGGTTTTTTACTAATTCGCCTGCTCCACGCCAGGAGTCAGATATGAACTGAACCCACAGCCTGGGCACAATATAAACAAAACTCAAAGTTGGTTGCCGCTCCTGCAAGCAAAGCTGTAGATATGAGACAGAAAAGGAATATAAAGAAAAAGCAAGCCAATACTTCCAGCTCCTGTAGTAATACTCTTTTTTTGGCCCCCAGAAACTACTTCTTTTTCCAACTTCATTGCAACCACCATACAGCTAAAAGCATTTTCACAATTCAAAACATAATTTGCATCTAGTTTGTTCTCCCACAATCTACCAAGTTTTTCCCCGTTCTCTATCTGGGACTCCTTCCTTCCCAATATTAATATATCACAATCACGGGCAAACAAATCCTTACAAGATGTACGAAGAAACTTGCTATATTTACTATTTTTGATATCTGAGGACTGATTCTAAAAAATTTCACTGCTTAAATGTACCCATATGCAATGATTCCAAAGCAAGTGCTTAGCAACTCAAAATCACTTCTAATAAAGGCCAAAGAAATAAATAATTAAAAAAGAGAAAAAAAGGATTTAATCAGAAAGTAGTTTTCATATACCTTTGCATTTAAAACAATACAGTTTTGCACACTCCTAGCACAGCTTTGACATCAAGACCTCACTGCGTTCAGAATAAAATATGGGGTGACCAAACCTGCTTTTTTCTCCCTCTCTTTGGATTTGTAGAGTTGCAGTCAGCATGGGCAAAGACCAGAAATACCGAACGCAATTGCATCTTCGGTATGGGTTAAGATCCATGAAAGCTTTACCTACATCAGTAGCATTTAGAGGGAACCTCACAATGATTATATACGCTTTGTTCTCTTGAGCACATTACTAGAAGTAGTCAGATTTCATGGGAAAACATTTTTTGTGACTCACCTTAATCTGCATTTTACTTAGTCAAACAATAGCAATTACATGCCTGAGTTCAGTTTTGACATTCATATTTTTAGACAGACATCCTTGCAAGAACAGCCCTCTCTACCTGCTTATGCCCAGGCAGCAAAGGCCAGCGCTTTACCTGCTGACCCTGAACAGCTTCACAAAGCGTGCCCACAGAGCTCTGACAGATCGTTTTTCAACAGTTCACTTCAAGCTGTCATCAGCTTGACACGCTGAATGCCAATAAAAAAAATTACTAAGGAAAATTAAGATCTCAAGTAGACATTGACTGGAAGCTACTTATACTAGCATTTTTATTATTAAAAATAAAGAATATCTGCTGGTAGCATGAGTGGCAGCAGAGAAACTGCTGAAGTTGCTAGCGTTTTGGGAGAGGGGAGACCAGGCAGCAGTCCGTTTAAGGGAAGCCTCCAGTACTCAGTGCTTAGGAGCACCAGGGAGCAACACCACTGCCCAGAGGAACAGCTACCACAGACAGACCTGACCTAACTGTAGAGTATCCGTAGAGCACAACTAAAAAGTCACCACAATTTCTCAAAAGAAGATACCATAAAAACAACCTTTGCACCAGAGAATTACTGGAGAGCTATTAAAAATAAGAATGGTTTGTGACAGACTAAGTCTTCTATAATTTATTCCCTTTCTACCTGAAAACAGCAACATAGCATTTGAGGACAAGGCCCCTGCTCTCTCCAGGGAGGTTACGATGACTTAGGGATTCTTGCACAAGAGCCATCTGGATTATTTATAGTACCTCTAGACAGGGTAATGAAATCATTCACACAGGCACCTCATCACATCCAAAAGCTTAACTGCTGCTTTAGCAGGAAATATTAGATTGAAGTGATTCAAAGTCAAATGTTAAATTTGACTCGGTTAACACCGAATTACATGGACAGTAAATTATATCCAAACTGCCATCACGGATCATGCTTAATCAGTCCTTAAAATGTGTGAAGATGAAAGTAAGTGAATGCAACTTACTAACGTTATTATTGTATCTTCACTTACATATGCAGACAAGCCTTTGATTTTACAGAACTAAAACACTTCCCCCCACTCGTATTTTAAATACACGGGCTAGTTTCAATATTCTTCGAGACCCATCTTTTCCTGTAAAGACTAGAAAGACTGAACCAGTCCCTGCTTGCAGCCATCAGTACTACTGTACATTTTACTTGTTTGACTATCTCCGGTTCTTGGTGGAGCTCAGCGCAAACACAGAAGCAGGAATCAGAGATAACAAGCTACCAAGTTTTTTTTTTTTTTTTTTTTTAAATATAAGGAGAGATTCAGCCAATAAGCCAATCACCTTCAATGTCATCTACTGTGTACACAAGTGCTTTGGAAATAGCATTTCCTTGTTGTTACAGGTCAAAGACTCCATCTGAGTTTTTTCCTGACACTCTCCTCTTCCGGCTGCAAAACCAGCCCAAGTTGTGCAGCTGCTGTGGTGGGATTTATCACAGCAGGTACCACTGCGCAAAGCACCTTTTTGGGCTCCGTGTTGCGCTCCTGGATTGCCATCGCTGCCGTCACTGCTGCAGCAGAGGAAAACCTGAGAAAGTCTAAAAACCGTAGTTACCGGTGGTAATTCGAGGTTAACATACTTTCAGACAGATTACTCAATCGCTTTGTTGTAATAATGCGGAGAACAACTAAGTGGACAGGTGTTTTAACCCACTTCAAGATTCTTCCTTCACAGATGGGCTGCTTTTTAAAGGAGCCAACGTACAGTCTCCCCTTCAACTAACACTGCTTGCACAGGACGCTTTCCCACCAGCTTTCCTCATTAACCAATTACTTTCAGAAGAACTAAGGAAACAATACCTTTAAGCCATCTTTGGGCAGTTAAGCACCTGGAATTCAGCATCACGTGGAAAACCTCTTTGTACCCCCGAAGTCTGGTAAATGCCACTGTGAAGATGCAAGTCTGACACACTCTGACACACCAGCCAGTCATCAAGTGGTGTTCACAGCTACTGTAACTAGACATTTAGTTCAGAATTTAGGAAATAAAACTTGTTTGCCTTCCGGTGTACCTGCACTACAAACAGTTTCTTTTATGTACTCCAGAAATAAATACCTACTGGTCTAAATTGGTTTGACTGTTCAGAAATGCTTCCAAACCCCGCACGTGCACACTTGCTACTAAACCTGACGATATTCTGCTTGAACGCTCAGAAACTGCAGTGATATAGACCAAGAACTAATTACTGAAATCACTCATCACTAAACGGACAAGTTCTCTGGAGCAAAAGCCACCATATATCCACTGACTTATAAACTAAGACGTTGACTATTTTTAACTTTGAGAATTGAAATAAACCTTCCCAGCAAACTCAGAAAGCAACAAACGCCACGTGATCCAGGCGAGAATTTGCCAAGCAGCGCATAGGCAAGTCAAGGACTTGCCTTAATTCTTTTTCTATGTACTCCCGTTAATTGTACGCATCAATCCCTTTTTTCCCCCCCCCCCCCCCCCCCCCCCCAAAACAATTAAGCAAAATCCCGAGTTGAGGCCCAAAGAGCTTTTAGGCAACAACTGTGTCTTGACACTCAGTCGTCCCAAATATAAATTCCTTTCACTTCAAGCTACCCAAGGCTTGCAAGAGTGTCTTTTTACATCTTGTAGTCTGAGCTGCAATTCTTAGGGCGACGTTTTGACGTTGATGAGGAAGCACACAGGAGCGTACTTACACCTAGCACTAAGATTTGCACTGATACTCTATGTTCTCCTGCCCTCAGTGAACAGCGGTGTGGCCAATCACTTAAGGGATTCATATCAAGCACAAAAAGCCTTTTCAAAAGGCTTCCAAATTCACCCCCTCCCCAAAAAAATGATTTTCTTTTTTCCAGAGTGTGGTAGGTATCTGCACATGGTACACCAGTGGGTACTGCAAGAAAGAGCGGAGGCATGAACCCTCTTAAATTGCCAGGGTCAGTCACCAAGAAGGTTAGAAGCTGCTGACCCGAACTCTTCATCTGCAAAACAAGACGGTGTTCAGGAGAAGAACAACAAAATGCTCTGACAAACCTAGGGAGAAAGGACGCTAGGTACAAGGCCCGTCTCGCAGCGTAGATTACATAGAAAGAGGAAAGCCTAGGGAAATACACAGGTCTCTTTCGTGATGTCGAAGGAACTACCGTGGTCAGGAGCTGTGCTCCAGTGAAGGGCTAAAGTCAGCTTTGCCAGAAGCCCAGCGGCTCGCTCGCAGACGAGGGAAGGACAAGCTTCGTTAGGTGAGAAAACAGACCCCACCCACAAGCGTAATCATTTCTGCTAAGCCACATCGATAGCGGGGAGCACCCCACCCACAAGCGTAATCATTTCTGCTAAGCCACATCGATAGCGGGGAGCATACCGCGCAGGGATGGCAGCCCCACCGCCCTCATGCGTGCGGGGGGCCGGAGATCGGCCAGTGACGGAAGGAGCCAGGTGGGCTCCGGGCGCA
>NW_008825559.1:428478-432050 GCF_000699105.1 Pygoscelis adeliae | reverse complement strand
CAAGTTGCACCAGGGGAGGTTTAGATTGGATGTAAGGAAAAATGTCTTTACTGGAAGAGTGGTTAAACATTGGACCAGGCTGCCCAGGGGAAGTGGTGGAGTCCCCATCCCTGGAGGTATTTAAAAGACGGGTAGATGAGGCGCTGAGGGACATGGTTTAGTGGGCATGGGGGTGTTGGGTCAATGGTTGGACTCGATGATCTTAGAGGTCTCTTCCAACCTTAATGATTCTATGATTCTATGAACAGCTGGAGCCGAGCCCTGCGCAGAGGGCCATCCCAGGCGGCCTCGTGCAGGCTCTGCCAGAAATCGGGAGCGGAAACGGGACGAACCCACGGGCTGGAAGCAGGCGACGCAGGGGCTCAGCTGCCGTGGGAAGCCCGGGTACCTCCTGCACGTGGTGTGTTTGCAGTGGACGCGGGTGGCTGCCCGGCGGGCGCTGGGTCACACCACCGCCAGAAGTGAAGGGAATAACCCAGTAGCTACCTGGGCGCTCGGGGCGTTCGGTCACAGCTCCTGCTCTTACCGGACGGGAGAGCGAACCCTCCCGTAAGAG
The DNA here is from genome assembly GCF_000699105.1 of Pygoscelis adeliae. NCBI lineage: Eukaryota > Metazoa > Chordata > Aves > Sphenisciformes > Spheniscidae > Pygoscelis > Pygoscelis adeliae. The sequence continues at coordinate 431,494 of NW_008825559.1, read as the reverse complement.
CTAAGCTGCAGAGTCACCACTGAAGCCACTTGAAATGCCGGATCAGCGGGGGGCTGCTAGAGACCCCATCGCTTCAACGTGGGGAGGAGCAGCCCTTTCCAAACAAGCGAGCACTCGCACACGTTCGAACCCAAGCCGTCCCGCAGTCTGATCCAGCACGCTGCCAACTGCAATTCACTTGCATAATTAAGTATTCCGCGATCAGCGATTTCCCACTGTTTGCAAGATGAGTTACCTCAAAAGGTTTAATAGGAGTCACATGCCTCCCACCCGGCCCCTCCCAAAGTACGGCTTAGCACATCTCTGAAAACAGACGCTCAGTTTCTTTCCTTTGTATTTTGTTCTCTCAGCCTTTGCGGCTCCCGCTTGCAGGCACGCTTCCCCCGCCGTGAGCGGGGTACAAGCCTCTGTCTCAAGAAACCTTGAACTCTCACAGCAGGTTCTGTCCAGGAGCTGACACAGCAGATAGGGCAGGAGTTTGTGGCTTCACAGAGAAGATTTATTTTTAGCGCGCTGCTAGATCAGTTTAAGGGCACTGTACGAAACGCTTCCTGTCTACGACTGAGCAGATAAAGGAGAAAAACGCCAGCATCCATGGGGAGCTCCGCAGCGAAGGCACTGCCACAGATACCCACCGGGGACCCACGGGCAGGCGGCTTCCCGTCAGTCCCCAAAGGTTTATCAGCAGAAGCGCATCACTAGATGTTTGCACCGATGTTTACAATAACCTTTTGTCCTAGCGAGTTTGTTAATGGACTTCAAAGAAGTTTATCTTTTAGGATCCTAGAGAGGAAGCAATACGAAGTCTCGCGTATCCCACTGCAACCAAGGCAAAGTATTTTCCGACTGACGTCTAAGACTGGCCCTGATGTTAAACGTTACCCCCTGAGGGAGCCGGTCCTGCAGGAGACACCCCGCCAAGGACAAGGACACCCTTGCTTTTGGTTGCTCGGTGTGTCCTGGTCAGGAGACCATCACTGCAGGGCTGGTAGATTTGGGGATGTCCAGGGAGAGGCGGAACAGTTCTCACAGCTCTCCCCACCACATCCTCCCAAGGATCTTCTGTCCTGATCTCAAGAGGGCACTGATCTGATGTGACGGGGGGGTAATTACCAAATTAGGAGGAATGCGGTGGAAGGGGAGAGCCAGCAGGACCTGGCAGCCTCTTCCCGGCTGTCGGAGCCTGCCTGCCAGGAACAGCTGAGCAGCGGGGGTTGCAACACCGCGCCACAGATGCATGCCCTCCAGATCTCGCCATGGGGAGGGGAAAAGTGAATCACGAGCAAGTTGTGCAACTGTATTTAAGTTTGGGGAGGTTCGCTTGAGGAGCGTGGTGACATGCTGGGCTCGCTGGTTACTCAAATCCTCTCACAAAACAGGGCCCAGCCCTTGGTGTGCACAGGGATGGAAAAGATCTTTGTCATCCAGGAGGCATCAGCAGCCCCACCGCCGCAGCGAACAAGCAGCTTTGTTTTCTCCGACTCCTTCTCTCCCAGCCAAGGCAGGGGCGGGGGCTCCGCTGCTCGGCCACAGGCACATGTTGGGCCACCTGAGGAGGTTCTGGTCCCACCATTTCTGGTTCCTCACCTTGAGGGATGAGCTCCCAGCACAGACCCTCCCAGCTCTTGGCCACCTGCAGCTCCCACCACTTCAGGAACGGCTGGAACCCAAAACTTGTGTAAGGACAAGAGCCCTGACGGAGCTGGCGGTAACAGCCCCAGGTGCTCAGCGCGTTGTCTGAGGAGGAACAGAAAAGGGGTTGAAGTTGCTCCACCTGCTGCCGCCGTATGGCACCGTCCTCTTAGCAGCGGTGACCACAGCGTGGTCCGTGCTGTGAGCACCCCGGGCACCAGACCAGGAGCTCTGAACTCCAGCCACCCCTCCGGCTGTAGGCACATGCAGCGCCCGGCTGCCTTTTCGATTTCACTGCTGTTGTCATCGAGGCAGGGGAACTCAAAATAAATACATACCAAGCTATACCCAGGAGCTCGGTGGATTTTTTGAGACACCCCTGGAGAACCCCATGTAAGAAGCGTCGTCAGAAAGATTAATTCCTGAGGAGGGGAAGTAAAAGCGATGCAAGGAGGGTCCCCCGCACTGCTTTTCTCTTTTGCAGATACTTGCGTATGTGGTGTTGGGTCTCGCCAGGCTTCCCAGCCGCCCTCCTGCCTCCAGCTGGCCCGCACAGCCAGACCGAGCAGCCTCCGATAAGGCCATTTTGCCAGTGGCGGGACAGGCCGGTGTTTGGAGCAGCTCCTACCACCGCTGCCGGCGGGGTCGGGCTTTCACCACCTTGGATCACACATTCCTGCCTCTTACCCCATCTGTCTCCCAGGCAGGGCGGTAGTGGACAGCCGGAGAGTAAGAGGAACAAGAAAGGCAGCTCCACGTCCCTGAAACGGGGACCCTCTCCCCTGTTTTCTGTCCCAGCTGGCACCACCCCGTCGAGAGCAGAAGGACTTGGTCAGCACTTCCAGGCACAGGGAGGATGCAAAGGTCTGGCAGAGGGCTTGGTGTGCCGGGCACTTCTCTTATTTCTGCACAGTCACCTCGGCTCGGCTTCTGGCGAGGCAGTGCCAGCACGGGCAGCTCAGCAGGGCTCTGCCCAGCGGCGGGCAGCACGCTTGGACACGTCCGAGGAGCTTTCTGCCCTCGCTGCTGCCCAGTCCGGCTCTGCGCAATGCGACGGGGCAAACCTCGGCCACGCACTCACAGGGGCTCCTTCCCCACGTTTCACGCTTAAGGACCTCGGTCTTCCCGTGCCTCTGCCCCCTCCAGGACAGCCGCCCCCCTCCAAGAGGTTCAGACCCTCTTTCTGCTGCCAAAAGTTTCTGCCCTCCGGTCGTAGCATCACTTGCTTATGCTGGGTCATGATCCCACGCTGCCGGCGAGCGGGGGAAGAAGCTCCGCATTGTTGTCATCAGTGCTTTGCAGAGCCAGTCACTGCCTTGTTGTCTAAGGTTTCTCACCAGGGAGCGGAGCAGCGATTAGAACAAGGGACTGAGAAGCGGCGATT
>NW_008825559.1:425266-428414 GCF_000699105.1 Pygoscelis adeliae | reverse complement strand
CACCCCCCCCCCCCCCCCCCCCCCCCCGGCACCCGGGGACTCGCTGCGTACCTGGCGCAGAGGCAGCGCCGCCTCCAATGCCTTATTCTTTGTGGAGCAGCTCGAGGTCACTGAAAGAAGGGCTCCCTAGAAGCACGTTAACGATAAATAAGTAGCTACCTGCAAAGGAAGATGAAGCATTAGTCCCTGGATGCGTGTAGAAAAGGGCCTGCCCCACACGCACTGGGGATTTATTCTGCTTACGAGAGGGTTTGGAGGGATCTCGGGGGGAGCGTGGGAATGCCCCAGTGCATTTGTTGAGCGCTGTACAACCAGGGCTCTGCCTCTTTCAATTACATCTTGCCAGCAGGTTATTAAATCCTTTAATCTCTGAGCAATGATGCTGATCTAGTTGCCTTACAGACATTGCTCACACCACATCTGTTGAAAACCCGGATCCGAGATAAAAGCCTGGAGCCTCCCACGTGGTTGCCAGCTGTCCCTTTCCCCTCCTTTCTCAGCTCCCGTGGGACGACGGCAGAGATGGGGAGAGGGACGGTGGGGCATAGGCTGGGGCTGCGGGACCTCGGCAAGCGGCTGTGGAGTTCCCCCAGGTGACGCGGGAGTCGGGGCAGAGCCGGGACGCGGCTCGGGGGCCGCAGACAAGGGGCATCGGGCACGTGTAGGCTCCCAGCCTGCAACCTCCGAAGCCGGGCAGGGCTGCAGCTCCTTCCAGCCCTCCTTCAGCGTGGCCGGTGATCGGCGAAGTGGCACGAGATACCATAAGCCATCCAGCCCCGCATCCCAACGGGATTCATCCTCTGGGGCTGCGTCAGAGGGTCTTCTCCTTGAGGGCAGCCCCGAGGGCCTGCAGGAGAGGCAGCACGTTGCAGTAGCTCTTGTTCCTCGTCTCCTGTTCGTCAGGAGATGCAGCTCATCGCTCACCCGGCTGTTTTAAGTGTCTGGGCGTCATTTGGAAAGTGGGCAGTTTCCTTTAATGACACGCCTGTGGATGGGAAGATGTTGGAGCTCTGCGCCCCAAGCTGGCTCCCGTACTGCTGCTGACATCTAATTATAGAGGAGTCAGCTGCCGGCAAACTGATCCGTCCAAAATCCAGGCTTAGTATGAGCTGCTCTCGCCCCTCCAACTCACCCCTGCTTTCGATATGGGGTGAATCTTGCACTGGGGCGATTCCCTTGCTGCCTTCCTGGGTGGCTGTGGGAGCTCCCCTTTCCCTGCCCTCCCATGCCGTGCCCGGGCAGCCTCTGCTGCTGTACGAACGCTCAGGTCGCGGACCAAAAAAGCCAGAAAACCTCTGATCTCAGCCCAAGGGGTGGCTGGAGCCCGAGGCCGGTCAGCACCAGGGGTGCTCACGACAGCCACCCGCAGACCCCCTCAGCAGAACTTACCTTCCCCTGGCTCCCCCAGCCCACCCTGCGCCGGCCTCTGCTTGCGCTGCCTCTTTCCACAGGTGTCGTGGCCGGGAGGTGGAGGCAGCCTGGTCCTGCCCGCAGGGTCCATAGGGGACGACCAGGAGCCATTTCTTCCTCCAAGCCCTGTACAGGGAACGTGGCTCGCTGGGTATGGGGTGTCTGGGGAGAGAAGGAGGCGTTTGCAGCGCGGGTCAGGAGGATTTAGCGGAAGCTGGAGGCTCGTTCCCAGATACCTTTTGCAGAAACGGCGTGGTAGGACACATCTCTCAAGTCACAGAGAAACAGAAAGGTGTCCCAGGCTGAGAGGGGAGACGTGCCGGGGGTGGCAGCAGGGGGACCCCAGAACGGGGTGGCCTTTGCTCTCGGAGAGGCTACGATGGGCGGCTGGAGCAGCTCCAGGTCCTGAGGAGAGGAGACCAGGCAAACATCAGCTGGTTCAAGCACCAGGCAGCTCTTGGGCAGATGGCCGAGCTCCCCCCAGCTCCAGCTGCTTGGCTGTGGGATGGGAGGCAGCTCGCCCTGGGATTTGGGATGGGCGGCTCCTCGGACACCCTCCGCGCTCCCCAACAGGGGAGCTGGGAAGAGAGGAGCAGCCGGAGAGACTCTGCTGTTTCACAAGCTCCCCCACCAGTGAGCCGGCACGTTGAAACAGAGACAGCACGAGGGAAGCCGGGAGCGCGTGGCAGATGAGGAGCGACACAAGCAGACGGGGGTATGGCCGAACTGAACCGCAAAACTGCCGCGGAGGAGGGAAATGGGGAAATAAATCCGGTGGATCTCTGGCAATGCTGGTGAGCTGGTTTTGGGAAAAAGCAGCCAAATGCCTGCCGGGCCCCCAGGATCCCTTTCCCCCTGTAGAAGCCAAGAGAAGAAAGCTGAGAGCGAGAAGGGCCATCAGTGAGGGGCAAGCGAGAGGATCCAGTCTCTCAGCTGCTGCCTGAGCTGGGGACATCATCACGCAGGGACGTATTCTTTCCATATCAGGGAGGACGGGCTTTTCTCCGGGGCTGGTCCGGCCAACACCAATACCAGTTACTCAAACCTCAAGAAAAAGCCTAAGGAATGTCAACCCAATGCTGGCAGCACGGAGACCGTCGTCCCTGCTCCCAGCCCATGTCCCTGCTCCCAACCTGTGCGCCTCTGTGTGTCCCCGCAGCAGCATCCGCAGAGGGCTGAGGTCCCCCCTTGGGACAGTGGTGCCTCTTGGGACCCCGCTGGCTGTGGCAGGACTCTGCCCAGAGGATGCTCATTGAGCTCCAGCACCGTTTTTCTGGCGGCAGCCGGGGTAGGAGGGGTTTGCCGGGGGGTGCCCCCGCTGCAGCCTTGTTTTAAGCAAGGCGAAGGCGCGACACGGCTGGGCAGTGGCAGCGAGCCGCACTGAATGGCACCGGGACCTGGGAATGAGGGACCGTGAGGATGCTGAGGAGCCGAGCGGGAGGAGGTGGAGGCCAAGTGCCATCAGCCCTGTTCTGCATCCCGGCCCTGAGTTGAGGCTGCGATCGGAGCAGCTTTGAGAAAACCTTGGACAAGGGTTTGGGGAGGAGGGAGCTGGCGGCACTGGCCAGCCCCCGCGCCGGGTGCAGCCGGCGGCTGAGCACCGTCTGCCCATGGGGAAACAGGGCTGTCGGTGGCTTGGGCGAGCTACTGCACCGGGGCACGTGGTGCAGGTCCCGGCGCATCCCTGGCACCCTTTCCCCTTGTGCACGGCCCCGGCAGCGACCGCAGGATGGTCCAA
>NW_008825559.1:419319-420615 GCF_000699105.1 Pygoscelis adeliae | reverse complement strand
CAGGCCCGAGGAAAGAGCTTTGTCCTTGCCGGACTGCTGGGGCTGGGCACCTCCCCCTGCCCTCTCCTGCCTCTCCTATCCTCCATCCTGCACCCCGCGTCCCAATCCCGCATCCCTTATCCCACATCGCGTACCCCGCACCCTCCATCACACGTCCCAGTCCTGCATCCTGCAACCCGCCTCATGTACCCTGCACCCCAATTCCCAGTCCTGAACTCATATCCCACATCCTGTACCCTCCGTCTTACATCCCAATCCTGCATCCTGCATCCAACAACATGCACCCTGCATCCTGCATCCCACAAAATTTCTCTGCATCATGCATACAAACCCTGCATCCTGCATCCCGCCACCCACACCTTGCATCCCAGTCCTGCATCCCACATCATGTACCCTGTATCCCGCATCCCCATCCTGAACCTGTTTCCCACATCCTGTACCCTCCATCAGGCATCCCAATCCTGCATCCTGTATCTCACGTCCCAATCCTGCATCCCAATCCTGCACCCTGCATTCTGCATCCCAAGCCTGCATCCTGCATCCTACATCCCAGTTCTGTATTCTGCATCCCCAGCACCCAGCATCCCCATCCCAGCCCAGCATCCCCCATCCCAGCCCTGCACCCCGCATCCCAGCCCTGCACCCCGCATCCCAGCCCCACATCCCAATCCTGCATCCCAGATCCCAGCCCTGCATCCTGCGTCTCAGCCCTATATCCTGCATCCCAGCCCCGCACCCAGCATCCGCATCCCAACCGGCATCCCACACCCTGCACCCAGCATCCTGCACCCTGCATCCCTCATCCCGCACCCTGCATCCCAGATCCCAGCCGTGCATCCCAGCCCTGCATCCTGCATCCCAGCTCCACATCCTGCATCCCAGCCCCGCACCCAGCATCCCACATCCCAACCTGCATCCTGTATAGCCCTCTACCCTGCACCCCAGCCCCGCCCCCAGCATCCGCATCCCAACCGGCATCCCACACCCTGCACCCAGCATCCTGCACCCTGCATCCCTCATCCCGCACCCTGCATCCCAGATCCCAGCCCTGCATCCCAGCCCTGCATCCTGCCCCCCCTCCCCACACCCAGCATCCCACATCCCAGCCCTGCACCCTGCGCCCAGCATCCTGCACCCTGCATCCCTCATCCTGCACCATGCATCCCACATCCCAGCCGTGCATCCCAGCCCTGCATCCTGCATCCCAGCTCCACATCCTGCATCCCAGCCCCGCACCCAGCATCCCACATCCCAACCTGCATCCTGTATCCTGCACCCAGCATCCCAAATCCCAGC
>NW_008825559.1:415984-417789 GCF_000699105.1 Pygoscelis adeliae | reverse complement strand
AGCAGGAAGGAGGAGGCGGCGGGCTACGAGCGCGTCCTGGAGCTGGACGTGAAGCTGGGGCAGGTGAGCATCCGAAACCCCCGCGCCTCCCCGGGGGAGCTGCCCAAGACCTTCACCTTCGATGCCGTCTACGACGCCAGCTCCAAGCAGGCGGACCTCTACGACGAGACGGTCCGGCCGCTGATAGACTCCGTGCTGCAGGGCTTCAACGGCACCATCTTCGCCTACGGCCAGACCGGGACCGGCAAGACCTACACCATGCAGGGGGCCTGGGCGGAGCCGGAGAAGCGGGGCATCATCCCCATCTCCTTCGAGCACATCTTCACCCACATCTCCCGCTCCCAGAACCAGCAGTACCTGGTGAGGGCCTCGTACCTGGAGATCTACCAGGAGGAGATCAGGGACCTCCTCGCCAAGGACCAGAGCAAGAAGCTGGAGCTGAAGGAGAACCCCGAGACGGGGGTGTACATCAAGGACCTCTCCTCCTTCGTGACCAAGAACGTCAAGGAGATCGAGCACGTGATGAACCTGGGGAGCCAGACACGGTCCGTGGGCAGCACCAACATGAACGAGCACAGCTCCCGCTCCCACGCCATCTTCCTCATCACCATCGAGTGCAGCGAGACGGGGCCGGATGGCGAGGAGCACATCCGCGTGGGCAAGCTCAACCTGGTGGACCTGGCCGGCAGCGAGCGCCAGAGCAAAATGGGGGCCCACGGAGAACGCCCCAAGGAAGCGTCCAAGATCAACCTCTCCCTCTCCGCCCTGGGCAACGTCATCTCTGCCCTCGTGGACGGCAAGAGCACGCACATCCCCTACCGGGACTCCAAGCTGACTCGCCTGCTGCAGGACTCCCTCGGGGGCAATGCCAAGACAATCATGGTGGCCACCTTGGGCCCAGCCTCTCACAGCTACGACGAGAGCCTCTCCACCCTCAGGTTTGCCAACAGGGCCAAGAACATCAAGAACAAGCCCCGGGTGAACGAGGACCCCAAGGACACCTTGCTGCGGGAGTTTCAGGAGGAGATCGTCCGGCTGAAAGCCCAGCTGGAGAAACGCGGCATGCTGGGAAAGAAGAGGAGAAGGAGCAGCCGGAGGAAGAAAGCGGTGGATGGAGAAAGCGCCGTGGAGAATGAAGGGGAGGACGACAACGAGGACGGCCTGGAGAAGAACATGGAGAATTACTTGAAGGAGCAGAAGGAGAGACTGGAAGAGGAGAAAGCCGCTATCCAGGATGACCACAGCCTGGTGAGTGAGGAGAAGCAGAAGCTGCTGCAGGAGAAGGAGAAGATGATAGAGGATCTGCGGAAGGAGCAGGAGGCCACAGAGCTGCTGGCCACCAAGTACAAGGTACGTGTCACTACACACCGTTGCAAGCGATGCTGGGGGAAGACCTGCTTCGCCTCCAGCCCCTTGTGGGGGGCTTGAATGGGTCCCAAGCAGGGTCCCCAAGCAAGGTGCCCGAGCAGGGTCCCCAAGCAGGGTCCCCAAGCAAGGTGCCCGAGCAGGGTCCCCAAGCAAGATGTCCGAGCAAGGTGCCCAAGGGCAGCCCCATGCTCCTGTGTAGCGGTGGGCTGGGGTTGCCCTCAGACGTGGACCTGCATGGGGACCTTGTGTGGGAGCTCCTGGGGGGCGCGGGGTGGGAAGGGCCATGAGGGAGTGGATCACTGGTGGCACGAGTTTGCTGTGCTCAGCTCTTGTCCCCCTCGGCACAACAAAGCATTTTGCGGCGGGGTGGGGGAGTGATGCTGCAGATTCGTCCCAGGTGGCCCCGGGAACACACCCAGGGCGGGGGCTGGGGACGC
>NW_008825559.1:415126-415525 GCF_000699105.1 Pygoscelis adeliae | reverse complement strand
GGCTGGAGACCTAGCACGGAGCCCTCCAGGCGGGGACATGCCCGGGGTGTCCGCCCCTGCCGGGGCATTGGGGGGCTGAGCAGGGGGGTGCTAACGTAACCTCCTGCATGGCCAGAGCCGTGTTTGTTGCAGCCCCAGGGATGCATGGCCATGCCCAAGGATGCATGATCATGCCCAGGGATGCGTGGCCATGTCTGGATGCCTGCACAGAGACCCGCGGGCTCACGCTGGGACGTGCCGCCAGGGCAGAGCCGTGGGGGGGACAGCTGGTTGCTGGCTGGCATGACGGGTTTCCCATGACGGGGGTCCCGGCGGAGCAGGATGCTCGGCACGGAGGTGGGCTCCTCACAGCCAGTGCCCCCTGCTTGCTGCCACGGTGGAGTGCAGGTTGTAGCTGGC
>NW_008825559.1:414546-415047 GCF_000699105.1 Pygoscelis adeliae | reverse complement strand
AAGGCAGGCCAAAGGGGGAGAGGATGCCGCATCCCCTCCGGTGGCCTTCGGAGCCGCTACGCATGCCGGGACCCTCTGGCTGTGGGGGTACAGTACAGTCACACCAGTGAGGTATTGCCCCAGCGGGCAAAAATCCCCCCTGTGCCAGCAACAGAGGGGCAGAGCCTGCCGCGATGCTCACCCCACTGGGCACTGCCAGGGGCCTGCCTGGGGGCACTGGGTGGCTTCCCGGTGCCCATGGGCAGCTCTGCCACGCAGCGGGGCCAGGCAAGGAGGCACCGGTGTGAAAAGAGCCCCGTGACCTGCTCACGCGTTTAATGGCTCTGTAGTGACCATGGCAAAGGCAGGCGTAGTAACTGGGGGGACACGGGGTGCCCCACACACGCGCGAGCGACACACGCTGGACCCCCGTCTTGCCGTCACACTCGTGGACGTGGGCTCTGCCTCTGCCGTCTGGCACAGCCGGAGCCCAGCCCCACCATCTGGCTGGGACACGTGGGC
>NW_008825559.1:411311-411730 GCF_000699105.1 Pygoscelis adeliae | reverse complement strand
CCCCAGGCGATGGAGAGCAAGCTGCTCATCGGCGGCAGGACCATCGTGGACCACACCAACGAGCAGCAGAAGATGCTGGAGCTGAAGCGGCAGGAGATAGCTGAACAGGTAACGGGGGGCCTGACCCGGCTTAGGCGGGTGACGGGGGTGTCCCGGGGGGCCGGTTCCCCCTCCCGGCTCTGAGCATTTCCCCCTGCGCTGCAGAAACGCCGGGAGCGGGAGATGCAGCAGGAGATGTTGCTGCGGGACGAGGAGACCATGGAGCTGCGGGAGACTTACACCTCCCTGCAGCAGGAGGTGGAGATCAAAACCAAGAAGCTGAAGAAGGTGAGAGCGTGGCAGGCGGGGACGGCCGTCCCTCCGGCCGCAGGAGCCCCGGGGCTTGCCGCAGTCCCCGAGCCCCGGGGGCCGGGGGGTCC
>NW_008825559.1:408739-411165 GCF_000699105.1 Pygoscelis adeliae | reverse complement strand
GCAGACGCGGGAGCTGAAGCTCAAGTAGGTGGTCGTGCCCCCCCCCCGTGCGCGGGCGCAGCTGTGCGGGGTGTGCAGGGCAGAATTGGGGCGCACAGAGCAGAGCTGGGGTGCGCAGCTGGAGGGAGCGATACGCCTGCTGACAGGGACAACTGAGCACTTCCTACCCCATCAGCAGCGGCAGGAGGTGTAAAACATATTTAAACCTCTTGAGCTGGGTGAGTTGCGCGCAAGAGTATTAAAAAGTTGCTGAGAAAGGTGAAAAACTAGAAAATACACAAGCGGAAACGACAGCACAGCAGCAGTGCGGGCTGTGGCTGAGTTACTGGACGTGGCGGCGGTAGCGGGAGGTGAGTGTCCCCTGAGGGCACCTGGAGACCCGCTCCGGCTGCAGCGCGGTCCTCGGAGGGGAAGCAGCTTTGGGGGGACTCGGGGTGAGCCCCAGCCCCGCGGGAGCTGCCGGCACGACGGTGGCACTTGGCAAAGCCGGGCAGCGTTTTCCCTCCAGGAACCTCCCAGCAGCAGCTGCAGCTGCTGGTCCGCCGCCTTTAGTGTGTTTGTTTTCACTTCAAGCAATAATCTTATTCAATACCCTTAAAAAACCTCACGCAGGCATGTGTAAGTACTTTAGCATTTTCAAGGTAAAATATTTATACTTTTACTAGAAACAAAATTTCATCTCAAATTTTGCTACCTTTCCCTTCGAACATGATTCAAACTTTTTAAAAGCCAGAAACTCAGTGAAGCAACTCATGGACTCAAAGCAGTTTTCTGCAGCTGCTCAATTTGCCCCAAAAAATGTGGGAAAAAAGATTCCCTTTGGGGTCCGTTTTGCATCACCGAGCTTTCCTTTATTTTCTGGTCGGGCAGCTGGGGGAGCGGACGGGTCCAGAGAGGAGACGGGGGTTCCTGCCTGGCGGGAAGCTTGCAGAGCTGCCCGAGTGTCTTCGCTCCTCTCTGACGACCATCTTCCTCTGCCCTCCCTCTCCTGCCTCTCTGTCGGCCGGATCTGTTGCTTCAACCTCTCCATTTCCATCATGTTTCCATCTTCTGGACGTTTTCCCGTTTCCCTGTGTCTCCCTCTCTTCCTGACATCCCTTTCCTCTCCCTTTCCGACCTGTTTTCTGTCACTTGTCACATTAACTCCTTCCTCTCCTGCTCCTTCCCACCCCCTTGCTCCCGCTCCGTCTCTCTCTTGGCCGGTCACTCGCTCAGGTACTTGATCATCGAGAACTTCATCCCACCAGAAGAGAAGAACAAGATCATGAACCGCCTGTACTTCGACGGTGAGGAGGACCAGTGGAAGTTCCAGCCGCTGGTGCCCACCGGAGGGTATGTCCCCAGCCCTAACCCACGCTCTAACCCCAGTGCTGCCAACCCGCGGGCACGAAGCCTCTGCCTGCAGAGCAGGGATGTCCCCCGGGCTGGGGGGGGACAGCAGGGACCCCCTGCAGGTGCCTACAGGTGGAAATCCTCTCCAAGCCAAGCGCCACCAGGAAGGGCCACCCTTCACTCACTGTAGATGAGCTCCGTTCGCCACTGTTTGGATGCATTTTTAGTAGGAATTTATGTTCTCCAATAAATGTTTCTCTCTATTTTTTAGAAACAGCAACCAAATGAAGAAGCGGCCTACCTCTGCGGTGGGGTACAAGAGACCCATCAGCCAATACGCCCGCGTGGCCATGGCCATGGGATCTCATCCTCGGTACCGGGTAAGTGAGAGGGCACTTGGTGCGTGCCGGGGGGACAAGAAGTCATTGGATAAATGGGAGGGAGGGATGGGTGGATGAACAGCGGGAGAGAAGGCGGAGTAAACAAGCTCACGATGATCTGGGATACATCAGTTCAAGCTCCCAGCTTTATCCTCCCACTTAGCAGGATTGGTGGCTGTGCTCTCAGCCGGTCCTTGAGCTGCTGGCTCAGTGGCTCTGGCAGCTCCAGCCGTTTGAAAGGACGGGGCCATTCAGCCTTGCCTACCGGACTCAGCCGCAGGAAAGACCAGAAGAGCCTGAGCGGAGTAGGGAGCCTGGGCTCCAGTTCGGAGCTTGCCCTGTGGCTGTGGCAGCCAGAGGAGGGTCCTGCTCCCTGGAATGTCGCTCAGCGTCTCTCGGCAGCGTGGACTTGCTGGGGCTGGTGCCGTCTTTTGCCACGCGGTGACTCCTCGTGTTGGTTTTCCCTTTGCCCTGTCCTGCTGCAGGCTGAGAACATCATGTTCTTGGAGCTGGACCTCTCCCCTCCGGCCATCTTCGAGTTTGAGCGGAGCAGGGACCCGGCAGAGCAGGACCCCCGGGCTCTCCACCTGGAGAGGCTGATGCACCTGGACAGCCTCCTGGAGCGGCCGGCGGCCTCCCGGGTGAGGAAGTCCCGCTCCTGGTGAGTGCCGGCGGGCGGGGGGGTCGCGTGGGGGCGGCGGCAAGGCCGGGTGG
>NW_008825559.1:401062-408148 GCF_000699105.1 Pygoscelis adeliae | reverse complement strand
GCAACCTGCTCTAGTTGCAGATGTCCCTGCCCACGGCAGGGGGGTTGGACTAGGTGACCTTTAGAGGTCCCTTCCAACCCAAACCGTTCTGTGATTTGATGATATACATATATCCCAGATGATAAGACACAAGGTATTGTCCTGCCCAACACTGGGTGTCCTTTGGTGCTGCCTGCATAGCAAATGACTGAGAAAATGGCTGGATTTTGGGGAGAGCAGGAGGCAGGGGAAGGGGAAAGAGAAGGAAACCAGGTTTTCTCTGTTCCCCCCCATCCAGGTGCCAGACGCCGCGGTCACTGCCATCCTCAACCACGCATGCCTCCCTCACCTCCAGCTCCCCGCGCGCCGCCACGATGCCAGCTCAGGAGTGACGTCCTGGACCCCCTCATCCCCTGCACCGCCTCGCAGCGAGGACTGTGCCCCGCCGACGGCTGAGGAAGGGGCCCCAGCCGGCAGCATCTCCACCGGTCCCAGTTCGTCTTTGTCTTCAGCTACTTTGTGTGCGCGTGTGTTTGTGTGAGACGCTCACGAACAGCCCCCGGGGCGAGGGGAGCTGCCCCCTCCTTCCTTCTGTCCCCCCTCCCCGATCTGGATCTGTCACTTTATTTATTTAACGTATTTATTTATGGAGTGGTTGATGCGCAGTCAGGAGGCGCGTTCGGACTGGAGGACATCCAAGGCTGGCAGTGGGCACCACGCCGACCGCTCCTCGGGTACGCTCGGCTCCCACCCCCTCCCCACGCCACCGCTGCAGCCCCCAAGCAGGGCTGGGTCACAGGGACACCGCCGGGGTGGGCACCACCGGCGTACTGCTAACCATCGTGCTCCGCAGAGCAGGCAGGAGAGGGCACGTGCCCCTCTCTGGTGGCTTTGGCAGAAGGTGAGGCAGCCCTGGACTCTGGCGCTGCATTTGCTTTGCTGGATCCCAGGGAATTTGGCTATTTCTACAAGGATTTGGAGACTTCGTGGTGGCAGCACCTTGCGCGGGGCTTGTCAGAGGCCCAGAGGGACTCTCCAGCCCGCATCAACACTGGTGGCAGCACTGACATCTCACTGACTTCTCGGCATGGCCCCCCGAAAATCCCGGCCCCAGCCACAGAGAGGGCTTGCAGATTAACCAAACCAAGTCGGTCCCGGTGGTGCCGGGACTTTGTTCACCTGTGCCATGCTCTGGAGACGGCTGGCCCTGTCCTCTTCAGTTGCGGGACACCCAGCTCGCTCCCATCCCTGATTAAGTGGGTATTTAACTCCTTACAGCAAGAACAGGAGATGGAAATCTCCGTCCTCTTCCACCCACCCCTCCCAAAGACACACGTAGTCTGGGGAGCAATGCTACCTAAGTGAAACCAGAGGGGAGAGTGTCCACCATCCTGGTAACTAAAGGCAATGAAGAAATGCAGGACAAAATGGTGATGCCCGGAGGAGTGATGTCATCATCGCTCTCCTTCGGGCTGGGTGATGCCCCATGGAGGTCACCTTGTAGCTGGGAGAAATTTCCTGGGGATTGCGTGGGTCGTGGAGGGACGGACGTGAAACGGGTAGTGGATAAGAGGGGGCAAGCCATAAGGGCGCTCTGGCGATCTGAAACCCATCCCAGGCAGCAGCACACGTAGGTGCCAGGACATCGCTCGGTGTTCCCGAGTGATTCAGCTTTCAGCAGTTCGACTGAGGGAAGAAGGTGGGTCCTCGCTGAAGACCATTCCTGGCAGTGCCGGGCCAGCAGCTGTGGTTTCCCTGGGACGGCTTCAGACGTGCGGAGGTGGGGGAGATCCGTTTGTTTGACAAGATCCTAATGAATGAGGGAGCGACCCCCTGGTTCACGTGGGAGGATACGGGTCTTCAAAGGGACGTATGCTGAGGCCAGTCCCTGGGAAGGCAGATCTGAGAAGACTGCAGGTAGGGAAGGTCTTCTGGCATCTTCTGCCGATGAAGAGAAGTTCCGCTGGAGGACTGGTCCCTGCTCACCTCGATGACTCCTGCACGCAGGACCCCGGGTGCGGGAGGGAGAAGGAATGAGGCACGGACACGGAGCAGAAACATCAGGAGCAGAAACATCAGCTGTGCCTACTTCAGAGCAGTGCAAGTCCCACCCAACGGGAGTGTCCCGTCAACGTGCTCCATGGGGCCAGGCTGGGGCATCCACAGACCTTCCCGCCCATCTCCTGACACATCCCCTGCTCTGCCACGGGGTGTCTTCTCCCCATCCCCTGTAACATTGTCCTGCCTCATGTTCTTGATCACTGCCCTCTGCCACCATCTTCCCTTCCCCACCTGTGCCCCATAACACCTTCTGCCTCTCTGAAATCTTTGTCCCCTTCTCCCCCACGCCAGCAGCTGGCTTGTAGGCTATTTTGGAAGCGGTAGGTTGCTCCCAGGACTGAGCTCACTCCCTTCGAGCAGCAGCCAGGTCTGGTCTGTGCTCAGCCTGGGGCGGAGGGTGCAGGAGGAAGGGCGTTTTAGGAGTGAGAGGTGGGTCCGTTCCACAGCTTGGGGTGAGGTCCTTCTGTCCGCAGGTACTGCCAGCAGCCAGGGGGTTGTCCCTGCACATCCCCTGGAGCAAGCTGGCTCTGGACCCATGAAACACGGTGGATAAGAGACCCAGTTCTTCATTTAGTTTTCAGGATAGCGTCTGGGAGTCAGAGTCAGGAAGCACAGACCTCAGAAAGGGGAGAAGCTGTCTGCAGGGTGGCCTGCAGGAATGTATTTTCCTCCCTTCCTTGTTTTCTAATTGCCTCAAATTCATCTTCGGCCGGATCAGCAGCTCACAGAGTCCCAAGGTGGTGAACCGGTGACAGTCTCTTTCACCTCCGTTCTCTACCCAGGGCATGGGAAACAAAGCTCAAGTTGATGGTGTCCTCTCGTTCCCCCTGGCTTGCCCCCAGCCATGGAGCATCACGTCGAAAGGTGGATGTGCGCCACACCAGTCTCCCATGGCATGCACTGGTCCTCATCTGTGTCACGGCAAAGGACAGGTCCAGGTCCAGCAGGACTGTGGTCACGGTGGGATCCACGTGGAAAACCTTCCAGCAGAGCACAGGACGGGCGTGCGAGCACCCGGTGCAGGGGACGGGCTGAGCCGCTTTCAACGTCCAAGTGCCGCTTGTGTCACCTCTATCATGCGCGTGGGTCTGGCAACCTCCCATGCACTCGCTCCGTCTCCCTCCACTGCTGCCGACGACCTCCCAACCTCCTTAGCACAAACCCCCAGGAAGGTTGTAAGCAGATGCTGGTGATTTGAGCTGAGACCGGGCGAGCTCACGGCGGCGTTTTCCCTCTGCCTCGGGTGGCTCCGCAGCCTCTCTGCATCGCTGCAGCAACCCCAGGTGTATATTTGTAATGTTCTTTGGTCTTCGTATGTTGGTGCGTGTGTATTTACATATGAGTGTGTGTAGGTGTGTGTGGGTGCGCGCACGCGTGTAGCCAAGGGATCTATTTACCGTCAATGTGAGTGACTGTACAGGGGGCAAATCCCAGAGGGGGTACGGGGCTGGGCTGGGGCTTTTTTTTGTTGTTTAATTGTTTAGTTATTTTGGGTTTCAGGTTTGGACTTTTTTTTTTTTCACGAGGGGGTGAGTTCGGGTCTGTTTCGGATTGATTGACAAGGTGAGGGCCTTGATTAGGACCAAATTTTTGTGCCTGTTGCTCTGGTGATTTATTTAGAAATCAAAAGTTTACTGTATGGTGGCCCATCCTTGTCACTCTATACATATGAATATACAGGACATATTATAAATATATATATATTATACATACTGTATGGAGAGAGGTCCTTAATCTCACACCCCCTCTGGCTTTGGACGGACACCTCTTCAATATGCTGTAATGTAGCTTTGACCCAGTGCTGGGAACGACCAGAAAGCGCCAGCACCCTTCGGAAAACTGGCAATGACACCAATAAAGGAATGAGCATCATTGCAAAGGGCGTCTGCAGCCTCGTTCATCCGCAGCTCCGGCCGGCTGGAACCCGCTGGCACCGCGGTGCCGCAGCTGATGCATTAAGCGCAGCTCCGCATCGCGTACCCTGCTCGGGGGGACCTCATGGGCTGTGTGTGTTTGGAGACAAGGATTTGGGATTTGGGCTCCTAATGCTGCGCAAACGGGGGCACCGATGCCTGCCCGGCTGGATTTCTCCATGTATTTCTCCTGTTCCATATAAGATGGAGCATTTGTACTAAACTGTAATTTGCAGGAAGCTTCACTAGGACGAGGTCTAAGCAGCAAAACCTGGTTTTGCTAGGAATGAGCTCGCTCGCTCTGTATAAAAGTCATTGTATGAGCTCCAAGAGTGTGGAGAGGCCTATGTAAAATTGGTAAATTGATTTGGGGGGGATTTCATTTTACGTGCTCGCCTAGTTCCTTCCAGCTTAGTGACACTGATGGCAGGAACGGGTCCCGGCACAGTCTGGTTTGTCAGCATCGGTTCAGCGAGGTCTGCAGCCTGCATTAGGCGCAGCACGGGAGGTTGGCAAAGGGGGAGGCTGGAGCCGGCCGGGAGGGCTGGCCAGGAGCACCGGCAGGTCACACGCCTGGGGAGGGTGGTTCTTGCAGGGGAAGGAGTGAAGAGCCTGGGGTAAAAGCAAAGCAAGAGAAGTGAGGTTAAACGGGGACAGTTACAGCCCACGGGGAGAGCAAGGAAGGACCCACGGACATTCAAGTGAATCGAAGCTGCTGGTGAAACAGGAGTTTGGGTGTTTCAGGAGCAGCAATACTGAGCAGGGAAGAGACTGGTCACCTCCCAAGTGCCGCTGCATTTTTCCCATGCCATTGGAAAATGGGAAAATTCCCATGTCTTATGCACTACAGCCCCTCTTACGAAGAAAACACTGCAAAGGCACTGAATTCCCATGCTTCGAGATTGTCCTCGGCAGTCTGACCTGTCCTGGCACCCGCAAGGCACTCCAGAAGCGTGGGCAGCTGATGCTGGGTATCACTCGCGGCCACTGTCACGGCTCCCTCTGCTCCCCAGCGTGTTTTAACACCGGCCTTTTCTTGTGAGCCGCCTCCGCACGCTCGTCCCGTGGCTAGCCTGGGTGCCCATGGGCACAGGGGGGAGCACGTGGACAAAGTTAGGGACAAGACACCCGGTGAGAAGGAAAAGGAAAGGGAACAAGAAGGCAATCCGTAGGCGCATTAGTAGTAAGAGAAAAATGAAAGAAGGATTCTTCACTATGCACCAGGGAATGAATGATAATATCAGAGGAAAAACTAAGCATGGAATCATTTTTTTTGCTTCAGTCTTCATTTAAAAGGTCAGCTGCGATCAGATGGCTAACAATAAATGTCAGCGAAAAAGGGCTGAGGCCTCAGGCTAAAATAAGAAAATGGTAGGTTAAAGATTTCTTACACATGCTGGGTGTTTCCAAATCGTCCGGGTCTGATTTAATTCATACCGATGTACGTCAGTGGGTTGGTGAAGCAATCTCGGAGCTGCAGGTGAGGGGTTTCGAGAACTCATAAAGAAGAAGCAAAGTGTCCAAAGAGGAACAGGACAGATGTAAAGAATATCTTCAAAATGGGGGAAAGGAGGACTCAGGGAATTAGGTACTCAACCTAACTTCAACTCCTGAAACAACATTGAATGGGTCAACAAAATCCATCTGTAAGTATCGACAGGAGAGCAAGGTGAAAAGTAACAGCCAACGTGGTTTGGTCCAAAGCGAATCACATCAAACCAACCTAATTTTCTCCTAAGAGTCAAGAGACCTTGCAGATATGGACGAGGCACGAACTGTGATATATTGAGAGATTTTGGTGAAACTCCTTGACACGCTCACGGTTGTGAGGCTGAAAGTGGAGTTAACGATGGCAGATTTTTCCAAAAGAAACGGGTTGTAGGGAGGCAGAGACAGAAACGTGATTTGTTCTCCTTCAGCCCAGCACTTCCAAGGGCGAGCCACGCCGGGCACCGCTTTTCAACCAAGAACGGGACCGTTTGGAAAGATTTTGCAAGAAATCAATGGGAATGATGTGAAAACGTGAAAGATTCAAAGAAACAGGGTGTTTTCCACCTAGGGCTAGAAGACTGCGGAGAGAGGTAATCATGATCTTCAAATACTGAAAAAGACTGCTGCAAAAGGAAGAGATTACCCTGTTTCAGCTACCAAAAGGAGACGGGACAAGAATTTCTGGTCTTAAAACACAGCAAGAAAGATTTAGATTAAAATTTAGGAAAAGTGTTGTAAGCCCCCAAGGATAACACAGCACTGGAATAGTTTACACACGTATGATACAGAATCGCTTCCGCTGGTGGTTTTCAAGAGCAGATTAGACTGACAGCTGTCAAGAACCATTTATGAGGCAGTTAATCACGCTGGAGGGCAAAGGATGACGGGATAACCCCTGACCATCTCATCCAATCCTATTTTCTACGATTCTGTGCTTTGAAATTACCGCAAGGCTGCAGTCCGGGTGTCTGGGAGGACAGCCGAACCCTGGGCAGAGCTGGAAGAACTGGAGAGGGATGAGATAAGGAAGGGAGAAAGTCGGGTTTTGCCACGTTTGATTTCCCTCTGCTGCCACCCAAGGCAGTCTGCGAGCAGGTCAGAGCGCGAGGACCCCAGGTAGCACAGAGAGAGTAAAAGGGGGGAAACGTCAAATTATAAGCATTGCCATGCAGTCAGGAGCTCTGCTTACTCCAAAGGAGTTCAGAAGGTGCAGAGAAGGGCAAAGGATTTTCCCGTGCCAACTATAACTGCCAAAAACATTCTGAACTGTCAGCTTTGGCAATGCACACGGTATATCCCACGGGACAAGAAGGTGACTTCAGGCAGGAAAAAATGCTCCAGTCACCGACAATACTCTTTCCTTGCAAATTCTGCAGTGTCTGGTTTATGATGTTACAGTCTTGGGGCTGTTTTTTTTTTCCCTACACCAGCGGCAGAGCATCAGCCTGGAGAGCAGCTGCTGGTTCGGCTTAAAGAACACGAACATTTCCTCCGCCTTTGTTTCTCTCTCCTGTCCCACACACAGGCAGTGGCAAGAGGGCACGAGCGCCTGGAGAGCGTGCACAAGGTTTGTGCAGCGCTTGGGTGCCCTCAGCTGCTGCACTTCATGAATATTGATGATCCAAGTTCATAATTTGCAATG
>NW_008825559.1:399737-401027 GCF_000699105.1 Pygoscelis adeliae | reverse complement strand
CCCAGTTTGGTTTTGTTTTGCGATTTATTTGCTGGTTCTTTGGGGTCGGTTTGTCTTTTTACAAACGTCTGCTGCAATTTCTTTGATGACGACATTCAGTGGCTTTAGCGGCGAGGAGAATCTTTTCTCAGATTCAAGACCTCTCTGCTTCCCTGGAACAACCATCCCTTACAGTCCCACAGGATTACACAGAACCCTGCAGGTTTTACGAGAATACTGAACCAGATTATAGAAACATGATTTTAAAGAGCTATGTCCCATCTACTGACAGTTCAAAACAGATTATAATTTTTAACCGAAAACTATAAATCTTGGGTAAATTCACTGTAACAATTTTGGTTTCTTTCTTACTACAATTCATAGGACTTTTTCTGTCATAAATCTAAAATTTGTTCCTGAAATTTGCATGGTTCTGTACGCCAATATTTACATTTTCAATGATGAACATAAGTGAAAATTTTAAAGGGGCCAAACATCTACACCCCACCTTTGAAGAAAAATGCCCCCGGAGGCTTGTCGCCCCTCCATGACTGCCGTGTCCAGGTACAGCGTAGAACAATACAAGTGTGAGAGGCCCAAGAGCCACAAGCGTGGTACAAACCGAGGGATCAAGAGAGGTAGAAGCTGAGCTGGCAAAGACATATGCCATATACACCTGGGTGGACAGTTTGTTGTGGTGAAGATCAGGGACCCACAGAAGTAGAGTAGCTACTTATAAGTTAAATAAATCCTGACATAACCCCCGGTGTTCAGATTCTCTTGGAGATGGAAATCCCTTTGAAGACACGGGTTGGAAGAGCTGCAGAAGAACCAGCCAGAAGCTCGTGTGTCTCTTACAGAGGGTGAGTGAGATGGGATGAAGGCAGACGGCTACCAAGGCAAGGTCCACAGCCTAGAAGTAATTACATCTCCCTGAAGAGCATCCAGCTCTGCTTTCAAACTGTTGGAACCCGGTTTTGGTGGGTCCAGACCCACTGGGCAGGGGTAACTGATTGCAGAGCCATAGCTGTTCCCCGTGGTGTAAGACATGGGTGAGAGGTTTGGAGTGGAGAACTCTGCAAGAAATGCGTTGGGTTACTCCACGGCCAGTGGCTGCTGTAACTGGATGGCTGCAGAGCAGCTTCTAGTAGTGTTGGTCTCCGGAGCAGATTCACTCTTAGAGCAACAACATTCATGTGGTCAGTGATGTGAATTTAGACTCTGTGTCTGAAGTTGACCTGCTGGAGGGTAGGAAGGCTTTGCAGAGGGACCTGGACAGGCTGGATCGATGGGCCGAGGCCAACTGTATGA
>NW_008825559.1:391452-398559 GCF_000699105.1 Pygoscelis adeliae | reverse complement strand
ACCATCCCTGGAGGTATTTAAAAGACGTGTAGATGAGGCGCTGAGGGACATGGTTTAGTGGGCATGGGGGTGTTGGGTTGACGGTTGGACTCGATGATCTTAGAGGTCTCTTCCAACCTTAATGATTCTATGATTCTATGATTCTATAAGTGGAACTGGGTGCTAGAGCCAGGGTCATCAAAATGACATCTGTGCTGGGAATGGCGGGGGGAGTGACATGGCCACCCCGCAGCCTCCCATGCCACGGACAGAAGGATGTGTTCGGGGTAATTTATACAGCTCCTGGTTCCTCTTCTTCTTGCTCTCCTCTTGCGTGTGAAGAATGAGCCACCCAGACAGTGACTTGTCTCTGAAATCTCTGAAACGTGGAGACAGCCATAAGATCATAGAATCATAGAATCATAGAATAGTTTGGGTTGGAAGGGACCTACACAAGACTACCTACACAAGGGTAGCTCAAAGCGAGGTTTACCAAATGCTTCATATCTGTCTCATTTGGGAAAACTGGTAGTATTTGCTGTCACTGAGCCCTGCTTCTCTCTCAGTCCTACCCCGCCACTCTTGGTGGTGGTGGTAGAGGTTCTGCTGCTCTCCACGCCTGCCCCAGGAGCACGTACAGAGGGGAGACAGAGACCATCAGGACTCCTGGCTCTCGGGAGAGCTCGTCTCTCCTCCTGACCCTGTTCCTGAGTCATGATGAGCAAGCTACTCTGAATCCCGATTTTCCTATTGCTAAAGCAGTGCTAAAGCTTATTATCATCGTTGTAAAGTACTTTGAGATTTACTTTTTATAAAAAGTTGCAAAAGAGCTAAATGTTTTTACTACTGAGTAGATTTTGAAGTATTTCAGCATGAAGGTGGCTACAGCCACTATAAATATGTTGCATGGACTTCCCAAGACAAAAGCTGTGCAGGAAGCCTTTATTCCAGAAAGGTTTTTTGGGTTTGGTTTGTTTTTTTTTTTTTGCTGTTCCTTGACGCTCTGATGACACCCTGTGGACTTTTCCCTGTACTACCGTAGCTGTGCAAAGACCCAAGAATTTCATTCTTTTCCTCCCCAATGGCTCTTCTACTCCACTTCCCTACTTTTTTCTCTAGTGAGTTTTTTTCTTCAGGCTGTTAACTCAGTCTTTAATGGCTTTTAGCAAGGGTGACATGTCACTAATATTATTTGGCATATACTGTTCCTGTGCATTGCTGTCTTGCTAACATTTGTTGTTTTGCAGTTAGACAGTGGAGTGACCTAGACCTCTCCATGACCAAGCGTGCTCCACGGCACATCTTGCCATGCAGCAGCAGGTTTCAGATGTTCCAAGTGATCTGTCCACTGGGACTATGGTGATTTGAGACGACCTCCACAATGAATTTCCCCAGATTTAGACTCTGTCTGGAAGAATATATTGTCCTTTGTCCCCTCAGTCCCAACTTTTATGCCAGCAGAAGGATATATTAATAATTTGTAGTTGTTCTGCCTTAAAATGTGTTGCCTACATGCTCATTCACATTGTGGGCGTACTCACAAACAAGCGCTGATCCTTGAAGAGCAATGTTGGTGGGGGCACACAGCAGCCACTGGCTCCCCATGTCATTCCACACTTGTCTGTACTCGGGAAGTTCTTTCCTTCTTAGTTTCCCTCAGTCTCAGAATAAATATTAAAGGAAGGGAAGAAGTAGGAAATAAACTTTCTTTCTCCTATGAGTGCTCATCTCCATTTGAATTCAGACGATGAGTGCAAGCAGAACCACCCAAACCCCACCAAATAGCTGTAAGAGAGCTCCAGAGTTTTCCGTGGCAAAATACTAGGATGAGAGCATCAGAGTTTTCAGAGGACCATCCTTCCAACAGCAGCAACATACCTGGCGACCTCATGGATGGTATTAGGCTCTGTTAACATGTGGACAGAGTTTGAGGCGGCCACGCGACAGAATAGAGACACCTACATAACATACGGGGAAAACATCAGACCTAGGTGTACGCAGTTTAGGGGAAAAGAATAGTCAATATGCTGACAAGGTGAGATTCAGACTAAAGCTTGGATGAAAACTTAAGTCGAATTTTATCAGTAATATTGTCCCAAACAATAGCAACAGAAGAAGAGTCAATCTTTCAGATTTTGATCATCCTCTTCAGCTTGTCAGTAGTGATAGCCACCAGAAAGGCTGTCTGTATTGAACGATGAAGACAGTGGATAGCCGAAGGCTTGCACGACAGCTCTGCTGAGGAAATGAGACTAGGCTCAAACACCGCCAAGGAGTTTTGTGTGTAGTGAGGGGAAACCTTTGAAGGAATATCAAACTTGTAAACATGGAAAAAAGAGAGAAGTGTTCCTCCTGGGGGTGGGGGCAGATACAGACACCAAATGTATTACAAGAGGCTAGTGAAGATCTCAGAGTTCTTCAGCCCCAGCGGTAATTTAAAACGTTAGGTGGAATAAATTGAATGGGGGACACTGGGGTGGACGTTCATCAGGAAATAAATCCAGCCCTGCGGTTAGATGTCCACTGGAATGTTTTCTGCTCAAAAAAGCATGCGGCACCCTGCTGTGAGCTGTCGGAAGATGTAGCTTAACCGAGAGTGACGAGATGAGCAGCCAGTCAGCAGAGTTCCTGGTACAGCGACGATTTCAGACCATCAGAGACCAAAACGATTACCCACATTGCTCCCTGCCTTATCCTTCAGCTAAGTTTGGAACAGAAGAGAAAAGCAGTACATCAGCTTCCCCTACAAAGGGAGAAACAACACCCCTGGGAGGCCCGTGGAGCCTGGCTCTGGAGGCTGCCCTTCCTCTTTCTGTGTACGGCGAAGGCGGACAGGAAAACTCCAGCTGCAGAAGACAGGTCCCGTAATCCAGCTGCACGAAACGACCCATCTGCTAACATGTTCCAGACTCCAGAGTGCAGCAAGTTGCACCTGGTGCTTAGTGCATCACTTCCCAAGGAAAGGGAAATGAAGTTCGCATCCTTTTTGTGGAAATAGAACAAAGTGATCTTATTGTTACCGCCTATGACAATCTTGCGTGCATGAGTGAAACGCCAGACCTGCTCTCATCGCTCCCCGACTTCGAGGCTGCTGACGCATCTTGTATGACAGGTGAGATCACCAACTCTGAGCTTTTACACTGTTGGAAATGAACTCACACCCAAGTGTTAAGGCACATCACTGTCATTTCGGATCGTGGAAGCACACTGAAAGTCATTCTGTTGCATACCTTGTTCTAGACGCGCTCAGCAAAGACAGTGGTGATTGTCTGAAGGAACGTGTGGTTACTAAATGATATTTAGACAATTATACTAAACAGAGTGAAACTTGTGGAGATCGGGTAAAGTCTCTCATGAGGAATCATATGGTTACAGGCAGTTCAATGACTCAGGACTCCCAAGCCAACTTTTTCACCTATAGCCTGTCAGAGCCAAATATTCTCTGAACAGGATCTTATAGATATTCCACACATGGAGGGTTTAATGTTTAGCACCAAATTTACTTATTTGAAGATACTTGATATTACGTGTGATTTTGATCAAGCAGAGTGGTACAGCAGTGAACTGAAATCACAATACAAGCACAAATGACAGCAGAAAACAGCAATTGCAGTATACCATTGAATCACAACCCAAACATGATTCCCGTTACCAGTCTCCATAATACGCCCACCATCGTGACCCTGAGCATCCCTAGTCCCTGCAAAGGAATACATATGTTGAGACCAGCTCAGGCCCGTTGCCCTCTTCAGAGCTCTTGCTGCTTGCCGTCCAGATTTTATACTCTCTGCAGGGCTGAGCCATGGATGCACTCCCCTGTTGCTGGTCTGGCTAACTCAGGGAGGCATTCAAACCCTTTTGATTAACTCGGGGACAGACATTTACACAACCACTTGATCCGCTCAGCTGATATAGCCAGTTGATCTAAAACAAAGGCTACCCTCAGTTCCCTTTGTGTTGAGATCAGCTCAGGTTTATTTGCAACAGCAGTGGTCAGTCAGTCCTTCCTTCCCCGGGCTTCACGAGCCCTTGCCCTCCTCCCCTGAGCCTTCTTCCATTGTAGGCGTTTATTGATCGGTCCCATCGCTAGGTGCACGCCTGACTGAGTCATGATTTCAAACAAACATGGAACAACCTCTGCAGTAGCAAAATCCTGCCCAAGGATGAATCCAGGATAGCAGCTAGAAAGAGTTATTTGAGGGAAGAAATTGGAATTTCTGCATATTCACCCAGAACGCCACCACGTTCAGAAGATCTAGGGTGAGTCCCAAAGCATCTGGCGGTCAGCCTAGGGAGGGTGTTTTGTTAATCTATTGTCTTGCCTGATGGGAATCATCAATCCCCCTTTCTTAGTTAGGTCACAGTCAATTCCATGACTTTTGTGAAAATCCTTGACACTGCGAATAGACAAAATTGCAGGATGTTGTACCAGCCACACACTGAAGGGAAGATAAATCTCTGTAGAGGGAGCAAACATCTTGCAGGTCAATAGGTTGTCATGGGCAAAACGGTCTCAACTCAGGGAATTTCACTTTGTTTAATTTATTGTCAACTAACAGAAACTTATCATTACTGGTTTAGGTATTGAGAAAAACTAGAAGGCAAGCTATTTAACAAACACTTAGGGAAATTCTTTTTCTCCCCCTGCTTCTGGCTGAGCTTCAGTCCAACAGCTTTTCTCCCTGCTAATCTCAGCTCCCCATCTTTTCACCACACACTGCTCTCACTCTGGTGAGGCAACGGGCAATGCAGGAGGTTGGGGTCAGTGCTTAATGGTTTCTGTCTACCATTCCTTGCTTCTTACCCTTTTCTTCTGCTGCTCCTTGCTTCTTGCACCTCCCCTGCTCTGGTGTGGGAGCTGCAGTCCCTTTGGGGGTGTCCCTGCTCCGGTGTGGCTTATCCACACACCACAGACCTGTCAGAGGTACCTCCTTTGGCACAAAGTGCCACCTTCCAAGAGTGTGTCTCCAGCTGTGTCCCCAGCAATGTTGCCTTCCATGTCTTTTCTTTGCTTCCTCCTTTTGCATTTCTTCTCGTATGTCTCCTCCTGTGCCCCAGTTTGTGTCACCGCTCTGCCCTTGAATTTCTAAACAAAGCAGCTCAGCCTCCCTAAGGCCAGAATCAATCTCCGACTGCTATTCACTGCTATATCAGGAAATGGCCTGTAGTGAGACTCTTTTCTCCTGAAATAAAGAGAAAATAATTCTGTAACTTCTTGGGATAAAAATGACTTTCACCTGAAACAGGCATTGCGGGAAGAGTCCCTGGGAGAGGTCAAAGAGGGGTTTGGGATGGGAGGGCTTGTAGGATTTGATGACGTACCCTCAGGCTGGGGAGTCCTGGTACCCAACTGTTCAAGGTAAGCAGATTGCCAGGACGGTTCATAATCTGAAACTTTTTTTCTGAATAACTGGGCATAGGTGATGGTGGGTAGGAGGGCTGGATCCTCATTCACACCCTTGGTGTAACTTCAGATTGTTGCTTCAGCAGTGAGGTACGAAAGGAATGGGCCCATTTGTCATTACACCACTTGTCAATGGTACAATGTCTTTAGGAGCTCCTGGTGCGTGCTGAGAGGCAGGGAAAGGTATAGGGAGTTTTGTGAATAATGGAGATAGCTAAGATGTCTGCAAGGTAAAGGGAGGAGCCCAGAAGATCATAAGACAGCTTGCAAGTTCAAAGCTGAGTTAACAAACTCTCTCTTATCAGCACCAAACAAAGTCCTTCCTTCAAAGGGAACGCTCTCCTTTTCTTTGCATGTATCTCCAGGAAAGCATGAGGACTGAAGCCAAGAAAAGCCTCTAACTGCCTTATAAGGCTGCTTAGAGCGCGAAGATACCCTCCATAGGCACTCATCGGGGAGGCAGAAAGTGCCTCTCTCGATGTAGAAGAACTGATGGAAAATGAAAGGCCTCTGTTCCTGGCTTTGTGTTTC
Source organism: Pygoscelis adeliae (assembly GCF_000699105.1). Taxonomy (NCBI): domain Eukaryota; kingdom Metazoa; phylum Chordata; class Aves; order Sphenisciformes; family Spheniscidae; genus Pygoscelis; species Pygoscelis adeliae. The sequence continues at coordinate 392,645 of NW_008825559.1, read as the reverse complement.
TCATTCCTGACGACTGCCAGTAGTGCAAGTTTCAGGAGTGGTGATGCACTGAGGACGCCAGAGCTCCCCCTGCGTCTCACCTCACAGCACAGGAGGGGAATCTATTGGAAAGAAGTAAGGGGTACTGCCAGGCGACTGTGACCTACAAAAGTCTCACTGGACTGAGTGTGGGCACTAAAGGGGGATGCTCTGAAGGCAGCACCGGAGCTGGTCATACATGCCAACACGATAGTCTGGGATTCGCTGAGCAAACCAAATGTGGTGAGGAAGGTCCAGGCTTCAGGAGCTTGTCTTTTGCCCTGTCCTGGTACAGAGGGCATATGGGCTGTGCCCATAGCAGCGTTTCGGAGCTCTGATGAGCCTCTCTCAAAGCAGCTTACGGCCATGCCTGTGGCTAGGGCCACTGGGAAGGCTGACTTCATCTCCCCACCACCTGCAGACTGCAGTTCCTGATACAGGCACATTAGCTTTCTCAAGCAAGAAGTACGTTTTTGCTGATACAGTTGTGTCTGATGGGAATTCTGCAGACATACCTCACGTCAGTAAGAAGTCATCCTTACTCTCGTCACTGACCAACAGAGAAATGCTGCCAGAAATCTTTCATTGAGCCTAGGAAGAGCAATCTGTTCTTCACCGTCAGACGTAATGGAAGGTAAGGATATGAATAGTGAAAAATTCAAAGTAGAATCACAGAATCATAGAATCATTAAGGTTGGAAAAGACCTCTAAGATCATCGAGTCCAACCGTCAACCCAACACCACCATGCCCACTAAACCATGTCCCTATGCGAGATCATAAAATTGTTTAGGTTGGAAAAGACCTTTAAGATCATCAAGTCCAACCGTTAACCTACCACTGCCAAGTCCACCACTAAACCATGTCCCTAAGCGCCACATCTACATATGTGAGTAATACAGCTATTACTTCTCCTGCAGCAAAACTGTCTCCTAACTATTTAGCTTGATTGCCACTGCACCATATTCCCTACTATTTAATTTTCCAGAAATTATAAAGTGTCAGCTCAAGTCCAGAAGCAGTACATGGATTGAAGCAATGTGGTTCATCCAATCACACTTACTATCAGATTTAATAACACAACTGTTGAGCAGTGTGTGGAGATTTCTGAGCTGATTCTGCAACAGGCCTGCTTGGATTTCATGGGGATAACGCTTTGCCTGACCAAGTCCTGCTG
>NW_008825559.1:387797-391416 GCF_000699105.1 Pygoscelis adeliae | reverse complement strand
CGGCATTCCCAGCAACCCAGACATCCTGCCAATGGATAACAAGAGTCAAGAAGACAATACACCACTCTACTGTGAAGCGTCCATGTTACATTTCTCGTTTTCACTCAAGGTTGCATTCACTGATTTGCACAAAGATTTGGGTTCCTGGTTTTTGTATCACTTTCAGAACTTAAAATAATTATTGTAAAGCTGTAGCCCCATAACCCTCCCCCACTAGAAAGGCCATCTGCTCATTGTTTTAGCTCAGCAATCCGACATTTGCATGTTCTTTTTCCTGGCTGGAAGTATAAACCTGCAACCAGCTCACTGTGCTTTGAATCTGAGTTTAGAAATAGGATTTAAACAGACTTACCAACTCTGCTTTAGCATTAAATCCTGTTTAATATATCTGAATTATTTAAGCTTAAAGCAAAATGATCGTAATAACCTTGCTCCTGATTTTTACGAAGTGGGATAGTGCTGGGTTCATATACCATAAGGTCGGTCCTTCCTTTTACCATCAGGGATGAACTGATCCCCTTGCAATGAACTGTGCTTCACTTCCTCCTACACAGCTTCAAGAGATAAAACCAGATCTGGGGAGAATGACCCCCGAGAGCCACCGGCCGACCGAGCGACTTGCTCCAAAACATCTCTAATAAGCTGTAATTTGTACTTCAGCCATTGTACTTTTTGCCACACTGAGAGCTAGATAAATGGTGAATTGAAAGAGGATTGAGGGATATTTCTTGAAATAAATAGCAACGGTTCAATTCTGTGGCTTGTGCAGCTGTTTTTGAAAGACAGACTTGTCCCGAGCATGGGTCCTTGGAGGGGCTGGCATGCAGGGTAGCATGTCCTCTCCGGAAGCATCCAGTTGAGTGTAGTTCCTGCTTGACTTCTAGGGCTTTGCTCCATTTCCTGGCATGCCAGGACTAGAGAACAGCCCTTGCACTAGACAGACAAACCTCCTGGCTGGGCATTCAGCACTATTTGCTATGTAGGGACTTCCGTGTGTAGGGCTCTCCAGGAGCAGGAAGAATAATACTGGGCGTAATACTGGAAACAGCACAAAGAAACCTGCTTTTCTTGGTAAGGACCTCCTCGGGTCTCCAAGAGGCTTTCAGGTATGTCTATAGTGCACAGAGATGTGATGCAGCGTTCCCTGAGCTCACAATTACTGTGTTAGGTTTGGAACTGGATAGCTTTGTCAGCACAGCGCTGCACCTGAGCTACCAGCACTGCTGACGCAGCGATTCTCTTGTCGGGTCTAACCTCTGCTAACCGCGCAGCCCCTTTGGGAAGATGCAGAACGGGGCTGTCCTTTGCAGGACAGCTTTATCGTCAAACTCATTTTGTCCCTACAGGGGAAAGTAAGCAAGTGTCTTCAAGAACGTACTCGGTGTCTTCTGAACTTTGAATCGCCGCCACCTTACTATTGCTTCTGTGGGCATTATCACATGGCCGGGAAGTAAGGGCAGTATGCTAGCGAACCAGTCCCTCTGCAGGCTCTCCAATAAGTAGGCAGGAGCAAGGAAAAATGGGTAAGGAGCAAAAAAGATTCTTCGTTTCTACTGCCTTTTGTTAGTACTTGTGAAAAAGTGACTTCTGAAAATGAATGTTAATTTGCTAATCACAAGCTGATTCTAAGTCTCACAACATTCAGATATACTTTTAAAACCCATGATCATGAAGAATAAGACTGGAGAATAATTTGAGCTTTAATATTTTAATTTCTGATATGAAAATAATTTTCTAGCCCTTGAAATAAAAGAAACAAAGTTGAAAAATGCCCAAAGCACATCTTAAAACTTCACAAACAATAAATTTTAGCCTTGTTTCGGTTTTAGCAGGCTGTCTGTTTGCCGTTAGTTTTTTGCAGAAAATCCTGCCGGTATAACATCCGTCTCTAAAAAGGCAAAATCTTGATCTGGTAGTGCTTTACACTCAGCTTGGCACAGGTGCAAATCCAGGACAAGTCAAACTTTCAGATGAGAGCATCGTATGCAAAGTTATTAACGATTGCCATCGGCGCGGGCTTTTGTAACGGGTAGAACTGAAGTCACCCGTGTGCGTGCCATTAAAATCAGGTGGAAGACAAATAACACATGAGAAGAAAAGCAAGTTGGGTGAACGGTGTGGCTGTTCCTGGAAGAGTCTGTGGGTACAGCTATGCCACACAAGGCACACTAGCGAACCTGCAGAGTGCAGGCATTCTAGGTAAAAGAAGCCAAAAAGTCTTGTATCAGTTCTCTGAAATGCAGTATCAAATTAGGCTTCCTGTCAGCCTATGCGCATTGCCTAATGCTATAATAAACTATCGGGGAAATGTGATACTGATCTTTGGGTAGGAGCAAAGAGAAACAAAATTATTTGGAACAGAATTTGTTAGACTGGCAGATTTGGGGTTTCTGAGCATGTTTGGAGCATTAGACTGAAGCAAAGGCAGTTTTCAGCTGGCTGAAAACGATGATCTCATTCCGACTGCAGCTGTGGCTCCCCGTGCCCAACTCCCGTCAATCCAAACCCGGTTGGATAAGGTCACGCCCTAAGCAGATTTTGTGCAAGGGATAAAAATGGTGGTTTTTCACTGCACCCTTACAGCAAATTGTTAACGGGGTACAAAAGAGGAGAGGAACGGGGAATGCTAGAATGTGTTGTCCTGCTGACTGAAGCCATAAGGAGACAGTAAATATCACGCCCCCCCCCGCCCCCCCAAGATACCTTGGGGGGCAGAATTTTATCTAACAGGCTCCGAGTTGAATCAATGCACTGTTTCTTCTAGCCCCCTTGTTTTGCTTGGGTTTTTTTTTTTCCTATAAATCCTTGTGTTAATCTTTTCTGAGTGGGAAGAGTGAGAGGGAAGTCTTCACTGTTAAGAAAGCCGGTGGAGCAAATTATTTTCCCCAGGTTTCCCAGGAAAGGCTCGGGTAGTTTTACTCAAGCCTCGGTGGAAGCATTCGAAAAGCAGACAGGTTTTGCTGCCGGCAGCACCGGGTATCAGCTGTGCACTGACACTGCGCAGGCAGCGGAGCACGAGGTCCTCTGTGCAGCTGTAGATGCTCCCTGGGGAGTGCAGAGAGCTCTTCTGCCCTGATCATGCACCGAGACTTCCTGGGCAGCAAGTTCCCTCTTCGCTTGCTGACCAGGAGGTTTGGTTTGGGGTTTTTTTGGTTTTTTGTTTTGCGGGTTTTTTTTTTACTTTACTTCCTCATAACAGCTACTGGCTTTACTTCTAAAACCAGTTTTATGTGCCTTGGCTTTATGTGCTTTATATGCTCCTCTGAACAAGAAAACTATGGTACAGTAGATGTAGCAGTAATACAAATAATAAAATACATGCCATGGTGAATCATGCCTGTTTATGTTTATTTTTGCTTTGGGAGATGAGCTTTCAGGCTCCAGAGTGCAACACAGACCATGGCTACTTCAGTTTTACAACGGCTTCTCTTCCTGGAGATACATTCCCTACTCAGATACAAGGCTGAAGAATCATGTTAGATCCTAGCTTTGCTTCGTCTCGTATGTATCACTAGGTGCCATTTTGGGGGGATGTAAACAGGGCAATATACTAACTTATCCTTGATTTTATACTTTAAAAGGAATAATGTGGGGAATATGGTAGACAACAGCTGTGGGA
>NW_008825559.1:383114-387733 GCF_000699105.1 Pygoscelis adeliae | reverse complement strand
CCTAATCATGTCTCTCCTAGTGTTTGAAAAATGTAGATTTGTTCCATCACAGGAACTGATTGGGACGAAAGGAAGATGTTGTGAATGTTACGGACCTGCTTCGGAACTAGAAGTGCAGGAGAAAATTGCTGAAGTCTTGGTGCAGCAGTGTCCAGCTTTCAGCTGATCCAGCTTTCAGCAGACTGAAAATCGGGAGACGAGTATCCTGGATATGGCAACTCAGTGCTGTAAGAAACATGAACTAAGGGCTGGCTTTCTAACGCTCAATCTCAAATGATAAGTACTTGCTACTCACGTTGTGGAGTTCAGACCTCTTGGTTGTAGAGCAGAATTGCCCTGTGACCTCGGAAATACAGCACGCGTGCAGGGGGCAATGACTATCTAAGCGTAAAAGAAGAGACAAGGGATAGCTAGAGGAGACAGAGGTAACATTTTAAGGCATAGAAATATACTGGTTTGAAAATCAGCCAAGTGGACTGTGGAGGCTGGCATTACAAGTTGGGTGGATTTGGGAATGTATTTGAATGTCAGATGGTAAGTAGGGTAGGATGTGAAAGCTTTTGAAAATGAAGAGAGGGATCTCATTTTTAACATGACAAGAGCCAGTGAAGAGCTACATGGGGAAGAGTAATTCTGGATTAGAAAATGATGAAACGGAAATGGATGGATATAATCAGGGCAGGACTGCATCGGTCGAGGCCCCAGAGAAGGATTCTGCAGTAACTGGAGTACGGTATCTGACAGCCTGGGTGGGATTTCTATTTGATCGAGAGGAAAGCTGCTATATTAAATATTTTACACACCCGCTACCGTCCTTCCTGATGAAGGCGGTATATTCCATGGTATAGTTCTGCCCTGCCTAGAATCAGCAGATACAAGGTCTCTGCATCAGTGGGTTCTTACATCAAAGGCGCAAATTAATCTCTGTTCTGCTCAGAACCCATTTTTCAACTTGTAAATGGTCACCCCAAGCAGGGTTCAAATGAGAAGGGGAGAATTCAGGCCAGGGCTCTGTGTTCCAGTACGACGTATAGATTCAGCCTGTTCAGAGGATGGCTGTACTGCCTGATACACTTCACTTGAAGAACAACTTGATAGTGCAGGGGGATCAGTTCCCCAGAAATATTGAATTCAATGATGCAGTAAGTTGCAAAGGACACTTTGTCGCTAGACCCAATTTCTCCAGCATTTTTAGCCAGATACAGGATTCTTGCCCAAGACTGGTGAATAGTGTTCTGAACGGCTACAGCTGAACGGGGTCTAGCACAAACCTCACTACAGATTGGAAACATTAGGGGTACTTTCAAAAGGCAAGAGTTGTAATTAATTTTGTGTTGAGCTTTTGAAACATGCACATGTGATTTTTTTGTGTGTATTTAACTGGTTAAGTTAAATAAACCAATGACATATGCCAACTATACTTAAGTAAATGAATTACCATTTTTCCGATTTGTTTGTAAAGAGTAAATATTTATGAAAATATGATCTCAGTATTTGTTTCTATGCGCTGACCACGTATCTCATTTCATATATTTGTTCTATTTTCAGGAGTTAGGAGGATAGGACAGGATAGGACAGGACAGGACAGGACAGGACAGGACAGGATAGGATAGGATAGGATAGGATAGGATAATAGGAGGCTGACTTGTAACAGACATTGGACCAGAATGCCCTATACTTAAAGATGTTGTCTAAGTCAAGGCAATGTGGAGATGAGGCTGGAGTCAACTTATATCTGTTAATTGGATCTGGCCTCTCCCTCAGAGCAGAGAAAGCCCTAACTGGGCCTGTGATTTAGTTCTCAGTTTTTGAAAGGCATTTTGGTACCTGAACCTCACTTGTATGCTCTAATTGCCAGGTGATTTGCTACAGAATTTAAGGATCTGCAAGAATTTTTGTCATTAATCCACAGAAAAATAGGGCAGAACATCTAAAACTGACAAAGATAACCTCTGGTTCTTGCTGACAGTTCCCAGCTACTGATCTGTGGAAAGAGTATAACGGTCATAAGATAAAATCTCTTAGATAAAGATTTGTAAGTTCTGTTTACACACCTGGGGTAAGTGCCCCCCTCACCTATCCTCTTAAAAAGTTCAGATTTCGTGCATAATTTTGCAGAAAATGTTTATATTCCTACTCTGCCCTTTCCTGCAGTCAGTTGCTATCAGACAGGGTTGCTTGCTGCTGTAGCCATGTCATTTGTCAATCAAAAAGCCAGTGATTAGTATCTTCCAGCTTGTCTGACTTCCAGTATGGCAACTAAATGACCTTCAGACAGTAACTTAAGATTCAGAAGTCCAGGCTTAATGCAAATCCTGAGCGGAATAACATGATGGCTCACATCCTTAAGATGAATCAATTGATACGTGATTATCTTACACCACAAATATTTCCAGGAGCATCACCTGGGATGAGTAATCTGTTTCTACTTTATCCAAAATGTGTGCTTTTTCTTTCTTAAAACCCTGGAAGCTACTGTTAAATAAGCTAGAGTGAAGCACAGATAAGACAGCAGAATGCACATTAACACAGTCTCCTTTCTAACTCATCTCCCTGGCAAGTTCGCAGTTATGGTTAACAACGCTAAGCCACAAGAGACGACGAAGGCCTCTCACCAGGTACACGGGGACATGAGGAGCCCAGAGAAAAAGGTCAGATGGTTGAGTACGAGCTGAGAGTGCGACCTCACCACAAATTGGACAAGCGGCACGCTGGCTACAGGAGGAGAAGCGTCACCAGTGGGCAGAGGGAAATTACTCTTTCTCCTGTATTTGGCACTGTTGGGGCCTCACTTCGAATAAAGTTTTAATTTGGGGTCCCCCCAGTTCAAGAGGGATGAGGAGAAACTGGAGAGAGCCAGCACAGGGCTACCGAGATGCTCGAGGTCCTGGGGCACGCGACGCACAAGGGGAGGCTGGGGTGAAAAGGGGGCACCTGGGAGCAGCCCGCTACCGCGCAAAGGTCGGCTGCGAAGCCAAACTGCCCTCGGTACTGGGGTGTAACGAGGGGCAGTGGCTCAAACCACAGCTTGGAGGTTCAGGTTGCGCAAAAAGCTCCTCCAGAAGGTGCAGGTGAGCACAGGTTACCCAGGCAGGTGGGGGAATCTGCAGGCTTGGATGATTTCAGGACGTGGCCAGACAGAGCCGCAGTTAACCCAACCTAGTGCTGCTGACAGCGCTGCTTTAGCTGACATTGAACTAGAGACCTCCTGATGTCTCTTCCAGCCAACGCCGCTACGAATTTATGACTCACAATGTAAATCCTGAGGGCCGCTCTAACGTCACGGGTTGGAGCATGTACCATGTCACATTTTAGTAAAATAAGCAAGCTATATTTCTGGGAGTCAGTTTGAGATTCACTTAGGAGGTGGAGAAGTGGTCTTTAATCCTAGATCCTGGACTGGCTTGCCTCTTTCACAGCCTCGGTAAGTGATTTTTCTCCAAAGACTAGTTCGTAATGAGAACTTGCTCCTTTCCCTTGATGCTCAGTTCAACATTGTCTTGTACAACCATTTATGCTGTACATCTATGCCCATTACTCTGTTTTGGCTTCGTTGTCTAGCCGTTGTACACAAGCTTGCAACCCACTGAAGGTGCTGTGAGAATTAAGGTGTACAAACACCTTTAAGGACACGGGCCTTAACTTTCTTTTGTCCCTGGCATGGTGTTCACTGACGGTGGCTTTCCCACACAGGCACATACTACAATTTTCCACATTCTCTTCCCATAGAAACAGGAACATATGATGCTGCACACTGTGAGAAGCTGCTCATTTTTCTATGAAACCACGATACGGAAAGAGCAACCGTTTGAGATGCTGCATAGACATACGTCCTTTGCAGGTAGGTAACAAGGGCTGGCTTTCAAATAGCGTGATAATTAGTTTTTCTGTCCAGTTAGTGATATCCCTCCTTTAAAAGGAGAGAAGATGGAAATAAAATCACAAGTCTGGGTGGGGTGGGAGCATCACCTGGGAGCTCCTGGGGCTTCCAAGGGCAGAAGTGGCTTTCGGTTGAGAGAAGATGGGAGTGGATTGCAACTCCAGAGGACGAGATGGGATGGGAGGACAACTGTGCTAAAAAGGGGACTGGGAGCATACGGAGCGGCGTTGCAGGAGGAGAACGGCCAACAGCTGGGACAGCCTGTTGTGGCAGCACGTGGATGGGAGCAGGTAACAGTGTTGGTGAGGGAGAAGGTGGTTAGTTGGTGGGTAGGGGGCTGCGTGATGGGGGAGGCTGTGGGAGGAAGCAAAGGGAGCAGCGGCTCGGGGCAGCGTCTGTGTGAGCGGACGCATGCAGGGTGGAGGTGCCAACAGAGGAAGATGGCACCCGGGGTGCTGGTTAACCGCCACTGAGCGGAGGGAGCTGGACACCAGAGGACGGAGACACTAGCTCCGACTGCGGGTGCTGGTGTCCGCGAGAGGAACGCGGGTGGCAATTAGGCGGCGGCTGGCTGCGAGACGGGTGGTTTAGTTGGGGTACGCTTGGTAGCACCAGAGGGAAGGGGGTGCATGGCTGGGTGGTGGCGCGCGGCAAGGGAAGGGACACGAGCTGCTGGGTGCTGCTGCGAAGCAGTGGCCAGCGCGGGGCTGAGCTCGGTGGCCCTGGGGGTAAGCTGGGG
>NW_008825559.1:379245-381789 GCF_000699105.1 Pygoscelis adeliae | reverse complement strand
GGGGCCGCTGGCCTGTCTCCGCCCGCAACTTTCTTCCGACGCCGCGCGCTCGCATAGGCGGGTTTTTTTATTTTCACCCGTTCTCCAGTCGCTTAATGTTTCCGGGCACAAATTTATATGGGAAGCTTCGTGGGGGAGGGATTACCGCCTCTTATTTGCAAAGTGATGTGGTTAACGAGGCTGTAAATAATATTAGCAAACAAGTGACGTGCACGATGGCTTTTTTTTCAGTATTCTCGGTGTATCAGTGTCTTTCCTGCAGCAGAACTTGTTGCAGTAGGAGCTACTGAACCGCCTCGGCACAGGGAGCGAGTTGCGAGCCCTAAAAGGAGAATTTTTGTCTTCCGATTTCCCAGTCTGACAGTCTTTGTTACTACACCGTTTTGAAGACGGACTTACCCTACTTTCTGTGTGGGGCAGGCACGTTAGAGAGTGGATGAAAGAAAGGGGAAGTCGAGTAGGGGGACAAGCGTGAGAGAGAGGAAACTAAACAAGTACAACCTGCAGGAGCTGAACAAAAGCGTTGAATTGTGAGAGTACAGCACGGGGCTTCTGAGAGAGCCGCATTTGCAGTGCGGATTCAAATCTACCTAATGGGGAGGGGGAGGAGTTCGGGTTCTATCATAACCACTCTGAAAGAGGTATCTGTTAAAACAAGACTTGAAAAGTCTGGCTGGAAAGCAAATGTAAATAGGCATCTGCAGCTGAGACTTGCATGCGCTATTTTAACAAATAGTAATTTAATTGGACCTTGTATTCACAGTTTGAAAGGCATCAAAATAGCTGCTCTTCTTGCAGGAGATATGACGCAGTTAACTATTTTAAGAATATAAGATACTGTCCCACAGGTGAACACTTTCGTACTTCTCTGTATATGTTTTTGTGTATTTTTTTTAACAACTTGTTTTGAAAAAAGAGCGGAAGAATCTCCAGTGTAGGGTATAAGTGGGACCAGATCTTTTTCAGCCTATGTGCACTGCTGTTCATCCACTGATCTCTTCCAGAATCCACTTAAAGGCTAAAACACGCATTTAGAAAAGCTGCACTGAAAACTATCAAAACTGAAGGTTATACGTTACCCTGGGTTGCATACCTAGATTCATGGCAGAGGCAGCCAAAACTAGGAAAAGATGAGTAAATGCTTGCCAAGACCTCAGTTTTGGCAAATTATTTCTATTTGTGTATTCAGCGGGAATGTTAAAATATTCTGGTCAAACTCCAGCTCCAATCTTCAAAAAGTTCCCCTGCATTTTCGGTTTGAAATAATGTCTTTTGATTCTTGTCCTAGCTTGTGTGCTCATATTGGCTTCTCAGCTGCCGGTGGTTGAAGTTCGTAGGGTATATTATAAAATCACATTAAGAAATGCGGCAGCTCTCGGGTGCCCTATTCTTCTGCTCCTGAAAGGTAACATAAAACGTTCCTCAAGCTTGAGAAACCTTCCATTTTGTCTTCAGCGTAGTGTTGCATCTCTGCGCTCTTTTGCGGAGTTAGTTCACTCGCTGAGCTCTCTCCACTGTGGTGGAGTGGAGCCCCGGTAGTCACAGGTCAGCATGGAGCTGCAGAAGGGGCTTGGGGTCGGGGTGTTGACGGCAGCTGGCTGTAGACCTGCTTGTCCTAGCAAACTGCCCTGCGGTGGTCCCTGAACAGCAGCCTAAGGTCATCACAGCTGATGTTTCTGTGTCGATTCTGTCCCCCCTCCACCTCCTCGCTCTCTCTGTCACCTCACTGCTGGTGCTTGTAGGTAGTTCGGGGAGCTAAACCAGCAAAAAAACATCGTCATTATTATGGTGCTGATCTGGCTTCATGCTGGTTTAGTCTTCCTAACCAGGTATTTGGGATTAGGTGTCCTCCAGTGCAAGGAAGGTGATGGGAATGTGGGGAGGGGAGAGCACCGAGGTAATATCTACTTGAGTTAGCTTTATCTGTCGTAGCAGTTCAGTGTTGGCTGGAGACAAGGTAGTAAGCAACAGAAGCGTGGCCTTTCCGATTGATAGAAGGACCTCAGGTAGGTATATGGATAAGGTGGATTCAGTGGGGCTCAAGCTATGCTTGCTCTTAGATGTATAGGACGATTAATTGCAGCAGAATTGCAGTGTGAAGTAAGGAAAGGGTGCCCTGTGCGGGCAGCGCGTTCAGGGAGGAAGTTACTGTTGATAAACAACCTTTTTCTTATTTCCTGGCTCATTCAGTAAATTTGCAGCTGCAGATGACTGTTAACTTGTGACTTTTCTTGGGACGATGGCTGGGTGTCCCTGCAGTTAAAATAAAAAGCTTCATTAAGGTAAGAAGCTGATACTATATAGTACACAAGTTTAAGATAATAGTACACAATTTTAAGGTAAATACACTGTATATGTCTCTAACCTGGAGAATACTCTTCAGATACAGTGGTGGAGCAACCAAACTGCAGAGACACACCAATGAGACAGTGTGTCTAAAGAAAAGAGGTGATTTATCTATTCTGCTGAAGACTAAAACGGGCAGAATACATCTGTACTGGTAAACTCGAGTTTTAGGGCTTGTTTTCTGGCCCCAAGGCCATC